>NW_026844352.1:13234388-13834388 GCF_029955315.1 Cylas formicarius | reverse complement strand
ATCCAGAAGTTTTGTAATAGTATATTTTGCATAAGTGCGGTAAACGGCAAGTGTTTAATAAACGAGGGACTTAAAAAGTTTACCAAACATGTTAGTTAAGGTTTTCTAACGAAGGATCTCGTTTTTAAAAAACACTTTTTTATTTTGCAAACAGAACTACGAGGTTTTCTTTAACCCGCTACAAGGAGAACTGGACGCAAAGCACAGAGTTGTTATATATATAAAGTTTTTATGCAAGCGTCGCGTCGCAGATACCGGATATACTGAAGCTAGCATTTCATCAGCATTTTCTATCACATAATTCCTCCCTCCGAAGTGGAAAACAACAGGGACGAAGGGTTGTTTTCGGAAGACTGGTCGTTCTTGGTTTTCTTGGAATCTTGCAGCAAATGGCTCTTGTAGATTTTCCATGCTATAACTATTAACAAGATTAAAATAAACATCATTCCTGTTGAAGTGGCGAGACTCCAAGTGACTGGATGAATTTCATAACCAATGTCGGGGATCGATGATTTCGCAGCTTCTCGTAGTTTTTTGATCGTATTGAGATCAATCGATTGTAGTTGGAGTGGCTGGTACTTCACATCGTGATGTTCCATATTTTCAATTTTAATGGGTGGCAGTGAGAATGGGTTTGCTTTAAAAATTTCTTCTTTATTCCAAAGCTCGGTATTTTGGGTACTTATACCACAATTATATGGAACATTGATTAGGCAGGCTTCTTCAATAAAAGCTATTTCTTTGTTTTGACAATTCATTTGTAATTTAAGTTTCTGTTCCGATGGTATTATCAAAACAAATCTACTAGTGATTGGTCGTATTATATGCGTTGAAACATTTACATTGACTACGTGGCAATTTTTGTTTTCGGCATATTTAATGAGGGTTGTCACACAATCACCGATGGGCTGGGTAAGTTGATTTTCGCAAACGTAGGTGTCTTCAATGATTGGGCAGATTGATTCTTGATATTGTTGCATGTCAGTGCCCAATATTAGGTAGGGTGAATTAGGTATAATTAAGGAGTGATTCACAGGTACTGGGAACAGGTGGAATATTTCAAAAATATCTTTAAGAAAAATCGGAATATGGACGGCAAAAATTATTTTATCTTTTGTAAATTTAACTTGTAAGTTTGCTAACTGATAATAATTATTTTGATTTTCAAAAATTAGAATTTGATTATCACCATAGAGAACAGTCAATTTAAAAATTATTTGTTCTAATTCGGCCGCCGATATTACTACAGGATGTAATGTATTTAATTTCGCAAATGTAATGGCATTTTCTAAATTATCCAAAAAAGTTATAAAACTTTGGCAATTTAGAATTATTTGCATTAGTGTATTTTGAGCTTTAATGAAAGTAGTTATGTCAGTAATAGTTTTATTTGAATTATATTCAAAAATGTCTATATGTTTTTTAATAGCTTCTTGATTTTTCTGTAGAAGTGTTATAGTATCATTATAGTTGTCAATCAGCTGTTGAATCAACGAGGTTTGCTTTTTTAGTTGGATGTCAGATGAATGTTTACTACGCACAAGTTCTGTGATAATTTTATCGTATTTTTGTCCATCCTCTGAATCGAGAGTGCCAAAAAGCCATTTCGATAATTTACCTACAACATTTATTAAACCTCTTTTTGTACGGTTATTAGGTTTTATGTTACCAAGTTTAAATTTTACTTGAGTAATTAAATATCGAACATTATTAAGTAAATTATTTCCATTAATATAGTGTACATTCTGATAATTATGTTTATTTGTATAGTTTAATGATTTTGAGATTACAGCGTAAGCGTATTCTAAATTACGTAATTGATTAAAAAGTTGAGATGTTTCTACAAAATGCAAAAATGTATGTTGATGTTGAATTATTCGAGCATTTCCTAAGCGGAAGGGGAGAAGTGGTGTTTTAATTGGGATAACTTCAATATCATTATTCGCTATCACTAATAACAGCGTAGCTGCAAGAAGGAACAGCGTTGTCCGGTTCATTAACCTGCGAAGAAGAAAAAGCTTTAGGTTTTTGGATCTGAGATTTATGAATTATTTTTTTATTTTTTGTAATAATTTTATTCCCAATATCTTGATCTATAATAACAGGTTTTCTTCGGGGTTTGTCCTTACTACGTTTTGCTGTTTTGTCAGTAACGTAAACCTTTGTATTTTGTTTCATTTCAGGTGGATTTTCTCGTTTTTCGTTTTGTTTTTCATTTAAACGTATTTTTGTTTCTAACGATGTTTCGTAAATTTGTTGATAGATAGTTTTTAGTCTTTCACGTCTATCTGTGATATAATTATTTACAATGATTTCATCCGTTAAATCAAAGGGATCTAAACCGTTTACTTTTCCATTAATAACGTCAAAAGGTTTTTGTTTTGTTACGCTATGCATTGATGAATTATAACCTATAATGGCGTATTTTATTAAATTTTTAGGGGCTTCTTTAGGTTCTTTTAATTTTAGTACCCTATATAATTCAACAAGAGTAGAGTGAAATCTCTCTATTGGACTATTACTATTAGAATTGCCGGGAGTTGTAAAATGAATTGCAATTTTATGCAATTTACAGAAATCTAAAAGCAAAGACGTTTTAAATTCCGTACCATTATCACACGTTATTTGTTGAGGTAGGCCGTGATGACTTATAAAGGTCGCTAAACCGTCTAAGATAGCAATTGCTGTGCAAGCGGGTTCTAACGGATAAGCTTGGGCGTACCGTGAAAATACGTCTATAATTGTAAGAAATTTTACGTTACATATTTGAAAAGTATCCATATGGATGGATTCTAATGGTTCAGAAGGGGTCGGTGTCAACATAAACTTTAATTTTGGTGGATGTCGATCATATTTTGTTTGTTGGCACGTGTCACAATTATTAATATATTCAGTTAAATCAGTTTTCATATTTGGCCAATAATAGAGCCTTTTTAATGCTATTAGGCTTTCATTAATTCCTCGATGACAGGTTTTTTCATGATGATATGCAATTAGGTCTTTTTGTTTTGTCCTGTCAGTGACGTCAGTTAAAAGAGTTTTCGATATTACCAATTTGTAAGCACGGTTTTTAAATGTATTTGGTAACAAAACAGATAGTTCTCGATTTAAATCTATTTCGGTGTTTTGTACATAAAGGCAGTACATTTTTGTTGGATCCAAATAATCTAAAAAGAATTTAATTATTTCATTTTGATAGTTTTGACTTAAATAAACAGAAAATCTAGATTTATTTTGGAATGGGTAACTCCTAATCACGTGATAACGACCGTTTGTTTTTTGGTTAAATATTATTTGATTAGAGTAAGTATTTAAAATATTTTCGGTAATTGGTATATTTAATATTGGATCTTCAGCTGCTGAGTGTACTGTCTTACCAGTATTAGGAATATTTGGCGGTTTAATTTGAATGTCCGAGATGATATTAATTTTTGGAGTGTTTACATTTTCTAGAGGGTTAAACACGTCTTCAATTTGTTCTAATTGTTCAAGGCTTATATTTTGATCTTCTTCATGTATGTATTTATCGATATCTTCATTAATATCTCCAGGATTTCCGAAAAGTGACTCTTTATCTATCATATTTAGTTCGATGCGTGATAGGGCATCAGCGTTAGTGTTCAGTTTGCCCTTCCTATAATGAACTATGTAATCAAACTCTTCCAGTTTTAGTCGCCATCTTAGCAATCTGGAATTTGGTTCTTTCATATTAAACAGGTATTGTAGAGGTTTGTGATCGGTAACTATCACAAATTTTCGGCCAAATAAATATGGTCGGAAATATTTTGTTGACCACACGATTGCTAATAATTCTTTCTCTATGGTTGAGTAATTGCTTTCAGCCGGGTTCAATGTCCTAGAGGCAAAGGCTATGGGAAGATCACTACCAATTTTTCCTTGGCTGAGAACCGCTCCTATAGAAACATTAGAGGCGTCCGTTGTCAATATAAAAGGTTTTTCGAAATCTGGATATTGTAGTATTGGATCATTGCACAAGATATTTTTACAAAGATCGAATGCTTCTAGAAATTCTGGCGTGTGTTTGATGGTCGCTCCTTTCTTTAGGCAATTTGTGAATGGCTTGGTGAGTTTTGCAAATCCGTTAATAAATCTTCTATAGTATCCTAGAAGGCCTAGAAAAGATTTTATGTCTTTTGCTGTTTTCGGTACAGGAAATTTCTGGATTGCAATAATTTTCTTGGGATTCGGTTTAATTCCGTTTTTTGTTATTATGTGACCCAAAAATTCTACTTCGGTTCGTAGGAATTCCGTTTTATCTAGTTGAATTTTTAGTCTAGCTTGTCGCAGTTTTTGGAAAACAAGTTTAAGATGTTTGATGTGTTCTTCTAGGGATGACGAAAATACTATGATATCGTCCATGTATACTAGACAAACCTTTCCCTGTACATCACGCAAAACATTATCCATGACGCGCTGAAATGTCGCGGGGGCATTTTTCAATCCGAAAGGCATTCTAACAAACTCAAAATGACCATTCTCGACACTAAAAGCTGTTTTTTCAATTGATTCCGGATCCATTTCGATCTGATGAAAACCAGATGAAAGATCGATAGTTGAAAAATAATTACACCGTCCCAATTTATCGAGTATATCATTTATATTAGGCAATGGATAGCGGTCGTCTATCGTTTTCTCATTTACCTTACGAAAGTCACAGACAATCCTCCATTTCTGCTTGCCGCTGGCGTCAGGTTTCTTCGAGACTACCCAAATGGGGCTGCTCCAAGGGCTTTGGCTATGTCTAATGATGCCGTCGTCTAACATTTTATTAATTTGCCGTTGAACTTCCTCTTTATGGATAAAGGGGTATCTATATGATTTAGTGTATACAGGCAATTCATCCGTTGTTCTTATACAATGTTTGATTTTATTGGTGAACGTTAACTTTTTGTTTTCATGATGGAAAATATCGTTATATTCTTTACAAAGCCTTATTATAGCAGATTTTTCTTCTAAATTTAAATGTTCGCAACGAATTATTTTGGAAATGTCGCATTTACTAAATTGTTCTTTATGTTTTGGTAAGATGTGTTCTAAATTAAAAAGTTCAAAATTTTCTTTATGAAAGTCCGGAAAAGATAAAACTTTTAGAGGTTGTGGGAAATTTAACGTTATATTTTTCTCAGTGTAATTAAAAACTTCTGTTTGCGCAAAACCGTTTTTTGCAGTAGTAAGTGTTTCTGGAAAATAGAGACCTTCAATGACTTGCTCGGGAATAATAACATCATTGTTTTGTGTTACTGGAATTCTTACGTTAACAATTTCGTGTGCATTCACAGTAATACAATATACTTCGTTTTGTGGTTGTCTAAATAAAATTGGTATATTAGTTGTATTATTCCTTAATTGTTTATTAACAAGATCGATAGAAAAATTAAAACGTTTTAGGTCGTTTAATCCTATTATACCGTCAAAGAATTTATGAAAGTCAAAAAGGATAAAAGATAGGTTGGTATTAGCCTTTAATTCTGGGAAAGCCGGAAAATCTGCTTTAAATAGAGTTTCCTTTTCACCAGTTCCTGTTTTAATAATAGTTGGGGAATGATATATTTTTTCATAATAAAATTTTTCTGCAATGGAAGGTCGAAGAATCGAGTGAAAACAACCAGTATCAATTAAAAGTTTAATTGCGGGTTCTTTAATCTGGATGTACGGTAAACTATTATTAATTTCGGTATACATTTCTAATGTCATTTCGTTGAGTCGCATTGGCTCGTTATTGTAAAATTTTGAGAGATTTGATTTTCAATTTCAGGGTGTTCGTCAAAATTTTGAGTGTCATTAAAGTATTCAGATTGATTTGAAAATTCAATTTCAGAGTATTCGTCTTGGTGAATATTTTCATTTTGAAATACCGCAGATGTTTCATCTGTTTGTACCGCGTTACTTTCGTCGATTTGGTATAATTCTTGCGAAATAAAATTTCTAGGGCCAGTAGGTTTGAAATGGTTAATTTGATTATTTTGACGTGGTATAGTATAGTTTGTTCTTGTTGACATAGGTTCGGGTTTATTGTTAGGTACCTGACCTGTCGGTTTAAATACGTTTTTAGGTGGGCCAAAAACTTGCCTATTTGTAGGAAAATTTCTTGGAACTTCGCGTGGTTGAGGCATATTAATTGGACCTCTGGGAAAACTATTAGTCTGGGGAGTAAACTGATTTTGATCATGCCTAATTCTAAAATTTTGATTATGGTGATTGTTGTTTTGAAAATAATTTGTAGGGCGAATCGGTTGTACATAATTAAAATTTTGGTTACTAAAATAATTTGGATTTTGTGAAAATTGTTTAACGGGTTCGATAGAAGTATTAGGTAAAACTTTTGATTGAATTGGAGTTCTGAAGATATTTTGTGTATATTGAAAATTTTCCTCTTCAATAATTTGGGTCATAGCTAATTCTATACAGCTCGGATTTTTAAGTCTTATAATACTTTGTAATTGTCCTGGTAATCCTCTAATAAACGTCCTTAAACAAATTTGATCGTATTGACGTAAATGAATTACTTTGCTTGCATTATCCATAGTATCGGCAGGAAATGCATTAATTTTTTGAGCAAGGATACTTCTTAAAACTTGTAATCTTTTCCCAAAATCTAAAGGATGTTCATTTTTAAAGGGGGTGGCCATAAACAAATCCTGTTCTAAACATTCTAAATTTCGTCTATCGCCAAAACAATTTAACAAAGCTACTTTAATATTGTCCCACGTTACTAACTCCATTCTACAGCCTACTAGAATTTGTGCGCGATCAACAAGTTTCATTCTTATAGTTCTTAACAAATATTGTTTTAAAATTTCGTCGTTTCCTTGACCATATGTATCAAAAAGGAAATCTCCAGCTGATAGAAAACTATTTAAAGTGTTGGAATCACCATTATATGGCAGAATACTATCTATAAACATTTTTAACAAAGTGTAATTTACACCTGAATTCGACGATTGATTAGAATTCATTTTCAAATTGATTTGACTGTTCTCTACTTTCTGTTCCACTAAATTTAACGAAGTAAAAAACGCACTTAAATTGTCGACGTCTTGATCTTCGTTCATAAATTTAATTGATTTTGAAATTTCTTAAAATTGAACTTAAAACTAAGAATCCTTAAAATTATTTCCACCGTCCTAACCAGGGAAGATGAAAGGAGAACAATAGGAATTTTGGGCACTAACCTTGATTTCTCTTAGTCGTCAGCCTATTCTTCCTATTGGAATTTTCCTTGCGTAGCACTGCTTGCGGGGGTGATTTCTTGCCTTCCTTGCCCTCAGTCGAACTCAATCACGTTGGGTTTGTCAGACAGTCTATCACTGGTTCGTTTTGGAGTCTAAGGGTTGAAACCCACGTTTCGTGATCAAATCGTCCCGATGACGTGGCTTTGACCGAAAACTACCCCAAATCCGTCACGACTGCGCCAGTTAAGGTTTTCTAACGAAGGATCTCGTTTTTAAAAAACACTTTTTTATTTTGCAAACAGAACTACGAGGTTTTCTTTAACCCGCTACAAGGAGAACTGGACGCAAAGCACAGAGTTGTTATATATATAAAGTTTTTATGCAAGCGTCGCGTCGCAGATACCGGATATACTGAAGCTAGCATTTCATCAGCATTTTCTATCACATAATTTGTTCCATACTATACTTTTTCTACGACCGTTAATTTTTGGGTACATTTTCGCAAAACAACACGAATATATTCAATGACATGGCGTGGGAAATATCTCCGTAAACATCCGATTCCTCTCATACCCGTGCGGTAAAATCCCGGAAATGTCCGAAGTGGCTCGGATCCATGGGAAACGAAACTGACATAATTGGGTATCTTACAGACGGGAGTACAAAATAGTATATTATGCAACAACTGCGATAAATGGCATTTGACTTACGAGTTTTTAATAAACGAGTGAGTTAAAAAGTTTACCGAACGTGTTGCATACCATACTTTTTCTACGATCGTTAGTTTTTGGGTACATTTTCGCATAACAACACGAATGCATTCATTCACTGACATGACTATCAGAATTAACAAACGTCAAAATTCAAAGCGTGGGAAATATCTCCGAAACATCCGATTGCTCCCAAATCCGTGCGGTAAAATCGGGGCTCGAATTCGTCGGAAATGAAACTGGCGTGGTAAAATGACGCTTCCCGCACGCTAGATCGGTGGGTAATTAGGTATTTTACAGACGGGAGTATAAAAAAAGTATTGCAGTAGCCTGTGCAAGTTTCTTTGAAAAAAAAAAGGAATGTTTTTGAATTAGAAAATGAAAAATATCAAAAATATTACAAATACACAAATATGATGCACATTTAGTCCATCTTGTCGAATTTTTTGGAGTAGAACATGGTATAGATAGTGCTTTAAGTTTAAATTGATGTTTGAATTGGTAGTTGAGAATCTGGTTTGAGCAATACTTTGCGAAAACTAATTTATACTGGAGCAAAAGCATTACGCCATTGGAATTAAAGCATTATTCCTATCTAAATTAGGTAACCTCCTGGAGACTGTGTCCCTTAGGGATAAACGAAAAATCAAAGCTTCTCGAAAAATATGCAGCAGAAGTTCGCCTACACTGGCTGCTAAGGACATCACTAGCCCATGCATGAGTAGGACAAACCCGAGAACCTTTGTGGTGATGTATATTGCAGAACCTCAAAGACGTGCGAAAATAGATGTGGACTTCATGGAAGCTGAAACGCTGAACGACATATCCTCCACACATCGGTGCGAACGCATCCACCATTCAGTCTTTCCGATCCTCTACGAGAGCTTTGTGCTCTCGATGAAGTACAGTACCATTTTCTTGGGAAGTCTTATTTTTCGACTAGTTTCTTGGTCTCAAGAAAGTGTCACCTCACCTAAAAACATCCTACATATGCTCTCGCCCACCTCCATTATATGGAGATGTCTTTTTAGATGGCATTTTCCTTTTAGGATTCCTTATGGATGGATTTGGTGAGAGTGGTACATAAATTAGGAGTGTGCAGCAATAGAAAAACCCACTTAAAGGTGTTACTGAAATAAATTTATGCCCGAATAAATACTAGATCATCAATGAATTGTATTCGAAAGACAGGTATTTAGTTTGCCTGTCTTACAAAGCAGATAAGCAGATAAATCTTTGGACCTCACTCTCATAAATTTCATTGTAGGATGATGGCAGTCAGCGACAAACACAAGAATTCATTACTGACGAAAAAAAAATATATTTCTATTTTGCTTACATATAATTTCCATTTGTTTCGTTTATTGTTTCCCGTAGAACTCGTTTGTATAAATATATTTACGACTCTCGAAGTCCAATAAAAATTGGTAAGCGAGTTTCAAGTTCTAGGAATCCTAGCAATTAAAACAAAATTGCCATGAAAATGATGTTGATATTTTTATTTAGAACTAAATAAAACAGATTTTTTCTTCTGCAATTTGTGGGATTAAGGTGATTGACCTACTTCGCTTACACACTTTTCCCGTGGAATTCTTTCATATAAAAAACATTTATGACTAACAAGTCCAGTAGTGTTAACTTCTAAAATCCTAGCAGTTGCTGTATTCAGATCTACCCAATCTATTACATTGACGGAAAAGCTCCCATATGAGAGCTCTATACTCTCGATAAATTACAGTACCATATCAAGGGGAGTTGTATATTAGGATAGTTCCATGGTTTTAATAAAGTGAGCTGCTAGTACTCTTAATAGGCTGCCTGATGGTGCGCAGCTGATTAGGACATGAATTGGAGTTTCGACAGGTTCCACAGTCTGGAGCTATTTTTTTAGAATGAGGGATTTTGATTTCTTATGGTCGGTTGGACTTGATGGGAGAGGTACAAAAAATTGAAGTGTGTCGTAATAGACTGGTTGCAGCGTAGGTCTGTTGAGATCGTTAAGACGATCACACCCTAAAACTTAAAACCCAATTAAAGGAGTTACTGAAATAAATTTATTTTCAAAAAATACAAGGTATTTAAGGCATTTAGGTTGCCTTACTTTCAAAGCAAATAAACCGATAAGTCTGTGAACATACATTCTCACAAAATTTACTGTATTTATTAAGTTTCATTTTGGTAAATTGTAGTCATTGGGCTGAGGATGAGGGCAGTCATCACACACAATGGTTTGATAAACATCAGGTTCATCGTAAAACTGCAACAAAATAATAATAATAACCCACCCAGATGGAAGATGTAAAACTCAAAATTGATGAGATTGAAAAATTGATGGTAAGTTTTTTCGTTTCCTTGTTACGAGTAACTTGAAATCGTAGATTCTAGAAGTAGATTGCATAAGGCAATCTCATGATTATAAAGTGTTTAAAATTTCTAATGCATTTAAATTTGCCAAAGTGGAGTTTTAAAAATTTATTACTGTAATAATTTTGACTTTTAAACCCTGTATAAAGGTTAATATAAGAAGTTTTTTACCAATTTAGCAATTTGTTCAATAAAATATTTAGTAGCAGATTACAGTATAGTTGGTAAAACTTCCATTCGTGTAGTTTACTATTACTATTTTATTCAGAATATATCTTTGTTACGATAAAAAATAAACTGTTTTACCTTCATTTATTCAATTAGTGTTTTTTGGTCCAACGGTAATCATTTACAGCAAATATAAATAGCCTTATTTAAAACATTTATTTAAAGCACCCAAAGATAGAAAACGGGCAACAGAAATTGGAAATATCGGAGCAAGAGATCCGTGTTGTTCTAAATGTAGAAATGGTGTGTTTATATTATGCATAATTCATGCCGTCCTATCCCAAACGACAAAGTTTAAAACGACTGGAAAATTTCCCATATGTAAGCTTCGGGCCGAAACGATCGTCGGAAGAATTTAAAAGCTTGTTTAGCACTAGTTTGCCGGATCGACGGCTTTGAAAGCACGACCCAAAAAGAAAAGTACATAAATTGTTTCTCTTCTCGGCGTAGGACTTTAATCCAAAGAGGCTAATTCAATAATTTGATAATTATGTTGCATAATATTTATTATGGTTTTAGATTATATTTTTTATAACAGTTATAAACTGGGAAAAATAATAATAATAACAATAATGTTACTTTCTTTTCTTGATAATAAAGAAAAATATGAATTTTGCCAGAACTAATGCCGAATATTTTAATTTATAATGTATGGAACCGTGGAATTTGGGTCTTTTAACACGCCTTTGGTTAGTTAACATTCAGTAGTTATTTTTCATCGTTTTTCTGCAATTTGTAGTACTTAAGTGCTTGGCCTATTTTGCTTACACACTTTTCCCGTGCAACTCTTTCATATAGAAAGCATTTACGACTCACAAGTCGAGTCGAATTTGAACTTATAAAATCCTGGACAGGACTACTGTAGAAATTAATTTTAATTTATTTAAAACTGTAGGTTTTTGTTTCCAGGTGATATTTCACTTATAACAAATTTTTCGTCATGTTTCTTTTCTTATTTACAAGAAGGTTTATCTGTGATCTGATTGAAATTTTCCAATTCAGCATTCTTTCTTTCTCCTTGTCGCTCTCTCTTCAAATTTTTTTCTTGTCCCCACTCTGTCATTTGATCTTTCCCAGGTATTAGTATCGCTTCATTTACTCTGGTCATTACTGCCCGAACCAGTTTTTTCGAAACTTGTCAATATATTTTCATTTAGGATTTTTTTGAAATGAAGCCAAACACACACTACTCCAAATAATGTATGGATAAGAATTTTGGCTTACGCTTCACAAGAAGTAAGGAGTACATTTGCAATCCGGAATCTTAGAAATGCCTTAGGCATCAACGATTTTTTTTCTTGAGATACAAAATCGGATCGACTGACAAACCACATACTTTCTTTTTCTTTCTTTAGATCTAAAAAGGAAGCAAACACAGAAAATTATACTAAGCATTCCACCCAGTGCCGTGTAAAGAGCGCGGATTATCACTAAAACATATTAAAATTACAACGACCGACTAAAAAAATTTTTGCCTACGTTATAAGTTCTGAACAACTTTTTTATCTTCTTTTGATCTACACAATATTAAAGTTTCTATATTATTTGAGTTCTCTGAAATTGGAACTCGATCCATACAATGGCGTAATTTTTCCTACGACAACTATTAATCTTATTATTAGTTATTAAAATTGTCTTTAAGTGAATAATATTTTAATTCTTGTTAAACCTTAACCCTTGACTACATCAACATCAGCGTTTATGCATTTTAAGATCTGCAGTAAAAGTTAATAGTAGGAATGGGTAGTTATTAGGAAAAATTGCAAAAGTTGTCTCTTCTTGTCTAGTTATGAAAATGTGACTCACGAAGTTCCCTAGAGTAGTTTATTGGCATATCTTCTTTCCATAATTTTTATTAATTTATTAATGACAAAAATTACGATGATCTGTTTGCTGATGATACTGCAGCAGTCTCTTTTAGTTCTGACTTGGATCAGCTGAGCGGAGAAAAAAATATAACCAATTACAGTCAGATGTGATGTACTAAAGAAAATGGCTAGGCACAGTTCTGTGGTATGGCAACTAAAATATAAAGTCGATTTGCCGCTGCTTCTGCTCTATTACTATGTTTACACCAGGCATAGATTAAGTTATGCTGTAGTAATATGGTGTAACTCTTTTAGAGTCAGCGAAATATTTGTCCAACAAAAAAGATATTTAGGACTATATTATTCAAACGAGGTGAACACTTTTGTCGGAGTCTGTTTGTACAGTTGGATCTGCTGACATTTGCTGGCCCTATTAATCTAAGCAGCATTTGTCATCTCAATATTAATACACCATCTCATCGATTTAAGTAGTAGCCTACTTGTTTTACCAATAAAATTTTATAACAAGTTGCCTTTAAATGTCAAACAAATATCAAATATTAATCAATTCAAGTCAACAGAACAGACTTTTCGTTTGAATAGAGCGTTTTATTGATTTGGTGAGTATTTAAATTTCAAGTTTAAATTGTAATGTGTTATAATCTTGTTCTGGTGTCATTAATCGTGATACGTTTTTTACATTTTATACATTGTTTATAATGTTATTTGTACAATATTTTGCCTATTTATTTTATTGATATTATCCCATACTTACTTCAAGTTAATTAAAGTTAAAGCAACCTGGTCAAAAAAAAGATCCTATACTAAGATTCCGTTCAGGCCGTGTGAACAATAACTGCCTTTTGTGCGTATTCTATGATGTTCTGGGATAGTTCAATTTCCTAAAGATTTCTAGGGAGACTCTTTATAATAATCACTTCAGCTGATATTACCAGTGGAATAGTCCTTACATTAGAGATGTTCTTGAGTTCCACTGTGAAGTTTTCTTATTTAGTTCTTTTTTCTGCCTGATTTCTACTGACGTTATGTGCTAGTGGCACAGCTATGTCAATTATGATCCCAGTTCTCTTCTCCTTGTCAATAATGACAATATCCGGTCTATTGTAATCCATTACTATCCATGTAATCCATGCTATATCTGCTTCTAGAACTAGGGCTGCCATTTGCAGAAGGGGAAGCATGTCCGAAGAAGATCATTCTAAAGAGAAAGCTGTTCGTGGATGATTTCATTGTGATGTCCTAGGTATGCGTTGTCTGCGAGCGACCTAAAGCCTGCGGTTACATACTCTATAGATTCCCCCAATGCCATTTCCCTAATATATCCTCGACCTCCGGCCTAAGGCAATGCTTTTCGTAGATTACTCTTTCTTGCGTGGCCGTGAGAAATCTCTCCGTTTCTGGGTGCAGCCAATCAGCGTAGAAGTCATCGCCGTTATTCGTTTCTAGACTTCTTGGAATCCTACCATGTGAAGCTCGTCCCCTCCAGGTGGCATGATCTTCCGGATTTGATCTTATTTTCGAACATAAGATCATGGTGTAGCAAGCACAATGGTGTATAGCCTCGATCTCATCAAGGAATCTTGAGATGTAAGTAGTTGTCGCCAAATGTTCTTCTCTTGGGTTCCGCGTAGCTTGAAGACGTTCACCATTCACTGGCCACCGCTCGCTGAAGGAAGATAGAACCTCTTAAAACATGCGTTGGTGTGCAGACATCTGAATTTCGTCACTAATCGCCGCGTGACCACTTCTAGATATTAAACGCGATTGCGTTTGCTAAGAGATTGATGTTCAGAACCTCTTGTATTTTTTGAAGAATGCACTTTTCAGGTGTGTGTTGTCTATGCGTTGATTCTGAAGTATTCTCAAATACCAAATCTTCTGCAAGTTCTTAGCATCCTGATTCCCCTGGGACTCCACGAGGCTTCTCATGATATTGCACTTATCAAGTGCAAACGATATGCCAATGTTTCCAAATAATAACGGTATTAATCAGAGAGTGTAGTACAGTGGTTCTCTGCAAAGAGTTTCAGGTCATCCATATAGAGCAAATGGGATAATCCCTGCCTATTCCTGATATCAAGTATGTACTCAATATTGGTGTTTTTAAGAAGGAGAGAGCCAAGCAGAACAATACCGGCGAGGGTCACCCTGAGAAATACATCTGCATATCTTAACTTGAGTCCGTCACCGTCATGGGTGAATCGAATACCTTGCGGTAGTCAATGTCAATTGAGATTTCTTTTCTTGGTTTGAACCTGTTTCATAACCACTGCATCTATCGAAATTTGGTATTTCGATCCGGCTTTTCCTCCATTATGTGGTTCGTAGTGCAGTGTTTGTATATTTGGTTGCTGCGAAATAACGCGAAGAGTTTGTATACTACCGCCTGCCACGTGATTGCCAAGTGGTTATTATTATTATTATTTCAGGTTGAGTACTATTGTTACGATTTTCTTTTTGTCTTTGTTCGTATGCCATTTCTCTTTTCATTTTTACGACCCGTAGTAATTTTTCGTTTATTCTCTTTAAGGCCTTCTTCTTCTTTTTTTTTCTTTTTAATTTGACTTCCCGTATACTATTTGCACTGCTCGTTGGATCATATCAAGGATTGTTTTAACCACTTCACTCCTGGGGCTTCCTACTCACTATCCTCGGATTATGTCCATGCCCGGTCGCGGCCACAGATCGCGCCCACTGGAGCTTGAACCTGGTGGAACAAATTGTATATGGTTGCAGCAGACAAATAGTTGTAGAGAGAGTAAAGCCACTTGGCCCCAATCAGACGGTTCACAGATAAGTACATACGCGCCCAACGCCCCTAGTTCCACGGATAGTTTTTATTTAATTGGAATTTTAAAGCATGTAATGTCGAGAGTTCTGCGGCAAGCGTAATATTTGATGCCTGAGCGAAGGCTACTGTTTTTGAGTCTCATGCCCTCCTCCCTCTTGGTTTTGAATAAAGTATTTGTTCGGAAATTGAGTTTCACTCGCCTACTCGGCCCACGCCTCACCGACAATTGAGACAGCCGAGCAGCTGCTCGTAAATTTTGTTAATAAGTAACACTATGTCGAGTATGTTGTTGGAAATAGGCTTATCAGTAATAGTTTGTCTGGTCCAAGACAGAGGGCAATGTTCATCGTCGTAGGCCAGCGGCGGATCATATTGATAGTAAGGTACACTATTCTTCAGGCCTCGCCACTCTGTCGTGACCATCCATTATTATTATTTTCCTGATCTTTAAATCATTAAAGAGCTATTTATGACATATTTTGCAGTTGTAAGCTGTAAGATTTAATTAACTAAATATTTACATATATTGTTGTTAGAAATATATCGGAATGCAACGTTGACAAATTTACTTCTTCAACAACGTATGAATTTTTACACAATCTGACAACATCGTATGCTCGGTGTTTCTGGGGAACCGCACGTATTAAGACTCGCCTCCTTATTGTTTAAAATAACAAAGTCAATTCTTTCACTTAATGAAAAATCGTTTGTTGATCGGTCCATACACAAGAAATTACTGATGCACATATAGGGACGTCAGTTTCCGTAAAACATTAAGTTAAATCTCTGAAAGCGCTTCAGTAAAAAATACCGAGCTCATTAACACGTCCGCAAATTAACAACGCTGAAACATTTCGCAAGCAATTCATTAAAGCGGATTTTTCGAGTATCTTTTAAATAAATTAAGTGTAAATCTTTCCCTTTAAAAAGCCCTTGAGGAGTGTCGAGACCCTCTCGCTCTCGCTCTGGCTGCGGTTGTAATGACGACGGGCGGGAGGAAATTGGGGGACAACGAGATGACTTTCAGAACCAGAATTCGTTTTACCCCAAACATTTGTTTCGCAATGTCGCAAACGGTAAATCGTCCGATGGCGTTGCCACATTCACGGCGTTTTTATGTGTATGTTATTATAATATCGCCTTGATTACAGTCGCTTTTTAAAATTTTATTTGTGCGTTTCTATTCATCTGATTTTCAGTTATTCCCAAGTGTTCGTTTTCTATGTTACATCGTTCAAGTATGAAGAATAAAATATTTACATCAAAAGCTATTGTTTTAATAATTGTTGTTTAACTTTTTCTGACTGACAACATAGCAATTTGGGTTGTATTTAGATTAAGAACTGGTAAGCTCTTCAATGAATGTGGAAGACTCGGACGTTTCAACAAAGCAACTGGTCGAACCGAACTATTTTTTAAACAATATCAACATACTCATCGTACAACGCAAGCGCGAAACTCATATGAATATAAAGCCGCCATTTCCGATTTTATTTCCAAAGTCAAATTACGGAAAGTTAGTGAGGATTAGTGACTTAGTTAGACTAAATTTTCTAAGTGGAACAAGTAGTGTGTTAATTATTAAATAATAACCGACTGATGGTTAAATGGAAGGTAAGATTGTTATTGTAAAGCACAAAATGCGTCGTAAAGTTTCTTTTGTATATTTTGCCACAAATTAATTATAAATAAACTATGACTATGACAAGAAATTATTTTACAATATATAGGGTGCACAAAACTATGAATTATTATTTATGAATGATACCTTTTCGCAAAGGTTGTTTGGATTCATTTATAGCTTTAAAATATATTTTAAAACATTTTAGTTAGTTAGCCTCAAATTAATTACAAATACTTAACATCTGTAATTATAAATATGTATAAATAAAAAATAACATAACTTGACTATATTTTTGGAAACTGAAGGAATTATTTTGCGACATATAAGGTATACAAAAATGACGAATTGTCACTTATTCAATGATACCTTATCGCACAAGTTGTTTGGATTCACTTATACTTTTAAAATATTATATTATATTATTTTTCGCTAACAAGTTTCAATTTTCATATTTAAAAAAAGATATTTCAAAAAATAAAAAGGACAGTCCTATATTAGAAGTAGTTATCAATTTGACACAAATTAGTTATAAATACCGAACATGAGTAACTATCAATATATTTAAATAAAGAATAACATAACATAAACATAACAAAACAGTTTCAGTCAAGCTCTGAAGAAGCCAACATGATAAATGGCGCAATGTCAGCAAGTTCGACTCAGCAAAAACTGCCGCAGGAGGAATCCAGAAGTTTTGTAAAAAGTAATAACATAACTTAATATTTCGTGGACGAGTAACAAGTATAAAAGCATTTTTGAATTCCCCTGAATTTTCTAGTCTTGTCGTCTCTGAGATATTTTGAATTTTATAATAAAATAGAATAGAATACATTTACTGAATATTTATTTATTTAGTAGATCAAAATAATATAGATATAAATGTTAAAATATTGCAAATAAGCACAGCATTATACCTTTTTTAGAAGAAAACAAAATTAGCCAAACATTTTTCATTAGAAATAATTTTAGCGGATGTGGGCAGTCTATAATACAGAGTGTAAATTAAAGAATTAGAAATCGACTTCGACATTCTACGTAGCTGGATCGGTGATTAAATCATTCCCAAAATTATAGGAGTAGCGTGTCGATTACATGTCTTAATTTATCTATCGCTTTCTTGGACTGAGAGCCTTTGCTATACAGCGTGTTTTCTAATTGAATGTCCATAATTAAGGGTGCGATTTTCAGGTTGATTTTGAAAAGAAAACTTTATATAATAAACATATGTCCTAAACGTCTTTACTTGAAATATATAGGGTGGTAAACTTTTCAAAAAATATATATACTTTTTTAATAGCTGTAATACCTGAATTTTTTCAATCCGATGTACGGTTTTCGCTTAAAAAAATATAAACCCCTTCTCTGCATGGTGCTAACAATATCGTTGATATCACAGCATGCAGAGATTTTTTTTTAATTTTTAAGTGAAAACCGTACGACGGACTAAAAAAAAAAATAAAGAGATCAACTTTGCTGATAAAGGAACACAAACGTCATTATCTTTGAACAAATAATATTTTGGTTAGATCGCCACTACATTGGCATCGAGAACTTTTTTTGTGATAAAACAAAATATCTGCCTAAAACAAAATATCTACATTTTAGCTTATAACTAGTGTTCTTCAGAAAAAAAAATATTAGGAGGCTGTTCTTTCTACTTTTATTATTATTTTAATAAAACAGATAGACAATTACCCAGATATCACACAATATCCCCAGTATATATGGTGAATGTCCCATTTAACTCGCATGTCCCGGGACATGTGGAGGATATTCTTAACATATACGTTAGCATATATACTAAGGATATACTGTAAAATTCATCCCAGGGATATCCTCTCAATGGATAGCTTGCGGATTTACTGTACACAGATAACTTCTAAATAGATGGCCTGGGGAGATCCCCTTATGCCATAATGGGAACATTAGAATAGAAACCTAAAAAGTTAAATTTTGAACAACAGAGAAGAAAAATACTTAGTTCTTTTTTATTTATGGTGTTTCGGGAGATATTTTATTGGCAACGTTTTTGTGCACATCTACATCGACGTCAGTATTGGCAACTCAAAATCAAGTTAAAATCTACTTGTTTTTATTAACTTTGGACACGAACGAGACAAGAAACTCTATTTTAATAAAAATACCACAAAAAATACGGATTGGCAGTATAAGGTATACGGCGACCTGGCGTCTATTTTGAGTGTTTTATGTGCTGTGGTTAATGGTTTCAGTGCTTTCATTTCAGTTATTTTTTTGTGCTATTATTATTACTGAAGAACTAATAATTAATGTAAGGAAAATTTTATGGAAATATATAATATAAAATTTGATGAATTCTAAACTGAACGAACCATTGTTGTGCCTTGTTTTTTATTATTTTGCTAGGTCAATGAGGCGGCAGCAGTTACGAGTACTTGCTATGACATTTAATTGGTTGAGCATAAAGAAAAAGGAGACATTTTCAAAATTAAAATTGGCCAAATTAATATTTGGTAAGTAGGTAGCATGTTTTTTTAAAAATAAATAGGACGTAAATGTAATATAAATAAATCATAAGAAATATAATTTAATAAAACATATATTATGGTGATTGCTTAGTTGACACTTTTTTTAAGGAGTGATTGCTGGACCGAGTTAAGATAAATTGACTTTTTTGTAACCTCTTTAGATTACACATCTTTTCGTATCAAAAATAAAATCCACTTTCTCTTCATGTTTTTTGAGCAGTTAAATTTAGGCATACAAAACTAAAATATTTTTTTTAAGTAAGCAATGTTAGAGAAAATCCCCCTAACAAAATTATGTTTTTAGTTATATAGTATATTTTTTTCTTAAAATGGATGCAAGAATCACCCCACAAAAACAAAGTATTAATTGTAGGAATCACACTTCATAAAGTACTATTTTCACATTAAAATGATTGTGGTACACTAGAGTGGTAATACAGATTTTTAAAAAATATATATCTTATTTTTGAAAAATTTGCCACCCTGTCTCTCAAAAGTTAAGACTTTTAGGACATATGTTGAGATGAAGTTTTCCTTTTAAAACTGACCCAAAAATCGCCACCTTAATAACTGACTGAGCATGTTGATATTTTAAAATTTAAAGACGGCCAAACATTAAAAAATTAAATTAAATTTGTAGATTTCGAAATTTGCAATAAAACGTTTTTCCATTGGCAACATTAAAAATAACTGCGAGAGAACATTGGAGTGCTATAGAAATAGAATTTACTACTGTTTATAAATCTTATAAATGATTCCTGGTAATTAGGTTATAAATATAAAATTGACTGGTTTAAACGGTAAATGAAAAAATTATTAAATTTAAGGGCTTTTGTGGTTAGGCAATTTACAGAATCTTTTTAGAAACAATCTAATCATTAATTAATCAATTTAATTAACTAGCGTACTAATTAGTTTTTTAAGCCTGAATAAAATGAATAAAGCCGCAACGCTACTGACTGGATCCGAATATCTGCTAAAAACGCCGAGAAACGTTGGTTTAGTATAATTTACAAGTAATGGGGAATCAAAGAAACGCTCGTCTCCAATTATTTTTTATCAAATGGGGAAAGACAAGGAATTTAATCAACGTGTCGTGATCTCGCCCAAGTTTTCCAACAAAAGATCTCCTTAAAAACAATGAAATTTGTAATGTTCTCTTACCTCTCCATCTCAGGGTCGTGAAAAAGAAACGCATTAATTAATTAAATTCGTAATTTAATAGTGAGGTAAGACAATGCCTAGGCTAGCTCATTAACAACCGAGACAAATTAATAAAGTAGAAAAGGAAAAAAAATATATATACTAAACCAAAGCCAGGTTGGAAGGCGGTGAAGGGCACCTCGGTCAGTCCCGGAAGGTGGTAGGTAGGCGCCACGTGATTCGAAAAAGGTAGACTTATCAACCCGAGGTTCCAACCCGTAAAGGAAATAAACAAGTGAATCACGAACAATAATTCATTTCCTTCAACCTGGTGGTAGGTGTGAGTGTCAAATCTCACCTTCAAGTTTTGGCGGTGCAAAAGAATGTAAGACACTATAATTTAAGGCTATAAGTTCCGCAAACCGTTCTTGAAGAGAACAGGCCACTTAAGCTACCCAAACCTCAAGATGTCCCGAACGTTACACAGCTGTCTGTCACTATCCCGGGAACCAAGCCAAGATGGAATGGTGGCTCAATGGGACAGCCGCAGGTGGGCAGTCCCAGTTAACCCAGCAAAGTCCGTCCGGAAAGCCGGCTGCTCGATAGGGGAAACTCCACAACTAAACATGTACCCAAGAGACAGCATACACTGCAAGACACCAAGTCTGGTCTGGTATTCCGGTGAAAGAAGAAACCACGTGGAAGGTTTGCGGGAAACGGAGCAACAATACGTACAATACTAATTAGAAAAAAAAACCCTAAAATAAAATCGGCATAAATTGAGGAACACTGATTAGGTGGCGAAATGGTTCCAAAAGGTAACTTACCTCGATTCGAGGGTTTTCTGGAAATGTGGGGCAATGACAATTCTTTTCAAAATCCCTCGTTGAGGAAGATTCCCATTCCAAACTCCAAATAGATCCAAAAGTATGGGAAATCATAAATTAGTGACCAATTTACATATCCCCCTCTTATTGGGGTAGCACTACCGGCTCAAAAAGAAATCGGTCACACAAAAGAAAATCTGCCACAACCCCAAGCTTCAAAAGCCAGCGTACAAAATGCCGGACGATTCAGACAACCAGTTTTATTAAAAGGCTAAACGGGCACAAAAAATTAGAGGGAAAACGCCACTCTTGCCAACCTAGTCGACGGTACGCCGCCAGTAGAAAGAACAACCGAACTATATCTGTGGTGATGGCCGTATGGCCCGTGCCAAAGAATCGAGGTTGCGTCAACGAGATCGAATTACCCGAACGCTATCTATGGTGGCGACCGGACGGCCAGTCACAGAAAATCGAGGAAGAATAGGTTAAGAAACAAAACAATGTTTACTAGGCTCGCCAAGGAATACCGAAGTAATGAAAAGCAAATGTGGTCCCTAGTCTCATAGAGTGACAGATGGTAATGGTTATGACTCCTTCTAATGCGCAACTAATACTCTGTTTTTTTGCATTAGTATCTCTCAGTAAACCGGTGTCACTTAAGAGAAAACCAAGCATAAAATATTTATGGTTCGGCAACACAATCGGCCGGGGAGTACAAGTCCGAAACTAAAGGAACCGAGTCTACAAAAGAACGTGTGTTCAAATTGCAAAATCGATATGAACCTAATAAACAAGAATTTTAATTGTTAAGAAGCACTCGCCAAACAGCAAAAGGTGAAGGAAATGGACAGTACAATTAATTCTACAAGGTACTAATAAAATAAACCCGTTACTTCGCAAATGTGCCAGCACTCTCACTTTAAAAATGCTAAATTTTACCATTGAAATATGAAACCGTCACACTCCCCCGTTCCTCCGTCAGAGGTGAACACCGATCGACACATGGACTTCCACCAGAACAGCAAAATAGCGTACAACTTGCCGAAACGCCCGAAAAAAAAACTTAAATATTAGTAAAAGAGCAGCAATATCACCCGAAAACTCGGTAAAGCACGAAGGAAAAAAAAACAAGAACTTACAACTAGTGAAACAGCAGTATCGCGCGCACTCTTGTTGCGCTCGACACTACCTAGTGGAGCCTGCGCATCCACTAATACCAACTGAATAATTTTGACAGGTTAATCCCTAACCCACTACTGTCGCACATCAGACACTACCACATCTAAGGCGGGCCACTTGAATACCAGTAGCCGAGACCTCCCATAAATTGATTGGCTCGCCGAAGCTACCATTCGGGCCAATCTCGAGCCCCCCAATACTAAGCTCCACGCCAAAGACATCCATCGCACTCACCAACACATACCTGCGAGACGCAGCAGTGAAACCGCACGACACCCATTGGGCCAGAGAGCCGTATAAGAAGCCGAAAAAAAAAAAAATTTAAAAGAGGTTAGCTATACCCAAGTGATCCCCAACAACAGCGCAACGACGAATCCACCGGAAGCAGAAGGGAAAACCTCCAGACTAGAGTGGTAACACTAGGCCGTCGGTAATCTATATACCGCGATGTTAAGTCGACCTCGTAGGCTAAAATTGCACAGGTTACTACAGCGGTAAACAAGTCTCGTGTATTAGCCCTCACAACAGCCCACAGGATTACACCTCCACCACCAAGCGAAACCGACGCACGCGGCCGCGCAAGATCAACCTGGCATAACAAGACCAAAGACACTAATCGGGAAAGAAAAGGTGAGAGCTCGCAGGAGCCCTACCTTGTTGGTGATAACTCTCCAACACTCTCAATATGATTTAGTATATAAAAAAAGCTTACCAAATCTGTCAAAAGAATAACAGACTGGTCAGGCATCGATGTACGGCCTTCAAACAGCAACTGAAAAGTTTAGAGACAGAAAATTCATAAACTTCAGTGCTTATTAATAAGTAAGTAACCCACCTCTAACCCACGAAAACAACTGTCTGAAGAACAGATTGTAAATCCAAACCAGTTGTTCACCAAAACTAAATCAATCGTCATCAGAAGCAAAATAAGTAGGTTTTAAATCTTTAACATGCCAAACACCCGACGACCTACCCTGACTGTTCGTCAACTCATACGTCCAACCTCCTATTCTACGCTTAACCGTGAAGGGGCCTATAAATTTTGGACAAAGTTTAGCATTGAGGTTTTTCGACGCGTCGGAGAGAATTTTATTTTTCCTCCAAACCCGATCTCCGACCTGATAGTGAACTGGTCTCCTACGCAAATTGTATATTTTACGGGATCGGTCCGCCATTCTAGCTATACGGGCTTTGACATCCTCAAAAAGTTTTCTATAACCTATTACGCGTGCTTTCATCTCGGTCTGTACTTCAACTCGATCATCATTACCATTGTTAAACATATAACGATACTCGGTACCATCTCCGACATACTCTCGTCCAAAATTGACAAAGTATGGGGTATAACCTGTGGTTTCACTTCGAGAAGTTCTTATAGCGCATCCAATTGCAGCAAGATTTTTGTCCCATTCTTTGTGATTCTCTCCCAAATAGATGGAAACCATGGTTTTCACAATCTTGTTGTACCGCTCAACAGGGTCCGCCTGCGCGTGGTAATATGCGGTATACGAGATTTTCACATGATATCTGGAACACAAGGCTTTAAATTCCTTGCTTCTCATTTGTTTGCCATTGTCGCAAATGAGGAACTGAGGCACTCCATACACCAGAAATATTTGCTCTTCCACGAAACGACACAGGGCGCTTGAAGTAGCGCTCCGTAATGGACACAGAGCAACGAACTTGCTGAAGTAATCGCATACTGTAAGGAGGTAGGAGTAACCCTTCTTGCTTCTAGGATATGGTCCCATAAAGTCAAGGCTTATCATTTGCCATGGGCGGTTTATCTCAGGTCGTGTACCCATATGACCTGCTGAGGCCTTTTGCTCCGGCTTGTGTTGGGCACAAATGCTACAACTACGAACATACTTCCTTACATCTGCTCTCATCTTCGGCCAAAAATATTTATTATGAATTTTCCAATAAGTCTTATAAGTTCCAACATGACCGGAAACGGGCTCGTCATGATACTTCCTAAGGATTTTATTTCGGTGATCCTTGGGTACTACAATCTTCCAATAGTCAGACTGCGCAGTAAGTTCTGGAATCGGACACTTTACATATTTATATACAATATTATTCTCCACACGCCATTGAGGAAATTGCTCCGGTCGACTCTCAATATTACTTATCATCTTCCTATACCACGCATCAGTACTACTGCCAAAATCAAGGACTTGCTCAGGGCTCGTACTAACAACTTCCACGTTGATCGGGACACTTCTCGAAAGAAAATCCGGAACGACATTATCTTTCCCTTTTCGGTGTACGATGTCAAAATCATAGGGTTGCAAACGAAGAGCCCATCTGGCCAATCTTCCGGTTGGGTCTTTCAGATTATTAAGCCAAATGAGTGAAGCATGGTCCGTGACAATAGTAAAATGGCTCCCTTCAAGATAATTGCGCAGTTTTTCGACAGCCCAAATGACACCTAAACACTCACGCTCAGTAGTGGAATAATTACGCTCCTGTTTTGTCAACGAACGTGACAAGAAGCAGATTACCTTTTCTCCGTCGCCCGATTCTTGGGTCAGAACAGCGCCAAGTCCATAAGCAGAAGCGTCGGTCTGAAGGACAAATGGTTTCGAGAAATCTGGACACGTTAATATAGGAGCTGAGGCAAGTGCATTTTTAATATGATTAAAGGCAGCCTCGCAATTGCTATCCCAGACGAAAGAGGCATTCTTGTGGGTCAATTTGGTTAACGGCGCGATCAGGGTGGAAAAATCTGGCACAAATCTTCGGTACCAACCAGCCATACCTAGAAATCTCCTAATCTCTGTAATGTTCTTGGGCGGAGGAACCGTCATTATGGCTTCAACTTTTCTGACATCTACATGAAGACCTTTAGAGTCAACTACAAATCCTAAATAATTAAGGAAAGGCATACAAAACTTACACTTCCCAGGGCTTAATGTTAAACCTGCTTTCATTAGGCGATCAAATACCTTACCCAAAATGATTAAATGCGTTTCAAAGTCGGGAGAAATTATTATAATATCGTCCAGATACACCAAAACATACTGTTGTAAATCTGAGCCGAGGACGGCATCGATAAGTCTCTGCCAAGTTGCCGGTGCGTTAGTAAGCCCGAACGGCATTCGCTTGAACTGAAAAAGTCCCCGTTGTGGTACTGTAAATGCGGTATACTCTCGACACTCCTTCTTCACTCCCACTTGCCAAAATGCCGACTTAATGTCCATGGAACTTAAATATCTGGCTCCACGCAGCCTGTCCAAAATTGATGAAACGTATGGTAAAGGGTATGCGTCTTTCTTAGTAACCTTATTAAGTGCCCTGTAGTCTACACAAAATCGATAGGCGTTGTCTTCTTTGGGCACAAGAAGTACTGGTGATGACCAAGCGCTCTTAGAAGGCTCGATGACGTCCATTTCAAGCATTTTCTTAACTTCTTCATCAAGGATCTTCTGCTTGAAGGGTGAAACGGGATAATATCGCTGTTTAATGGGCTTAACGTTCTCCTCTAAGACAATCTCATGAGTCGCCACTGTAGTATACCCCAAACCTTTGCTCATTCTTTCAAATTTTTCATCCACTAAAGAGTTCAATCTTTCTCGTTGGTCCTCAGTCAAAGTGCTCTCGTCCGTAATACCACAAACCTCCACCATAGGGTATTCTCCAAAACGCCACTCGTTCCTTTTCAAATTCGGTACTACATCCATTGAAATCCAAAAATCGGTTCCCAAAATTAAGTTATTTGATAGCTCCGGTACCACTAAAACATCTATAATAGACACCCTCCCCATCAGGGACATTGGCGTCTTTACGGATCCAATACTCCGACAAGTATTTCCGTTCGCAACAGAGCACAACGTTTTCCGAGAGGTATCCAACTTCAAACCTAAATGCATCAATGTCATATAACCTGACTTCCCAACTAAAGTGGCACTACTCCCAGAGTCTAACAAACCCAGAATGGGATGTCCCAAAACGGTAACCTCTATATGCGGTCTCTGATCCTGATTTGAATGGGATATTACGTAATTAATCAATGCTCGCTTCTGAAGAAAAGCAGAAGTGTGTACATTATCGGTCGTCGAAACATTCACAGGGGACACTAACCGACCACTTAATTCCCCTGAGTCTCGTTTTTTTGAGCACTCTGGACAGTTTCTAATAGTATAACCTGGCTGCTTGCATCGAAAACAAAGTAAGCGACGTGATTGAGGACAACTGGATCGTCTGTGACCCGTCTGGCCGCAATTCCAACACTCAATTGGTCTCCTTGGGAAATCACAGCGAGGCTGCGCTCTAGGACTTTGGACTGCCGTCTCCACCGCTCTGACCTGAACAGGACGGTTTGCAGTTTGCCGACGATACGCCAAATGAGGTTCCTGCACTAGACGAGGATGCGCAGGTGGGGGACAGTATTGTTGTGCGCGCCAGTGTATCTCCTCGGCAGCTCTTCCCCTTTCCAAAAGACTCTCGATGGTGGCGATTTCTTGAAAGCTCAAGGCTACCTGTAAGTGTGGTAATAGATTTCTTCTAATAATGTTAACTTGCTCGCTCTCGGACGGTTTGCTAGAAGACAATTTCATAAAAAGATTTTGCATCCTTGTAACGTATAATAGCAATCGTTCATCTTGACCCTGAGTACGTCTCTTAATATCGTCCAACAAATCTTCGTCGTAGTTCAGAGGCAGAAATGCATCGCGGAGCTTTTGTCTTAAATCGGGCCAGTCAAGGA
The DNA here is from genome assembly GCF_029955315.1 of Cylas formicarius. Taxonomy (NCBI): domain Eukaryota; kingdom Metazoa; phylum Arthropoda; class Insecta; order Coleoptera; family Brentidae; genus Cylas; species Cylas formicarius. Next base: position 13,807,285 of record NW_026844352.1, on the reverse strand, counting down.
ACGACCGCCTTCGGGGCGTATACCAATCTCGTGCATCTCCTCTCAAGATTTCGTAAGCTGAATGGAACAACTGATCTTCAGTCACTCCTCTTGACTCCGCCAAATGCTCTATATCTTCAATAAATGAAGTGACACTGCCACTACCATTAAAGAAAACGTTCCATTTGTGTATTGGTACGAATGATCCTGAGGATCGAGGCACATCTCTCTCATTAGACAAGCCTGCATGAGACGGTGCACCAATGTGACTCACTGGGTTTGTAATTAACGATATGCTGCCATTTGGCCTAGAAGTACTGTTTCCTCCGAATTGAGAGCACGTTTGGATCATTGGTACCGCGCTTGAGTCAGGATTAGTCGCAAATGATACTCGACGAGTACTAGAAGTTGCCTCCTCAGTCATAAAAGGAATCGGACAAATTGTAAATGCGGCCAACCGATCGGCCAACTGGGTACAGGCTCGACGGTTGATTGTTTGAGCTAAATTCTGCAATTCAAATTCCGTTATTCGCCTCCTTGCATCTCCAAACGAGTTCCCTGTAAGGTTGGAATCTACATCATTATTGAGCGATCGTGATAATCCAGAGTGTACCGGCCTCTCCAAAGTAGGATTATGATCAGGTGCTGCACCTCCCAGATCTATCAAATTACCCACAGGAGCATCCATTCTCTCCGGATGAATAAATTCATTTTGTGTGCACATTGCTCCAACACTAGTCTGGCAAAGGCTGGCGATGTGATTCGCGTCCTGCAAGGCGTCAAAACACCCACTCAATAAAAACATCAGGTTTTGTTTCTTTGATTTCAAGTCCTGAGCCTCAGCTACCACTCTGTGCAATCTGCTTTTGACATGCATTAGCCTGCTGTAAATTTTCTTGAATTCATTCTCTCTATTCTCCGCATCAAACTCTTGAATAAGGCCCACCAATTCATCCAACTTAGATGCACATATGCCCAATTCAGAAGATGGCTCAAAATGGATGTTAATATCCTCCCGAATGTTCCGCTGAAATGCTTCCCGCAACTGAGCTCTCTTTTCATCCACTGTAGACCCCACATCACAACCTCTAGCAGCTAACTCCCAAGTCAATTCATCACTCCTAAGCCGATTAATCTCCATTTAAAATTTAAATAATTAAATTCCCCACCCCTTCCTGGTATAAGGAAAATAGAAAAATAAAAACGGGAGAACGATAGCGCAATAGAAGCAACCAAATAATGGACCAACACAATACCACCCGCACACAACTCGCGATGCACTAGGCCACCTGTGGCTGATCAAAGAAGCCGCAAATTGAAAATAATAATAATAGTAATAATCAAATAAGATCCGTGAAAAATAAACTGAAAACGTGGCAAAGTATACAGAACTATCGGTAATTACTTCCAAAAGCTTTTAAATAAATTTCCAAATCACAGAAGAGGTCGGAGGATTGCAATCACACTGCTCCCTCAATTTTGAAGTCACCGTTATAACCACCAGCCAAGTACTAGAATTTTGTGAAATTTGACACCTCCAAAAAAAAAATTCTTAACAATAATAGTTTTCCAATGCAAACATAAATACAACTTTACCGATATTGAATATACAAAAAAAAATTCCGCAGTGCTCCGATTTGAAAAAAAATAGCAACAGTTATACTCCACAAGTAAAGGGATATATACCAAAAAATGTATCCACCTGGTATGGATATCGTTCAAATATCACACAATCAAAAATTAATAAATAACAATATATCGCAACTGTATATGTAGAACACTAATTAATTAAACCGCAAAAATGAAATGCATTGCATAGTAAAACGGCAATATATACAAACTTGTTATAAAAGAACCACCGAAACTTGAAGAGAATCAAATATTTTGAACACTCAGAAAAAAATATTCAGTTGGGCGCCAGTTTCTTACCTCTCCATCTCAGGGTCGTGGAAAAGAAACGCATTAATTAATTAAATTCGTAATTTAATAGTGAGGTAAGACAATGCCTAGGCTAGCTCATTAACAACCGAGAAAAATTAATAAAGTAGAAAAGGAAAAAAAATATATATACTAAACCAAAGCCAGGTTGGAAGGCGGTGAAGGGCACCTCGGTCAGTCCCGGAAGGTGGTAGGTAGGCGCCACGTGATTCGAAAAAGGTAGACTTATCAACCCGAGGTTCCAACCCGTAAAGGAAATAAACAAGTGAATCACGAACAATAATTCATTTCCTTCAACCTGGTGGTAGGTGTGAGTGTCAAATCTCACCTTCAAGTTTTGGCGGTGCAAAAGAATGTAAGACACTATAATTTAAGGCTATAAGTTCCGCAAACCGTTCTTGAAGAGAACAGGCCACTTAAGCTACCCAAACCTCAAGATGTCCCGAACGTTACACAGCTGTCTGTCACTATCCCGGGAACCAAGCCAAGATGGAATGGTGGCTCAATGGGACAGCCGCAGGTGGGCAGTCCCAGTTAACCCAGCAAAGTCCGTCCGGAAAGCCGGCTGCTCGATAGGGGAAACTCCACAACTAAACATGTACCACCACGTGGAAGGTTTGCGGGAAACGGAGCAACAATACGTACAATACTAATTAGAAAAAAAAACCCTAAAATAAAATCGGCATAAATTGAGGAACACTGATTAGGTGGCGAAATGGTTCCAAAAGGTAACTTACCTCGATTCGAGGGTTTTCTGGAAATGTGGGGCAATGACAATTCTTTTCAAAATCCCTCGTTGAGGAAGATTCCCATTCCAAACTCCAAATAGATCCAAAAGTATGGGAAATCATAAATTAGTGACCAATTTACATATCCCCCTCTTATTGGGGTAGCACTACCGGCTCAAAAAGAAATCGGTCACACAAAAGAAAATCTGCCACGACCCCAAGCTTCAAAAGCCAGCGTACAAAATGCCGGACGATTCAGACAACCAGTTTTATTAAAAGGCTAAACGGGCACAAAAAATTAGAGGGAAAACGCCACTCTTGCCAACCTAGTCGACGGTACGCCGCCAGTAGAAAGAACAACCGAACTATATCTGTGGTGATGGCCGTATGGCCCGTGCCAAAGAATCGAGGTTGCGTCAACGAGATCGAATTACCCGAACGCTATCTATGGTGGCGACCGGACGGCCAGTCACAGAAAATCGAGGAAGAATAGGTTAAGAAACAAAACAATGTTTACTAGGCTCGCCAAGGAATACCGAAGTAATGAAAAGCAAATGTGGTCCCTAGTCTCATAGAGTGACAGATGGTAATGGTTATGACTCCTTCTGATGCGCAACTAATACTCTGTTTTTTTGCATTAGTATCTCTCAGTAAACCGGTGTCACTTAAGATAAAACCAAGCGAACAAGGGGCCACGCACACAGCCGTTGCAGCATAAAATATTTATGGTTCGGCAACACAATCGGCCGGGGAGTACAAGTCCGAAACTAAAGGAACCGAGTCTACAAAAGAACGTGTGTTCAAATTGCAAAATCGATATGAACCTAATAAACAAGAATTTTAATTGTTAAGAAGCACTCGCCAAACAGCAAAAGGTGAAGGAAATGGACAGTACAATTAATTTTACAAGGTACTAATAAAATAAACCCGTTACTTCGCAAATGTGCCAGCACTCTCACTTTAAAAATGCTAAATTTTACCATTGAAATATGAAACCGTCACAGTTCGTCCCGGGGAATTAAAAATAAAACTGGATTTTCCTTGCCAAACTTTTCCGCGTTGTTAGTGTCCGTTCGTCGCTCGAAAGAAAATGAAAATAGAAAAGATTTGCCGCCACTGCGTGCCGGCGAAGCTACCGCCACGAGTAGCTACAGTAAATTTACCGTCGGTAGTTGACAGCGGGCTGGCTAAGTAGCTCGTTAAGGCACGCGGAGAGCTCTAGTTATATTGGGCCGCTCATAACGTTCCGCCCACCTTGGCCGCATATATTTTAATAATCATAACATAAATAATATTGATTTAAAACATAAATTTGAACTTTTGCCTTGGTCCTATTGGGTGGATATTTTTTCCAGTAAACTCGATCTATGGAACAGAAATGTTGTAGGTATACTTTGTCTCCATGTACCGGTATCCCAGTAAGGGCAACGAGGTACGGTAAAAATTAAAAAAAAGTATGTTTTAAGTAAATCGTTCAAGAGAAAATGCTGGAAATTATTTTCTGCATTGGCCGTCAGGGGGAGTAATTAATATCTCGAATTTTAAAATCTATTTTCTGCAAAGTTTTATTACACACCGGAGAGCAAAAATGTAGGTCACTCAAGAAATTTCAAATAATTGCTCTCTTACTTCAACAGATTGCGATCCATTGTTCCATGAAGTTAACAGATCCAGCAGAGAAGCCACAATTTAGAAGTTTTGCCAACAACATATTGTGATTAATCGTGCCGCAAGCTTAACTAAAATCCAAAAGAGCCAAACAGGTGGCTTCCCTCCTATCTTCATTGTGGCAAATGTCAAACAATAACTTAACTAAAAATTCATGATTTAAGTACTTTCAAGTTTATTCTTTATTTATCTCTATAAAAGATCTAAGGTGTATTTGACTGGTCATAATTCCTTTAGTTCCTATAGTTGTGGCCAGAATTTCAGCATTAATGCAAGATGGTCGAGGAAAATCGGAAACTGCAGGAATTATTGGTAGGAGTCTATATGCTATGCGGAGACTGGCTCGATCACTAGAAGACCAGGAACTGCTCGAAGAAGGATCACTAACCAATTTTTTTGGTGTCGGTAAATTTGCGGGGTAGGCCAGCTTCTGTGGTTTGTCTTCGAATTGAACTTCAAGAGGTTAGAAATGTTGTTGGACTGTTAGTGGGCATCGAATACTAAGATTAGCTCTTGCCCGAAATCACTTATACTGGAATGATTATGAATGAAGGTACTGTTTTCCGATGAATCCCGTTTTTGTCTGACTGAGTCAGATGGTTGTATTGATGAAAGACTTCCACATTTTGGTAGTTTGGTTATGGTTTGGGCAGCAATAAGTTCGGAAGCAAGCACAGAGTTAGTGTTTATACAGCATGATTCTATATCTTTAATGATCGCTATGGGCAAAGATGGAATTTTTAGGCACGATAATGCTAGGCCCCACCCTTCCAGAATTGTCAGTCAAGATCTGGATGACGTGGAAATTATTTTATAACACACATTTTCAACCAACCAACGTAAGATTGTCCGATTACATGTTAAATTCAGTTAACCAAATAGAGTACCACCTACTAAATCTATGATTTGTAAAAAAAAAACAACTGTAAGTTTTTGACCTAATATTGCGTTCATCAGTTTATTGTATTGTATCAACCAACGACAAAATTGATTGAAACGAAAATAAAACGTGCCTCCTGTCATTTTCTATGCAAGAAAATTTCTTCCGTCGTGTATTTAATGTGGCTGTATTAATAACTGCTCTTGGATTTCGGATACGATCAACCATATTTTCAAGGATAGTAGGGCGAGTTTGATAAACGATATCTTTTATTCTACCCCAAAGGCAAAAGTCCGAGATAGTAAAGTCTAGAAATCTGGCAGGCTACGAAAACCAACCGCCCCTTCCTATCCAACTGTTTGGATAAGTCTGGTCTAAAAAATTCTTAATTTCGTGAGAAATTATTATTATTATTATTATTTATTAAACATTTCTCTTTTCGTAAAGGAACGTTTTCTAATCAAATCAGCAAATGGCTTCTTACAAACTACAAATAAATATGGGCATTAATATTACCAACAAAGAAAAATTGTGTTATAACTAGATCATCCTGCAGTGAGGATTCACGGGCGACCAATAACACTTGTTGGAAAAAGTAGTTTGATCGATCATCTGCCGTAGAACTCGTCCTGTTTCGTGCTAGCATTTACTTAAACAATACTAAGAAGTGCTTTTGGAATAATTTGGGCGTTTTGATAACACTGGGAAAGCAGTCAGTATGTTGTATGCTTCGGCATCCAATGAACATTCCGGCCATTTAAAATGAAAGATAATTAAAGAGATTTTGACAAGCAAATTACGTCATGAAAGTAAACTATTAAAGCATCTGGCGGCAAAAAATAATTTCTACATACAGTAGATATGACGAATATAACTTCATATTCGGTATAACGAGGAAAATTGAAAATCCCATTTAATCTCTAATTTTAATTTATATTGGTTATTGCGACATCAGAAATAGCGACATATTGGATATGACCACTGTTTTCATCTGTTTTATTTAATTAAAATGGAAGATAATTATGAGATTTTGGCAAGCATCAAATAATACCATCAAAGATGCGTATACCGTTTTGTCAGATATGTATATATAAGCGGAAGCGTCAAGTATTTGGGGGTATGGTTGGACTCCAAGTTGACCTTCCAAGAACATATAAGATCAAGGACCAGGTCAGCCTTTGAAGATCTGTGGGCGTGCCGGAGAGCGGTAGAGAACAATTGGGACCTGAGACCAAAGATCGTGCAGTGGATCTACAGTATCATGGTGGTGCATATGCTCACGCATGGGGCAGTGGCATGGTGGCCGGGAGCCAAAAGAGCAGGAGCAAGGCTAGTTCTTGACAAACTGCAGAGATTGGCTTGCCTCTGCGTAACGGGCGCCATAAGAACGGCGCTCACGGGGCCCTAGAGTCTCTGGTGGGTTTGCCCACTCTGGCGGATCGGGTGCAAATAGAGGCGGCCAGGACGGCTGTGAGGCTGGCAAGCTGCGGGCACTGGCGGGAGGGAACCTTGAATCGGTTCCCGTACGACATTTTAGAGGGCTGGTCCGGGGATCGCGGGGTCATGGGCTAGCCGAGTGACGTCATGATCCCCGAGATGACCTTCTTTGACAAATGAATCTTTCTGTTCCCATCAAGGGAAGAGTGGAGAGAGGGCAGAGTTGGCTCCTGGGATGGACTTGTCTGGTACACGGACGGGTCCAGAATGGGAGATTTGGCCGGAGCTGGAGCATACTGCGAGACAACGGGATCGAGTTTGTCGGTCCCTCTTTGTCAGTGCTGCACTATGTTTCAGGCAGAAATTTTAGTTTATTGATGGCGGCCAGAGAGGTGCTTCGGCTCAACCACGGAAGCAAGAGGGTCTTCTTCTGCTCGGATAGTAGGGCTGCACTTATGGCGCTACTTGTTGATGCTGTAGATAAAGGGGTACTGAGGAGAGTGGCTGAGGAGAGGAAGGTCACGTTGGTCTGGGTCCCGGGTCACACCGGTATCCGGGGCAATGACGCAGCGAACGCCTTAGCCAGGGAGGGCTCCTCGCATAGGCATATGGGACCAGAGCTCCGCTTGGAGATCGCACCGTGTGTGAGGCGCGGAGCTCTCGAAGCCTGGGCGAAAGACCGGGCCGCGGTGGGCTGGAGAGTTGCTCCGGGAATGAAGCAGACGAGGCTTATGATGAATGGGCCCGCCCTCCCTCGGACCAGGGAGCTGCTTAGACTGACCAGAAGGGAGTGTAGAGCACTAACAGGGGCTTACACAGGACATTGCAGGCTTAGGAGGCATCTTTGCTTGCTAGGCATTGGAGACGACCCGGAGTGCCTGTGGTGCATGGAAGGGGAGGAGGCCCCGTATCATCTGCTCACCGAGTGCTCTGCTTTGACATGGGCAAGATTGGAAGTCTTCGGAACGGCCCTGATCGATGCGGACTCAGTGCAGGGTATTGAGTATTGCTGACGAATTTTCCTCAAAAGCTGGCCAGAAGTCAGAAACTCGAACTTAAAAATCTTGAGCTAAATGCATTACATTTCAGTAATCTAGTTACCTGGCTATTATAAATAAACAAACTTTTCTTTTGATTTGCGTTGCTACGCGGCATATTGTTATTGAAACTTGAAAGTTTATTAATTTGTATTCATTTAATCAGAGTGCATCAGTGTGTATTTAACCAATTTTTCGAAAGTTGGTGATTGAAAAATAATAAAATTATAGTGTAGAGCCTATTGCTAGTGGTAAATACAAGCATATAATTATTATTATCTATGCAATTATTATCATCTATGAATTGTTTTAATGTCACAATGGCGTCCCTTCTTAAAATACATAAATGTTTCGTTTTCTTTGGACAAAAAGTACATTTCCCCGCGTTTCCCCATCTTCAAATTAGCATAGAACTCTTAATTAATATGTCCTTAAAAGGACATATTTTCTTATTTATGCGATAATTTGCGATCTTAATTGGTATCTATTTTTTAAGAAGTGTCAGTGCTGGTATATATTTTTAATTTTGGTAAAATTTACTATTGTAGGGTTTTTGAACATGCAAAATTCAAAAATGCTAATGGCAATATTGCCAGATTTACAGCTTTTTGAGAAGAAATATTTATTTCCTAGACTATTAAGTGTTTTTTGACTAATGGATGACATATAGCATACATGACAGTTTAAAACCTGTGTTTGCCCTGTGTCATTTTAAAAATTTGTGACAAAGAAAGTTATTAGGTATATAATCAGATTTTTTTTATAATAGACCAGGAATTATGAGATATGTTTTTGTACTAGATTTTCATAGACGCAACTGTACAAATTTCAATAGTCCATAAAAAGACTTGTCATAAAAAGTTCTGCTTGTTTATTGCCCTAAATAATAAGATTATACTTGCGAAATTCTTAATACTCAAAGTACTCAAACATCAATATCTCATCTTCGTTTTTACTCCTTTTCTCTAAAATATTTATGATTATCTTTTTGTAATATTATTTTTGTAATTACATATACGTTATCATAATTCAATGTTAAAATTAAAACTGTTTTATGTTTTTCTTCAATAATACACATTGTTGGTGTTGTTAAAAAAAGTTTTAATAACTGTCACTGAAAAATAAATGAATTACGTAAAAATGTGAACAAGTAAGAAACATAAATTAAAAATGTTCTAACGTCATTCTAAAAAAAAATTATTAATCAGTATTTAATTTAGGTACGACTGTAAAGTACTGTATTATCATTAAAATTTATACTTTTCTTAAAAAAATTCATTATTCATCATTTTTAGATATTTTTTTAAGATAAATAATATTGGCCAGCATTTTGATCAAATTCGCCTGTGTGTGCCCTCTAGAGCGGCCTAGGGGCACAACGGGCCCATCTGGTGGCCTAGTGTATTCTGTAAACTTATATATCTTTATTGTTGGAGTACGTTAATCTATTGAAAGAAAAACAAGTTTTCCTCAGTTAGTTTTGTTCCTTCGGTTTTAAACAAGAATGTACCTTAACAGAATAAAACTATGTATGCGTAAAAGCTGGTCCAGCCATTTTTAAAAACATTTAAATATTTAACGATATTTTGACTATCGGAGGAGGGTAAAAAAAAATCGGCTTCGTTAAAAAATAAGTTCTGTCCGCAACTCGATAAAGTTTCATCAACATTACTCTTTGCGCGGACCGCTGCAACACGGATGAGCATCGCTTTAGTTAGTTAAAATTTAAATTGAAAATGGTTTTTCGGTGCTATTTCATTTAATACCGGATTTAATTTTATTGCGAGAATATTACTGTTTTCGTTGCGGCTATGCAAAAAATTCGTTCCGAGTGCAATGAATGGCTTTATTAATAAAATATTTTGAGGGCAATTAGCGCTGCGATGCGAGTCACTTAACGATTTGCCAAGTTTAAAAATATTGTACACACTATTCGAATGAACAATAACGACAACTTCATATTAGTTTTCATAATTAACTAATATTCAAAGCTCATGTTCGCGAATCACCTGTAAAGTAGCCATCTTAATTAAAATAAACAATTTCCGGTTTGAACTTTGAAAGAACCAATTTTCCTGTAACCACGAAATAATTATGTACATCTTAAAATATTTTAAAATAAGAAAAGTGGCTTTAAAAATACTTATGACTAGGTTTAGGAAAAAAATGACTAAAATGCGCATCACTAAAATCTGGAAATTCGCATTAGGATCTGGATAAAATTCTTATTATGCGAAAGAAATGACGTACCGATCTTGATAAGAGGGAGACGCTCACAAATGTCTATTTAAATCACTATTTAAAACACCAGTACCGCCATTCTGCATTTCAATTCCAGGGTTATTATCAAAAGAATACTTTTTTTTCTACTCCCGTCTGTAAAATGCCTAATTATACACCGAACTAGCTTGCGGGAAGCGTCACTTTACCACTCCAGTTTCGTTTCCCACGGATCTGAGCCACTTCGGACATTTCTGATGGTCATGTCAGTGAATGTATTCTTGTTGTTTTGCGAAAATGTACCCAAAGACTAACGGTCGCAGAAAAAGTATAGTATGCCGCACCTTCGGTAAACTTTTTAACTCACTCGTTTATTAAATACTCGCTGCGCTCTGCTCGTTCCAAATAAACTCAAATGCCGTCTACCGCCCTTGTTAAATAATATACCATTAGGTGACTGGAACTTGAATTATTTAAAAGAAATGTCTTATTTTTTAACTCACCACGGACTGTACTTTCCAGTTACCTGTCAAATAGTGGTTAACTTAATTTTTTTTGCGATGCTTTCTGACGTTTGAATATTACCGTTGTGTTACCCAACAGAAGAGAGTATAGAAAATGTCATAAAACTATGTGTTTCTTCAATTTAATTATCTTCACAGTTACTTTTGAATTGATACTAAATTGCTAAATTGCTATTGCTTTCAAGCATAAAAAACTTAAAAATCTTTTACATAATAATTGTTATTTTCCATCGTTATCGTTTATGTTACTTACCTAGTTGTTACACCCATTGATTTTTAAACATGCCATCATTAGTATATATGTATCTAATAGTGAATGGGTTCAACTGATATAACTTAATATCCCAGTCATCTTCATAATACCAAAACCATTAAGGCTCCTCTCCTGTCGAATAAACTCGTGAGTCAAATGCCGTTTACCGCACTTGTTGCATAATATACTATTGCCACTTAATTGTTCCTACTATCGCAGTAAAGCTATCCATGGTATATTTAATTCTATGCTTGTATAGCACACTACTTCAGTATTAAAAGCACCCCTTTTCATACATCCTCCTAATCTAATCTAATCCAACAACATGGTTTCCATACAGACTAATAAATTGGAATTGCTGTCAATTGATTTAATTTGAGCAAAGCCAAAGTGCAGGTTTTACTTAACTTAGGCAAATTTTTAATTCAAATTTTCTAAAAAATAAGCAAGAATTTCTGAGAAACAAGTCAGAAATTCATGTCGGAATTTCTGAAAATTAAGTCCTAATAGGTCCCTTTAAGGGACATTGCTAATCAAAATATGAGATGTACAAATTAATTCGTAAAGAATGGGCAGTCTCTAAACTGGAGGCACTAGAAAATAAAATATTTAAATGTTTAGATTTTATTCTGTGTTAAAGGTTGAATAACATTTTTCGGTAACTTCATAATTTTTTTGTTGTGGGTTAACTTTTTATTTTCGCGCTGTGTATACAACACCCCCACTATACCCAACCTTGGTTAAGCCGCGCGAAAAGACAGACTTGCGTGAGCATCCGTAGTGCGAACCACGAAAAAACAAGCTCTCTTTTGTGACCGGTTCGCGAGAACCCCGCGCTGTGTTGTGGTAAATACCACCCCCAACCCTCCAGAAAATACCCCTAAGAAGACCCGGCCGGGCAGGCGACGACGCGGGAAACCATCAAGGTGGGTGATTAACCGTTTCGGGTGTTGTATGTCCTACCGTTTTCTTGCCGCTCTTTCTCGTGTAAATTTTGAGGGTGATTTACAACCACCTTCCCCCAACCCTTTACATTCTGATTTTTTTAATTTATTTTTTATTAAATTAGAAAATTTGTGTAGTGTAATTATAAAAATTGGCAGTTCACATTTTTTTACATGACAATTACGAATTTGAAACTTATTGCATTGTTTAAATATGATAAAATCTAAAACAAAAAAAAACAATGTTTAACAATTAGAATTTTGGTAATAGTAAAGTAGAATTTTAAAACAAATTTTACGATTTCATAATTTTTTGATGTCTAGTACCTCCAGGTTAGAGATTGCCCATTCTTTATATATATCTGATACTTCGATTCGCAATGTCCCTTGCAAGACACTTAAGTCAGAAATTCTTACTTTGACGTTTGTCAATTCTAATTCAAAATTCAAAAATACTAAAATTTTGGCAATTGTAGGTGACTTAACAAGTAACAGTTTTTTGCTGTTTGCTTAAAGAGTCAAAAAATTAACACTCTTGGGCACTACTATTGTTGTATTGTCCATGGAAGCAAATTTTTTGGCACCAACTCTGGAAATTAAATCTATTCGTCTATTATATATATAATTTCGAGATAAAATCTGAAAACACTTGCATTCTTCTTTTTATTATGCTTTCTAATAAGTCATTAAAGTAGAGTAGTGTAAATATTAATACAAATTTGTATACACGTTGCGGGTTAATTTCTATCCATTATATGGCCTAAACCTATCAGGCAATGTGCGAAATAACTGTTGTAGACGTTTAGGTATGAATATCGATTATATATCCACCGGCAAAAGCGAATCCTCCATTTTTTGTTGGTCCTAGTTTCGCTTTTTTTTTTCATGGCTTGCAAATCAAAGCATATAAAATATACTTCACACATTAACTGAAAGCGTTATTTAGCCATTATAGGCAATACATTTGTTGTAATTCTTTCATGGATAAGACTTTTTCATTTACTCAAGAAACTGTTACACTAAATATTAGGACAAAGGCTTCTGGAAAGGATATGTTAAATACCATTCTAATTACTCTCTGTTGCCCTTTTATAATTCCCGATTTTACTTACTCAGTTAACTGCTGCATTCAGGAATCGTATTTTTCAACATTCAACATTATTCCGATACTCAAAACTAACAATCCAACTGAATTTAGCCACACCTCAATAGTACTGGTACTCTCAAAAGTTCTAGAGAGAGGATGGAATCTCAAATTCGTCAATATCTAACAACCAACCAGATTATCTCCTATAGACAGTCTGGATTTAGAAGGGTTTCAGCTGCGTGACGCCTTTGACTGATATTATGGATGACGTAGTAAAAGCACGAGATGAGAATAGTTCTAGTTATGCTCGATTACACTAAAGCATTTGACTCACCTTGGTGGACCCTTGATATCTATTTTAAGGTATATTGGTTTCGATGAGGCTGCCTTCTCATTAGTATTGTTATGTTTGACCGACAGGTATCAGAGGATTTACGATCGCTGCTCTTCAGATATAGTTAAGGTTAGAATAGGAGTCCCTCAAGGAAGTATTCTCGGCCCCCTCCTTTACAAAATATATACGTTTAACTTCGCAAATTCTCTTCGGTATTCTAAGTATCATTTATAAGCCGACGATATTCAGATTTACACGTCCTTTGAATCCATCCATACTTGTAGACTGGGAATTCTGTAATGACAACAATCGAGAAGCGTTAAGGGAACGTATAAAACTCGGATCGGGGACTAGTACAATCTTCTTTAAAAATTCATGCAACAACTTACGTCTGGTTATTGCTATGAATTTAAAATTTAAAGAACACATAACTTTATGTATAAAGAGAGCATTTTCAGTGTTAAAGATATTATATTCTCGCCGACATTCATTATCCCAAATGATTAAGTCACTTCTGTATGAAACTTGCAAACGTTATTCCGATACTCGAAACCAACTGAATCTCAATAGTACCGGTACTCTCAATTTTAATTCTGCTGATACAATATATGGATCATTTCTGGATTCTGTTGACATTGAAAGAATACAAAAAATCCAAAATTCTTGTATAATGCTAATATTCGTCGGAAGCAAAGAGTTTCTTATAAGCTTGAAGAGCTGGAATGGTTTTCCAAATTTATTAAGGAAACTGCGTCAAGGCCCATTGTTTCCTACGTATATTTTTATATAGCTTGACATGTACATACTATAATTTGGAATAATTACCATAATAATAATAATTATTATTATAATTAGTAGTAGTAGTAGCAGCGTATTAAATAAATTTTTGTAAAAACCGTGAAGACTTTTTTTAATACTCAAATCTCGAAAGAGTATTACGAGAATTATTAATACCAAATAAAAGAAAACTATTTTAGACACGGGTAATCAAAGGTTTTATCTTACAGCGCTATCAATTTTCCACCATAGCGATATAAGTCGAGCAATACTATTTCTATTACTTATGTGACAGAAAAGGTGCACTATTCTAAGGTGAAGAAAGTGTTTCGCCCCACATTGTTTGCTTAAGAGCTTCGCACGCAAAGCTTGGTTGCTTTTAGCATAAAAGCAATTTAAAGCAAATTTTTCCTTTGCGAGACACGAAACAGTGCTAGAAATTCAATTAGGAGACGCCGAACATACCGTTCTGTCAGAGCGTACGGAAGACACACTTAAAAGGCTGCTTTTATTATATTGCCTTGTAAAATATTTTTCTGGATTTCGTTTCGCCTCTGTCGAAACAGCTTCTTCGAAGACAGTCGTGTGGCCGCTGACAATAAAATTTTCGGTCATATCGAACGATTTTTGGAATCGCTTTTTTATTTTTTCTAAGAAGAAGAAGAGGCCTAAACATTTGACAGTTGATTTCGTAATATATATATATATATATATATATATATATATATATATATATATATATATATATATATATATATATATATATATATATATAATGGTGAGCTGTCCTTCCACTTAGGTTCTGATGTTCTATAACTTTTGAGCTGGTTTGTTTGACATCCAATGTCAGATCCATCTTATGATCATGTTCAATCAAATATGTAGAAGGTGTTCAATCTAAAAAACGAAACGACGTTACGAGTATATCTGGCAACACCGCACGGCCAAAAATATTTTACATAGGTAGCTCATATTCGGTTACATAAGTAACCAAGATTTCAGGTTTTTACCGTAAGTCTTTCTCCATAAACCTAATAGGACAATCAAAATCGTTTTTGTGCACAATTAAAAAAAAAATAATAATAAAATAGACTTTAGGACAAAGAACGAAACTTCTTTTGTAAAGTCGTTGCTTTATATATATATATATATATATATATATATATATATATATATATATATATATATATATATATATATATATATATATATATATATATATATATATATATATATATATATATATATATATATATATATATATATATATATATATATATATATATATATATATATATATATATATATATGATTTTTGAATTGCGCGAAACATTATGGAACTTTATTTTGTAACTTATATACTTGTTAAGCAATTTGGCAACAAACAACCCCATATAAAATAATAATTTTTTTCGCAACCCGTACAGCTAAACACTTGAATTTTTGGTTGAGGTTCCCTATTAAATTGCTCTATCATAATATATCACATACAGGGCGTTCATAAAATAAGACCCAATTGGCAAGAGAAAAAATCCATGTTACGTGAGAATTTTAAACGAAACACCATATATTTTATATTGACACATAAATGAGCAATTAATTTGCAAAGTACCACACAATCTATTTTCACAGGTTTTTGAGTTATTAGCAAAAAAACAAAATAATGCAATTAAAGTGAATTAAAGTAATCACATTTCATCTGGGTAGCAGACTCTGGCCAGCCTTGGTGACGTTTCCTATAAACAAATAACTTAAATAATTCCGCATAATATTCTGGTATTATGCGTGTTCAAATGAGTAATTGCAACAGTGAAACTGGAAGGAAATACATATGCCAATAAAAATTTAATATTCATAGAAACTGTGTTATACAAAAAACTAATATTTAACTTGATTATGCAGATCAGACAAGGAAGTTATAAAACAACTATGGAAAACATTTTGAGGAGGTCCATTCAATGTTCGCAGGCGATTCAAACGGCTGCCGACATATCGTTTCGATGCGGCATTTTCATTCAGAAAGGAGTTAAGTGTGTGGATATGGCTGTTTAGAAGGGGAATGCCGCATAGTGCAGGTTAGTTGGTGAAATGTAGAAATGGCATAGCCCTTGATTGTAGACTCACGGTGGCTTAGGACGGTTTGGGGTGTCATAAGAGATAGTAAAAGGTGACCCCTAGTATTTTTGTAAAGAAACATGAACGGTTTTTTCTATATTAAAAACTCCTAGTAGTTTTGCCCCACCTTCAACAACTGCAAGATCAAATTCTTCAATGAAACAATGTCAGACTTCCTCCGACAAGCTGATATAACCCTTATTTCGTGACCAGCAAAGTCCATAAACCCATCGCCTATTGAACATGACGATCATAAGATGGATCTGACATTGGATGTCAAACAAACCAGCTCAAAAGTTATAGAACATCAGAACCTAAGTGGAAGGACAGCTCACCATTGAATTTTCAGGAATTTCTTTAACTTATTTCGTTTGAAACCGCAGAAAAAAAACTTTTTGAATATTGGATCCTGATTTTAATGCTCACGCTTTTTGTGTGTTGCTTCAGATTAAGTAAACCGATTCGAGCATCGATTACTACGATCCCGATGTGAAGTTACTCATAATTTTTGTAACAGGCCTGAGGTTTGTAACAGTTGTTTTATTTTACCATGGAATCAATTTTACCGAAAGTAATAGAATGCACCCTTCATACGTATAATAGCGAAAAGTTATCGTCTATAGAGTGCAAATTGTTCAAGCCATTTTCCTGTTATATGTAGGTACCGAGATCAAAGGCTCCTGTGACAATTCACTTTCCAGTTTCGGGACTTGCTAATGTTGTTTCGATACGTGTAGGTTAATTCTATTAATGGAGAAACGTGTGCCAATTGTTCCTTGTGTGTATAGGCCCCCAATTGATTTTAAAGTTGGGCGTATAGAATAATCTGATTATTGATTTTCGCTAAAATACACGCAACAACCGAATTTTTTTATTATGTCACTTTTAGTTTGATTAAATAAAACTGAAATGATCATACTCACTTCAGGAATAATTAAGTGTTCCATATCTGTAGATAGATCCTCGCATATTTCTTTTTTTTTTCAAGTATTTTTCAAAAAAGTTCGAAATTTTCCACATTGCGCTTTTCTCTTTTTTTTAGTGGTAACGAAACTCGTCAGCTTTGGTCATACTAGATAATGCATAATATAGTAATGTAGTATAGAGACTATGACATTTTCCTTAAGTTCCTAATCCAACTCAACAGGATAATTAGCGAAATGTCAGCAAGTTTGATTTTGATTTGATTTACAAACAACCGACGCCAGAGGAATCGAGAAGATTTACAAATAGTATGTGGAAGTTTCTTCGAAAAATTACTTAATAATTTCCTTCATTATCAGCATTAGGCCGGGCCTCTCTATCTAAGTAGTTTGAGTGTGGCGAAAATGGCTATTTCAAATGGTAATATCGTCAATTGCCACAATTCAATGCGATGTTATTATCTTCGAGTGGAGACATCTTTATTCTTACGATGGCATCTTATGCATCAAATTAGATATGCGGCAGTGGCCATGCAGATTTTCATTTTTCTAAGTATGATAACTTTTTAATTCTTTAAAAATATGACAGGCGAACCACGGACTATTAGATGGTTCATCTGTCTTTCGCCTCCTTGTCTTCGGCAGTGGACAGTGGTAAGCTAAAAACTGTATTTCGAATAGAGCAAAATGTGAATCAATCAAAAAGTGAAACATGATTTTAAGGTCTTTCGAATAATTAAAAATTATGTATGGCAACTAAAACTTATTTCTCTTAAAACTGTATCACGACATGAGATCGTTGCAAATTCTATTGTTAATAGCTACTACTTGTAGAATGTATAAAAACTAACAGATGCAACAACTGGGTAAGTATCATAAACAATAAACAATAACATGGAAAATGTACAAGCGCTATGAAACTTGAAAAGCAATTTAATATCAAATCAAAACTAATTAAAAAAAATTACAATAAACTGATGAAACTCATGTCGTTTTATATCATTTTTACGACTAAACTGGACCACAACAATAATATATCAGTTTTAGAAAACATCGCAAAATCGCAAAAAATTACCTTATGTTCCAGTCACTTATGGTTTTTTAGAATTTAGATAAAAGATATAAGGGTATTATGAAGATAAATGTGATATTAAATTATATCAATTAAACCCATATATAGTATATAAATAAAATATAAAAAATGTGATCTAAACATCTTAACGAAGAACTGCAAAATTACAAATCACTTTGTATACGAAAAATTTGTATTCTTTTCTTGCCCTACTTGTCTACAAATCATCAGATCATCAGATACATACAGGTGCTGAGACAAAGTCTATGGTCTTATGTATTACATTTCGAACTCTCACTAATACACAGAGTCAACAACTTTCCTCAGAATTAGTTCTTCTTGAGGAGACATGACACATTTCTGTTAATTTGATCCTAACCAAAGGGACATTTAATTGAATATTTAACAAAATTGACGGAACATTATTGCCTCAATTAACAATTTTATAAAGAAGCCGTATATCCGTCAGCCTTCCTCTACTTGTTAATGGGATAATATTCAGTGTTCAGGGATAGGACTACTATAATGATGCTGTATATAATGAAATGTTTCTTAAATGAGATAAATTTTAATAGTCGATTTTCAATCGATGCATACGATATATCAATATGCAGACATTAGCTAATTAGCTAGTAAGATCGCTCTTGAATTTTTCATAGTCTTCAACAATTGAAACAAGACTGTACAATTTTATGTTATCCCTGAATTTCCTGAATTGATAATATTTAAAGCAATGCTTTATTTGAACCAGATAAAAGATGAATGGTAAGACTCCCAAACGGGTGATGATGGTGATGGTTCGTTTAAAATAAGAGGTGTTATTGGTTGAAAATGAAGAATTGAAATGTATGCGTCAGCGCATATTAAATAGCCTTTCTCAACATTTTTTTCTTTCTATACGGCAAGGAATATTGTGACAAAAATATATGGTTTTCAAAAGATTTCAATTCTAGTATATGTAAAGCCAATTTTTTTTAAATTTCGTACTATACAGGTGATGTCAAAGCACCTTTTAAAATATAACAGGGTTATATTTGTTATATTTTAGATTGTACAATGAAAAAAAAAGTTTTTTTTTTTAATAATTCTTGATTTGTCCAAATGTAATGTAATTTTAATTTCTCAAATACATAAAAAGTATTGAAATTATGCTAGCGAAAGTTACAGTATCGTGTAAAAATAGACTATATTTTATATCCGAATTCTAAAAACTTTTTCTAGAGTTTCTTGTCTCGCGGATCTGAGCCCCTTCGGACATTTCCGGCATATTACGGCACGGGTTTAGGAAAAAGAGAATGTTTTCGGAGAATTTACGGCATAGCTTGAATTTAGACGTTTGTCAATTCTGACGCTCATGTCATTCATGTTGTTTTACAAAAATGTACCCAAAAACTAAAGGTCGTAGAAAAAATATAGTATGCAACACGTTCGGTAAACTTTTTAAGTCACTCGTTTATTAAATACTCGCTGCGCCCTGCTCGTTCCAAATAAACTCTACACGTCTACCGCCCTTGTTAAATAATATACCATTAGGTGACTGGAACTTCAATTATTTAAAAGAAACGTCTTTTTTTTAAATTACCACGGAATGTACTTTCCAGTTACCTGTCAAATAGTGGTTAACTCAATTTTTTTTGCGATGCTTTCTGTTTGAATATTACCGTTGTGTTACCCAACAGTATAGAAAATCTCATAAAACTATGTGTTCCTTCAGTTTAATTATCTTCACAGTTACTTTTGAATTGATACTAAATTGCTAAATTGCTATTGCTTTCAAGCATAACAAACTTAAAAATCTTGTACATAATAATTGTTATTTTCCATCGTTATCGTTTATGTTACTTGCCTAGTTGTTACACCCATTGATTTTTAAACATGCCATCATTAGTATATATGTATCTAATAGTGAATGGGTTCAACTGATATAACTTAATATCCCATTCATCTTCATAATACCAAAACCATTAAAGTTTCCGTTTTAAAAACACCAACGGTGCTTCAGAATGCCGCCACATTCGTTTCATTTAAGACGATCTAGATAGTACTCTGAAAAAATCTCAGTCCTTTGCGAGACGAGCCTTTATATCAAGGATCAATTAACCCTGTCTGAAAATCACTTAAATTGAATCCAATTCGCGTGATAAATGTCCGATCAGTTTGGAACGCACCCTCTCGAAATAGTTATCTAAATGAAATGTTGTTTTTATCTTACATAACTAATGCTAAGGTGGCAGCCGAATCCCGTACCATTTCGTTTGATTTAGACAGCTTTCAGCCAGATTACTCGGAAAGTGGCCCCGGAAAGCTGAACCCCGCCATAATTTAGAACGCGCTGAATAAGTGCCAGTCATTGGCGTTCCCTTCTTTCTCAGCTATAACTGAATTAATAATATTTAAATTAAAGTATAGTTGAAATAACAAAAAAATTATAGCGTGAGAGATTTTGCACAGGAATTCATTTCCAGCAATAGCACATTCAATTTTATGAATTCTTTATTTACAAGAAGCCACATAAGAGCTAGAACAAAATTAAACAAATTATTTACAAATCCTATGTTGTAATAAAACAAAAAAGAAAAATGAGAAATGGATTTACAACTACAAAATTATGCCAATATTTATTATAATTATTATACCGGGGGTTCCAATGAGTCAAATCAAATAAAGACCCAATAACACTTCTCAATATCTTTAGGCCAACCTGAATATGAATAATGCAACTAAACCTTACAACAAAAGGAATTTTGTGGAGTACTAAATATGATGCCATTCTATTATTAAAATGATATTTAAAATCAAAAGAAAATGTTGAAGTTACTTCGGACTTGACATTATTACTTTGTAATGTCCTTGTCGGTTTTCAATCAGTTTATTATTGTCACTTTTTTTTATTAAGAATTTTAGGTTTCGGTTCTTAGCGTAACTATTTATTGTAACCTCTGGATTTAAAACTGTAAGTAATCAAGATACTTTCACATACATCAAAAATAACGACATAAGGATGCGTAGCCTACAATCAGAGAAAAGCAGATCTCCTTGACAATTAGAAATTCACTATTTCTGTCAAAGGAAATGTTTTATTCTTTTTTCAACACTTAAATACGTCTTAAGAATCAAAATTACTTAGTCTCCAATAATTGATTAGCGAGCGAGTTTAGACTCGATTTCTCTTGAAAACATTATCGTTTTGGTTAGTTTTGGCTGGTTAGGTAGTTAGTTGTAATCTTAAAGAACAAATTAGAGTTTTAATTGGAAAATTTGCGATAATAGGCCTCTTGCACATATTTTTAGACTTATATGAGAACTTTTTAACTACCTTCTAAACGACAATATTACTCCGTAATAGAAAACTCGTCCGCGCATTTTCATATTGACGTCATACAAATAACCTACTCTATTGTTGTGACGTCACGAGGTACATGGAGCAACGCATTGTCGCCCATACATTTTATATTGTTTGATCCATGGTTTGCGTATTTATATTTGGTGGTTTGAATTTAATTCGAGCCTTTGTGTGATTGTTATTAGTAATATTTTTATATCAATCTAATAATCTAATAATCTGCCTTTAGTGCAGTTCTCGATGGTCGCCGATTTTTTGGGCAAAAACAAATTGTCTGTTGAGCAATGTGAAATTAAACTCCATTATTTTTAATCAAATATGGTTGTGTATATCTATCTATATATGCTCCAATTGAATATATAAATTCAATATAAATATGAACACAATAACAAACAAAAGTCAGGTTAGGCTACTATTTATTTTACTCTTAATGTTTGGAAATTAGTTTTTTACACTACCTTAAATTTTGAAATAAATAATTAAAAAAATATTTACGGTAAAATGGTTTTCACAAATTTAAACGTTGTTTTTTATTTATTATTTCGGAATAAAACTGGTTTCATAAACGCACCATTCTGTTTAAGATTTGTAGTTAATCTTCCAAAAATATTTTACTCGATTGTCTACTCTCTGGGTAATTATTCTTATACGCCTAGCTTCAATGGACCTACTATAGCATAACACAACAACAATGTTGGTAAACAGCATGTACTATGTCCATAATAGTACATTGTGCAACAAGTGTGGTAAATGACATTTGAGTCACGAGTTTATTCGACAGGAGAGGAGCGAAGTAGAGGGAATGCCTAATAAACGAGTGACCTAAAAAGTTTACCAAATGTGTTGCATACTATACTTTTCCTGTGACCGTCAGATTTTGGTTGCATTTTTGCAAAACAACACTAATACATTCATAGCCATCACCGTTAGAATTCACAAACGTCAAAATTCAATTCGTGCGGTAATATCTCCGAAAACATCCAATTGTTCCGAACCGAGCGGTAATATCCCGGAAATGTATGAACTGGCTCGGATCCGTAGGAAACAAACTGTGGAAGTTTCTTTGAAAAAATCTCTAAAAGCATATTTTCAATCCGACGGTTAAAATCATTTTTTAGATTTGAAGGGCTTTTTGCTCACTTATTGGCTATGGACTCAAACTGTGAAAAGTGTCACTTTACCATGTCAGTTTCATTTTTCACGCATCCGAGCCACTTCATGAGATCCAATAATTTTGATCAAGGCGATAATTAAAACACTCTAGAAGTCAGTCTTGACTCGATGGTATTATTTATTATTATAGTTATTAGACATAAGTAAGCTAAATCAATTCCTTGCTTTTTTAAGTAATTCAAAACATGTGTCCACTCCAACTTTCAAGTTGTCTTACAGAGGATTTAATAAACTTATAGTATCAATTCGTTAGTTTAGTCAAAGCGGAAGATCGACCCGGACGAAAGGAAGAACAAGGAAGAATAAAACCCTAGAGTAAGGAATTGTTTAATGGCTCGCCAGATTTAGTGCACCAGAAAATGGTAGCAAACTTACCCACGATATCGTTTGGGGTTTTCGAGGATACGTCAAACGAAATCCTATCAAAACGTCGATTGCAAAAAATAATCATCTTGACTGGTCGCTGTGGGTCTAAACTGTCCAAAACAAACTTAATATATCCCAATGGACAAATTTCATATTGGAAAATTTAATATTTCCAACAGCGCCTTCTTGAGAGAACTGCTCCTGTTATCGTCGGATCAAAGATAAAATGAAAGTCGACAAATGTAATATGTTAGATTCAATATTGGTACGGATCAACATATGAGACCATGAAATATTAAAAATTTGACAAAATACCAACTCTTAGTTAACCACTGGTAAAATCGTGGTTACACCAAAAACCAACCTAATCCTTTTGTTTCATTTTGCCTGCCGATAACTAACCATACCAAATATAGTGAAATGTCGAACAACATAACCAAATATGTCTTTTTACTCCCTGCTGTAAAATACCCAATTACACACCGATCGAAAGTGCGCTGAGCGTCACTTTACCACGTGATTTTTTTGTCCGACGTATCCGTTCCACTTCAGACATTTCCGGGATTTTACCGCTCCGGTTTGGGAGCAATCGCATCTTTTCGGAGATTTTAGCGCACGGCTTGAATTTTGATGTTTGTCGATTCTGAAGGTCACGTCTTTAAATGTATTCGTGTTGTATAGTATAGTATGCAACACGTTTGGATAAGTTAAGCCAATCGTTTATTAAACACTCGATCCGCTGCGCTCCGCTCGTGCAAAACAAACTCGTGATTCAAATGCGGTATATCGCACTTGTTGCATAATATACTATTTCGGGAGATAAATTGAACTATAAAATGGACATTGATGAATATATTAATTGGATAGTCGTACAAAAAGACACTCAGCTTCAAGAGATATATGAGGTAAGTTGAAAACTCGACTCCACATAAGATTTGATTTTTATTTTGTTTATTTCTGATTTTAGATTTAGAACTGGGAAGAAATTATGAATCTAATTGTACCACCGAATATTTGAAACCAATCCATTGCAGTATGATTAATATTTCCATGCGTAACCAAGTAGTATTATTCTAATTTTTTAAAAGAAATAAATTTTCATTATTTATTTTGTAGCAATGAAAAATAAACAAATAATATATTTATAAACAGTTTTGAAATGCAACCGTAACGCATTTCCGGGTTTGCTAGCAATCGGATATTTTCGGAGATATTACCGCATACCCTGGAACCAATCGTCGTATGAAAAGTATAGTATGCAAGACGTTTGGAAAACATTATAATTTTTTTATTAATTACTCAGTGCGCTCCTGCCAAATAAACTCATGACTCAAATACCGTTTATCACACTTGCTGCCTAACACACTATTTAAATTTCCCAGGATCCCTGACATACGTACTTATCTTGGATACAGCGTACATTGTCTCGTCTAAATAATCACCATACTTTTTTCCCTCTAAATAACCAATTTAGTATTTTTCAATATTCGACGTGACTTTTCGTTTCCGTGGGTAGCACTCAAACAGATTCCGCACCCAAAAGGTTCGGGTTGCCAAGAAACATTCGATATCTTCCGACTCATTAAAATATTGTCTCTCTTTCGTCGGAACCGAAAGTCGCGTCCCTAACGAGACGATCGCGTCTGCGAAAACATATTACGAAGCGGCGCCGCTAAATTTCCGTTACCGTGGCAACCCTTCATCATACAAATACGAACGGGGCTGCAATAGTTTACGACGGATGGCGGCCAGAGGTAGAATTTGATGTCGCGAGTTTCCCTATTAAAAGGTCTCGTAATACGA
The DNA here is from genome assembly GCF_029955315.1 of Cylas formicarius. Taxonomy (NCBI): domain Eukaryota; kingdom Metazoa; phylum Arthropoda; class Insecta; order Coleoptera; family Brentidae; genus Cylas; species Cylas formicarius. The sequence goes on along the minus strand of NW_026844352.1, from coordinate 13,782,684 downwards.
GAACCCTCTTTATTATAACTTATTATACAATTTTGCGGACGCACGTGCAGCAAATAGGCCACCGCCGGCGGCGCGTCGCTGCGCCGCCGGTTTCTACTTGCTTGCCGGGAGAATCTCGGCTCGAAATTGATAACTCGACAAAGTTCTATCATTAACATTTTTATTGCGGTTAATTAATAAATCCAAACCGTGCCGATTTTTTTATACCCTCGCAATATATATTTTAATAACGAAAACTTTCCTGGCCGTTCCGGCGCGTTATTGCGATCCGAGCTCCCGACGTTTTCGTATCGCGGTCGAGGAGAATGCTTAAATTTTAATACGCAAATTATCGTTAATTGTTTTGAGTAAAAGAGAACGCACTGGAATTAAGATTTCACCAATTTTATTTAGCAAATGTGAAAAATCATCAAACGGAAATATTTCAGTCACCTTAAACGGTCCGTCACAAGATAAATTTTTATGACTATAGTAATGCTATTGTGGTACACGGTATTTAAACCACAAGTTCGTTTAACAAGAGCGGAGCGAGTGACTTAAAAAGCTTACCAAATCTGTTGCATTAGAACACTTTTTTTTTGCAAAACGACTCGAATATATTCATTGACATGACCGTTATAATTGACAAACGTCAAAATTTAAGCCGTGCGGTAATATAATCCGAAAGCATTCGATTGCTTCCAAACCCGTGCGGAACTGACTTTTGGCGTGTACAATAAGTGTTCGTTTCAAAAACCACATATAAATATATATACCAGATATTTGTTTGCACCAATAGAATAAAAACAAAACTCTTGCATTTACCAACTGCTATTTGTCAAAAACGTCACACGTTAGACGCAGTCTACAGATAGGGTTATATTATGCAACAAGTGTGGTTTGAGTCACGAGTTAATTTGGCACAAGCGGAGCGCGGCGAAAAATTGTTGAACGAACAAGTGCGGTAATGTCCCGAAAACGTCCGAGGTAGCTCGGATTCTGTGAGAAACGAAACTGACGTGGTGAAATGATACTCTCCACACGTTTGACCGGTGTATTTGGTATTGGTATTGGTATTAAAGGGGCGCGCCCCCGCAAGCGTCCAAGCACTTAGGCCACCAGATGGGCCCGTTGTGCCCCTAGACCGAGCCAGAGGGCGTCCAGAATGCCACTCCTCCTATAGAAGGTCAGCAATTCCATTAGCTCAATACCGTGCACTAAGTACGGATCGATCAGGGCCGTTCCCAATACTCCAAATCTGGCCCAAGTCATAGCAGGGCACTCGGTGGGCAGATGATACGGGGTTTCCTCCCCTTTCATGCACTATTTGCACTCCGGATCGTCTCCAATGCCTAGCAAGCAAAAATGCTTCCTAAGCCTCCAATGTCCTGTCTAGTCCCTGTTAGTGCTCTACACTCCCTTCTGGTCAGTCTAAGCAGCTCCCTGGCCCGAGGGAGAGCGGGCCCATCCACCATAAGCCTCGCCTGCCTCATTCCCGGAGCAATCCTCCAGCCCATCACGGCCCGTTCTCTCACCCACGTTTCGAGAGCTCCCCGTCTCGTGCGTGCGATCCCCAAGCGAGGCTCTGGTGCCATATGCCTATGCGAGGAGCCGAGGCGTCCGCTGCCTCATTGCCCCGGATCCCGGTGTGGCACGGGACCCAGACCAACGTGACACTCCTCACCTCGGCCACCTTTCTCAGTACCCCATTGCACTCCTTTATCAATAAGGAACGCGTGCGCACTGACTTCAGCGCCATAAGTACAGCCCTACTATCAGAGCAGAAGAATACTCTTCTGCTTCCGTGCACCTCTGTGACCGCCATCAATATAGCGAAAAGTTCCGCCTGCAGTACTGACCCAGAGGGACCGACAAGTTCGATCCCGTTGTCTCGCAGTACGCTCCAACTCCTGCCAAATCTCCCATTCTGGACCCGTCCGTGTACCAGACAAGTCCATCTCAGGAGCCAACTCTGCCCTCTCTGCACTCTTCCCTTGATGAGAAGAGAAAGGTCCATTTGTCAAAGAAGGTCATCTCGGGGATCATGACGTCACTCGGCATGCCCATGACACCACGATTCCTGGGCCAGCCCTCTAAAATATTGTACGGGCCCCGATTGAAGGTTCCCTCTCGCCAGAGCCCGCAGCTCGCTAGCCTGACAGCCGTCCTGACCGCCTCCATCCACACTCAATCCGCCAGAGAGGGCGAACCCACCAGAGCCTCTAGGGCCCATTATGCAGAGACAAACCAATCTCTGCAGTTTATCAAGAACTCGCCTTGCTCCTGCTCCCGGCCACCATGCCAATGCCCAATGCGTGAGCATAGGCACCACCATGGTACTGTAGATCCACTGCATGATCTTTGATCCTAAGTCCTAAGTGCCCCTACCGCTCGCCGGCACTCCCACAGAGCTCAAAAGGCCGACCTGGTCCTTGATCTTATGTGTTCCTGGAAGGTCAACTTGGAGTCCAACCATACCCTCAAGTACTTGACGCTTCCGCTTGCAGAAAGAGGTACCCTATCCAACGAAATGTTCAGGTTACACTCCACCTTCCTTTTCCTGATGAAGATGGCCAACTTGCTGTCCCGGCACCATTGTGAGAATCTTGCCAATGCCCCGTTCAGGAGCCCCTGTATCCTTCCCACGTCCGTCCCCTGTGTCATTATCACAAGGTCGTATAAATGGGTATTTTACAGAATATTTACGAAATTAGTATCTGATGCAACAAGTGCGGTACACGGCATTTGAGTCAAGTACTTGATAAACGACTGACTTAAAAAGTTTACCAAACAAGTTGCATACTATGCTTTTTTTACAAATGTTACTTTTTGAGTGCAAAACAAGAGGCGGAAAATATCTTCGAAAACATCCGATTGCTCTCAAACCCGTACGGTAATATCCCGGAAATGTCCGAAGTAGTTCGGAACCGTGGCAAACGAAACTGGTGTCGTTAAATGACAGTTTCCGCATGCTAGATTGGTGTATAAATGGGTATTTTACTGAAGGGAGTAGAGAAATATTTTATCTGCTCGTAGGATTTTTTGGGCCAATAAATCAAACCGGTCAAGCGTGTTAAGGAAACAGAAAGTATATAAATATATTCTATTTTATAGCGAGTTTTAAATAATTAAATAATAACAATTAAATTGTTAAATATTAAATAAAAGAAGTGTTCAGAATAATTTGTATCTGTTTTGTCACTATCATCCACGTCCAAGTTTTTTTATAATTATTTTCCATTTCACAGATTCTCTCCAACTGCTCTCTTGTATTAATCCAGTATGAGTTTTCAGTTTGAGTTTATATTATTGTGTTTAACTTTGTTTTTTAATGTCGACCCTTAGCACTGGTATCGCCTCACATTAGAACTCGGCGATTAGAGACTCCCACTATTTAATCAGCAACCTGTACTTAGACGACTGAAATCTGCCGAGTCCATAAAATCACTCTTGAAACAGAAATACCAGGATGCAGTCAATCAAGATCAAGTTCTTCCCCCGGGCTCTCACCTTGATGGCCAACATTGGAGAACTCTACACCGACTCCAAGCAAAAAATGGATAAATGGGGTTATCCGAACACAGTTATAGCATGCTAAGAGATACAAACAATGGAACTTGTTCTGAGATGTCCTTTGGTGGATACGTCTGGAGAATGCTGCCAAGAAGATCTTATGAGATATAACGAGACCGCTGGGTTATATGCCAAATTCTGGATGAGCGAGATTTGAAATTTTCATACACATATCTGGCGGATTTCACAGATCTGTAATGTCGGATTTCACGCTTGATTCTCCCTCGTAGCACAATGTGGTTAATAAAAGAGTGACTAAAGAATCAATTTATTGGCATACTTTTCTTGTTTCTACGACCTATATTTTTTCGATATATTTTTGCAAAACAGCACGTATACATTCAATGAGTGACGTGTGACGTGACCTTCACAACTGATAGAGGCCAAAATGGCTAAAAAAAAGGGTAGAGTACTGTTCATCACACCCCAAAATTGACACCTTAAGAAATTCAAATTCATATTTTTTTATTGTTCTTATATTGTGACAAATGTGCAATATAAATTTTCAATCTTCAATGCAGAGATTTTTACCATGAATTATTGCTGTGACATCTAACACCCAGCGTAGAACAAACTCCAGCTCTATTTGTAAAAACTGTTTTTTTTTCTACACATTGGATTTAACTCATGCTGAAGCATAAGAAATCATGAAAGGCGGTGCAGTCAGCACTGTACTTGACCCATGTTGATTCAGACGCGAAAGCGCTATATACCTATAAATATATACACTCCGACTGAAATGTTCGGCATCGCATACGTCCCATTCGGTGTAAAACGATTTCTTTGCAAAATCAAATGCCAGTGATGTGGACATTTCGCCGACAAAATACAGTTCGTTACCCACCCCAGGGACAAAGGTTGCGTCGAGTCATGCCTTACGTGCCTACCGTGAATTCTTGAGATGGAAACTGGTCTGTATTACGGAATAACTAAGATACGCGACTGGCGGATTACTACGTGACTTATTTAGATGTTATATTATTTTATTCTAAGGTCTTACCAAAGTTCTCAGTGGTAGTCTATAAATACATTGTTCGCATCACTTCGAAGAATGCGACCCTTTTTTATAGCCCCGATTATTGTTCTTGAAGGTGAAATTAGTTAAATATTTAAAAAATGTGACTGCATTTATAAGCTATTTCGGAAATGTAGAGTACTAAAAGAGAAAATTCCCTTCAGTTCCGCTCAATTTCGGTATCAACATGCAATAATATTCTTTATCCCTTTATTTTTTCTCAAATTAGAAACAACTAACCAAAACTATCTACGCAACAACATGTTTTTTATGCGAAAAGATCATGTATCACCAACCTATGCTACCTGTCATCTTATGTCTGTGACTCCCTGAACAAGCAAGGTTAAGTTGACGTTATATACACTGACTTCCACAAAGCGTTTGACCAGATAGATCAACACTTAATGATCGAAAAAGCATCTCAAAAATTTGGTTACTATAATTCGCTGATTATAGTGTTGAGGTCCTATCTGGTGAACCGTAGACAGTTTTAGATCAGTTCTTTTTGTTCCAACTTGTGGGCCTTGGACCACTTCTGTTCAATATATTTATAGACGATCTCATATCTTTGAGGTTGCCTATGCGGATGACCTAAAACTATATCAATGCATTGAAACCGGCACGGACTGCATGGCTCTCCACAACATCAATATTGTCAGTCAGTGGTGAACTAAAAATAAACTGTAATATGGTTTCTTACCACCGCACAAAAACGTTTATAGTCTAAAATGGTTTCCAGTGCAATGCAAATTTTAGGATTAGTAATAAGAAATTGCAGGCATTTTTGTAGATCATCTACTGTTAAATTTAAATTTAACTGTTACGCTAAGTCCAAGCTTGACCATAACTCCCTAGTCCTCCTCCTCAGTCCATTGAGAGTGTGCAGAGAAGGTTACTGAAGTATCTAATATTCGCGAAGGGCGGTTCCTATCCTGGGAGGGAAGTTAATCATGATTTTCGGCTGGGAATGTTCGCTGTAACTTGCGCAGAGACTTCCAATCTGGTCCATTTCTTCTGAAACAATTACGTTTTCATGTGCCGCAGCTTTAAGGGAGACATCAATTAACTTTCTTACCGCAGTCCAATATCCGTTTTCAAAACCCTATTTATAATATGTGTGGTACCTTTAACAAACTATCGTCGCACAGCAATTTACATTATCGTGGTCTCCAGACGATACTTCGGCAACTTCGATTAGCGTCGGTTATCCGTACTGACAAGTCTTATCCTTTTAATTTTCCTTCTTTTCTTCTTTTTTTTAGGTTATGGGATTAGTAGATTTAAGATTAGTTTTTACGTGTATATATATTGATGATTTATATTTCATATTTCCAGTAATTGGGCTATGTTACCTGTTGCAAATAAAGTGCCAGTATTATTATTATTATTATGTTTTTTTTCTCCTTATTAGGGTAGCAGCTTTAGTGGGGTTTATTAACCAGTCACTAAAGTTGGGGGGGGAAGGTTTATGTCTCCGGGATATTCAGGGTCTTTCGGACGATTTTGCAAGTTTCAAGTATTACGGACTTTTGCATTTTTGTAACGATGGTTTTATTCGTTATATTCAGTCTTTCCAGGTATCCTGCAAACTTCTTGGTAACTAGCCCAGTGGCCGATATAATTACAGGGATAACTTGTACTGCTTTTAGGGTGAGTATTTTTTTATATTCCTCTGCCAAGTCGTAATACTTATTAATTTTTTCTCTCTCTTTCTGTTCCAGGTTGTGGTCCGAGGGATGTGAGACGTCGATGAAATACGCCTTTTTATTAGCCTTATCCAGCAGAATAATGTCTGGTCTATTGCTGGCTATTGGTTTATCTGTTACTATAGGTGTATCCCAGTATAGCCGATAATTTTCGTTCTCAAGAACTGGAGCAGGTATGTATTTAAAATATGGACTGTATTTTCCCTCTCCTAGGTTGCATAGCATTGCTAGTTCTTGGTGTACAATATTTGCTGTTAAATTGTGCCTTTTGGTGTATTCAGACGGAGCTAGCGTCTGACATCCGGCTATTACATGTTCGATGGTCTCTGGCACCCGTCCACACATACGACATTTATCATCATCTATTCTGATCTTTTGGATATACTTCTTATAATTCCTAGTCGCTATGCTTCCATCCTGAATAGCTGTGATAAATCCTTCAGTTTCAGCGAATAGCTGCCCCTTAACTAACCAATTTGTTGATTCGCTCCCAGCAGTTTTTAAACTAGCTGGATATTTTCCATGAAGGGGTTTACTCAACCACTTCTCTTTTACCTCATCAAGTGTTGGTATCTCTTTTATTTCATTTTTTCTGAGATCTACAGTTGAGTATCTATCTGACTGACAAGCGAGCTTATGCAACGTCGAAGTATCTTTTTTACGGTGGAAGAACTTCTTTAACTGATTTACTTGACGCCTATGCAGTATGTTGAGGTCAGCCAATCCTCTTCTGCCCGTCGATCTTGGTAAGTATAGCCTTGCAGTGCATGCCTTAGGATGGTGAATTCTGTGCTCTGTCATGAGGGTCCTTATTTTCCTGTTTAGCCTCTCCAAGTCAGTGTTAGAAAATTTTAATATACCAAACGTGTACGTGATTACCGGTACCGCCCATGTGTTTATAGCTTTAATTTTGTTTTTTCCGTTTAATTCCGTTTTTAATATTTTTATCACCCTGTTTTGCAGTTTAGTTTCTATATTAGCCTTAGCATTGTTCTGATTAATATTAAGATTCTGCTCATATCCTAGATATTTATAATACGCGTTGTTAAGATACATTATTTCGGTTTCAGATTCCAGCTTATCATAAGTTTTTGGTATACCTTTATGAGCTATAAGTTTGGCACACTTATCCAACCCGAATCTCATTTTGATGTCATCTGAGAATTGTTGTGTGAGTTGGATTAATCTATTCAGTGTGTTTTCAGATCCCGCATATAGCTTCAGATCGTCAACGTAAAAGAGGTGGCTTAGTTTATACTTTTGGTCTCCATTTTTCAGCTCGTATCCTAGGTTCGATCTTTTTAAGGCCCAGGAGAGGGGATTCAGGCTCAGGATAAACCATATAGGGCTTAGCGCATCGCCCTGGAAGATTCCACTTCGTATTGGTATTTATTCGGTGTTCACAGATCCAGTATCAAGGTTTACAACTAATTTGGTCTGCCAGTTTTTCATACACCTTTCTAATAGATTGACTATCTTCTCATCGATTTTATAGAGTCTTAAGCATTCAATTAGCCAAGAGTGTGGCACCGAATCGAAGGCTTTTTGATAGTCAATCCATGCCACTGCAATATTGCGTGATCTAAGACGGGCATCGTGCGTAGTAATGGTGTCTATAATCAGTTGTTCCTTGCAGCCCTGAGACCCATAACGACATCCTTTTTGCTCTTCTGTTAAGATATGGTGTCTTTCTAGATGCTTAGATACCTTTGTGGCTATTATTGAGGTGATTATTTTATATAGTGTCGGAAGGCAAGTTATTGGTCTATAGTTCTTAGGGTTTTCTGTTTGATCTGCCTTTGGCACCATGTAGGTAATACCTTTTGTTAGAAATTCTGGCAAGTCACTATCGCCATCCAATATTTTGTTAACCTCGCTTGTCAAATATTTGGTTACAGCTACTTTCTTCCACCAGTAGTTGTGCAGGTGGTCTCGTCCTGCAGCCTTCCAGTTATGTGCCCTTCTTAAAGCCGCTATTACGTCTTGTTCCTCTACTTTTATAGGCTCCATGTCCGCTATAGTGGCGCAGTTATTTTTTTCTTCTTGTAGCCAAACCGCATCCTTATTATAGTTGCCCTTTTCTTCCCAGATATTTGCCCAGTACTTCGTCAGTCTTTCTACGTCAGGTGGTTTTCCCTGTTTCACATTTTCTTCATTTAATTGTTTATAGAATGACTTCTCACTGCTGCCATATTTTTTATTTTCATTCTTCCTTTTATAGCTAATATTATATCTTCGCAGCCTTTTACCGAGCATTGCAATTTTCTGTTTTAGATTATCCTTTAGTATTGCCATCTATTCGTTGTAATCTGGACTACCAATACATATTTTTCTGTCGTTAAGGTATTTTTTACATTCCTTTTTTAATTTTTTACATTTGTTGCCTCTTTCCCACTCATATAGTTTTGTCAGTATGCTTCTGTGGTTTTTAATATTTTGTTCAATTCTGGTCTTCCACGGTGGGGAATTTTGATTACTGGATCTTCCTTTATCACCTCTTATTTTAATACGCATATACTGAATCGTTGTTATAGCAGCAACATATACGAGGGCCTGGATATCGCTTAATGTGGCCACAGGGCTTAGTACTTTGGGTAGTTCATTATTAATAACTCCGAGGCAAAAGCTGGTTTTCTTATTAGCTCGTGTTTTAGGCAGCCTAGGGCGTCTTTCCGGATCTATTTTACTATAGTTAATCATATTTCCATTAAACATCTCTAATATTTCTGTTTTTTCTATTTCAGGTTCGACTTCTGCGTTTCTGTTGCTGTGAGCAGTCAATTCTTCATCAACCTCAGCGACCCCATCAGGTACGTTATCGTTGTTAAAAATGATATTATCATTATCATGTTCAGGTAAGTCATTATTATGTCCAATCAGCAATGTCTCAACCTCTTGCTTAATTTTTCCGATCTCCAGTTGTGACAAAAGTTTATGAGCCCTGATTGAGTTTAGTTGACCAGCTAGCTTTTGTTCTCCGAATTTTAAGTCTGGTCTAGCTCGGGCCCATTCAGTTACTAGTTTTTTCCTAAATCCCTGCTTTTCCCGTTCACCATTCGTACAGAGGAAGTACGCACGCATTAAATCAGTATTGTCTTGAGTAGACCATTTGTACCTGCGTGTTATGTTTCTGGCAATCTCTGGGGTCAAATCCTCTGAATGAGTCGCCGTTCTTCCTCTAGCCATTGTCGTTTGCCGTCTTGTGGTTCCGCTACCTGAAGCCGCGCCACTCGCTTCACGATTCTTCAGGCCAGGCTGAACCTCCGGACGGCTCCGAGAAGAGTCAGCCCGCAACTCTTCACCGCCCGAGTATCTATATTTCCTTGTCTGTACCATCACCAATTTTTGGGTATTGCAAAGTAAGCCTTTGCTGGCAGGCCTCCGATAGCCTTTATTCCCAGCCGCCTCTGACATGAGGTACAGACGCTGTTGGACGGCCGCTCCTCTAGTAGCCTGTGGAAGTTTCTTTGAAAAAAAAAATTAAAATAGATCCTACGTCATCTATGGATATTTTTGTACATAATGCCTTTTATTTTAATGAATAATTAAAAATCGTTGCATTAGATCTAAAGGATATTCTGGTCAACAACTCATCCGTGATTTTCTTTACCATTTAAACTATATACAGGCAAATATACGTTTTATTCTTAGATAATCTTATTAATAGAAAATCAGATCTAACATTGAGTTATTAAATTTACAGGAGACCTACGAGCACATACCAATCCTTAATATATTATCAGATTACCATCCGGCCCAAAAATCATCGATTATGAACCCTCTTGTTTACAGAGCCTAAATAACCAAAACTAACCAAAATTATCTCAACCATAAAACCGGACATGAAATTTTATTTATCAAACTAAAATTCTTGAAATTAATCAATTCCTTTTTCATTCAATTCAATAATAAACAGACAGAAATTAATTTAGAAAAAGGCGAGGTTCATTCAGTGACGTATCACCGACTTGTTCTTCCGCCTAGTGGTGAAAAGGATCATACACAATGCAATCTTTAATACTACAGGGAGGAACAATAACCATTAGACAATATCGTTTAATTGAACTTATTCCTATTTTTGTCTATAATTAACTAGCGAACACTGTTTTCCAAAAAGATATAAAAAAAAGTATCTTATTAGTTTTTGATTAAATTTCCTTGACAATTCATTAAGAAATTTGGTTAGTACATAAGAAAATGACCGTTAGTAAAGCTTAGTCGAGTGAAATGGTGGTGTGAGGGTCGCCTAATACCTAATATTGATAGTGTGCACGTCACATTTAAATTTTATTTTTTCACACAAGTAAGGAGGAGATTTATTCCCCAAAATCTTAGAAAACAAGCAGAGTGCATATATCTCCGATTTTGCCGTCCCACCATTTGGAGAGTGTGACTTATACGCTCAAATTTTCTTACGCCAAATATCAGCCTCAAACATCAGTTTTGTAATTTCTGAATACGAAAAATATCAATGTGATTCAAACATTAATGAAAGATAACATCACAAAAATTCAGTTGTGATAACACAACAATCCTTTTCCTTTTCTGTTTAAATAATCCTTGTTCTGGTAATTTAGATATGTGATGCGATATGTCGTTTGAAAACCTCAATCCACTCTCCAATAGTAATAGTAAAAACTGACTTGTCAGCCTTTAGTTCCAGGTAGTGCGTCTCCGAAATATTCTGAATATTATACAAATCGTTATTAAACAGCTCCCAGCACCTGTGCCCACCCTATGGATAAAATGATACATAAATTTATCTGTCATCGGCATAATGCCACACAAGACATGACTTCCGACCTAATATAGAAGATCCTTGTAGAACGCCTTTACTGAGATACTCTGCTTGAGCCCTATCACTGAGATAACTAGAAAGGTAGTAGGTAATTTTAAAAAAGGCAACTGTTACAAATACTTTTGAAGCTGAGTTAATAACTTTTTCAAATATCTTATAGAATGTTGGGAGAATATTGATAGACCTGATATCATTAAAATTCGTAGAATTTGATATTTTAGGCAGAGGAATAACTAATGCTTTTTGCCATTCACCAGGATATATTGATTTTTATAAAAAAAAATTCTTGTATGTGTGATGTGCGGTAATATGTGTGGAACACAAAGTTTAATTGACGAGATATTGACACCTCCGGCCCCTACAGCTTTAGTTTAAATATTATTTATTATGTTTAATATTTCGCTTTCCTCAACCCCTGTAAAGGAGAAATTAATCTTGAAGCGTGTTTGCTTCTTCGGTAATACCCAATTAATTCAGTATCCGGCAAGAGATTAGCTATGCTATTAACGAAGTGTTTGTTTATATTTTCAACACAAGATAACTCTTGTACCTACAAATCACTACTTTCAGCTTAAACCAAATCAAACGATTTTAATACTCTCCTCAGTTCCTTCTGAATTTCTTGATTTAGTTTGCATGTGTATCGAGAAGCATTAAAATATTTTCATTCATTTCAATCTCCAAGTAATCAAGGAAACTAATATAATCAAAATTAGGAGGACGATACACAACAAAAAAAAAATTAGAATTTTGCAATTTAATATTCAGTGAAATAAACTCGAGGGAACTAACTACTTTTATTTAGTTTTTACACCACTCCCTCTACCGAATTTCCTGTCAGGTCTCACAAAGTTATTGCCATCAATTTTCAAGCTGTTATACCACACATATCTATACTGTTCTCCAATAAAATTTCTTTACAAACACAAAGGTTAGCTACTAACGGTCTCACATTGCAATGAGCAATTTTGAAAAGATTGTTCGAGATCATTATTATTGATAACCACACATAGAATATTTTTAGGTAAAGTTACATAACATTGATACAGTTATTTAGTATAATATGCTTAAGCATCAATCCAAAGCAAATATATCACTTAATTGAATTTTAGTACTTATCACGGACTAGAATGAAAAATTACATTAAAATAGTAAAACTTAAAAAGAAATACTTCGAACTGGTATATGAAATTGTTCCTCCAGATGTTTACTAGGAGACACATTCAAGCTTATGCAAACTCAAAAAAATTGAAATGAGAAGAAAAAGTATATATATACTCAAATATGAAGAGAGACGAAAAACTAAAAACACTAGAAACGCCGTCCCCGACCAACATGGTGGCAATAATAATAAATTCAGTGAAAGTCACTTTGTAGTTCTATTGCAAGCCTAATGAGGTTTCATTGCTCTACATCCTTCTGAAATATACTTAAACATTCGATCTTTTAAAAATAATTGTTGACAGGTTTATCTCACTTTTAACTCAATTAAAAAATTATAGACCTCTTTTATTCGATCCTTTCTCGGTACATATCGCGGTCTGTTACTAGTTATAAAATAATCCGGTTGTAAGAACAAAGAATTTTTTATACAAAATTAAAATAATTATATGAAATAAGAAATGCGATTCAATTTAGTTTGCAACGGCATAACTGACTAGGCGGCGCCCTGCTAATTCGATACGTATCCTATAATTTATCATAATCAAATTCCCTGAAATTTATCAGCGAGGATGAGCAAAAGAATCACTCTGCGTGATTAAAGTTGGTACGTTTCACGTCGGCCCGTCGGGAGAAGTTGTTTTGTTTTTTCCCCAGATATTATAAAGTTAGCATTCGTCGAGACGTAAATAAAATGATGGACGTTTCAGACCTAGAATCCAGCGAAAATCCCTCAGGAACTATTAATCTTCGTTTGAGGAAGAAAGTCGAATGATTTATTCTATTTTAATGAATTTGAATAAACGAAGTTTTCTGAAGCGAAATTCCAGCGTTGCGGGCCAGGTATGCCGTCGGGGAAAACAAAGAAAAACATTAACATAACGCATTAAAAAGTTTTTTGAAAAGATTATAAACAAATTTGCTTAATGTCAACCGAGTTCAGCTTTACAAACTAAGCGTCTAATTAAATAAAATAAAAATAATCCACCTTTGCGGTAGTTTATGAGGCTGTATCAGGACATATATCTACAGGGTGTTACTACTCACTGTAAAGGCGTATTCCTGGACTCATTGGTAGTAGAACCATTTATATAGAGGAGTAAACCGCCGAAGAATTTTGGTGTACAAATCTTAGGAATTAGTGGTAATAGCAGAGGGGTAGTAAGAGTTTGTGGTTTCATTGGGAAACGTGATGATATTTCGGCTAAAACTAAATTCAATAAAGCGTGTTGTGTAGCGCAATGCTGAAATCAGATCAGCAGGAAAACTCTCCAAATATATAGGTAGAAAAACTTAAACCCAAAGGTCATGAAGTTTCGACGGTGGATGAAATTTACTATTTTGGTAAAGCAGTTCCATTTTCAACATTTTCCTCAGCATAAAACGGTGTTCACTTCATTATTGGTCCAAAAGCATTAGCAAATTATTGTTAGGATAAAACAGTAAATTTGCTGTTTTCCAATGAAAAGAGAAAATTAAACATTTGCTAGATCCAATAAAATTACATGGTCTAAAACTGAACGACAATTGAAAAAGACGAAATAATTTCTTCGCATTTTGCTTTCATAGTTCTTCGTTTGAGTAAGTTATATTTTGAGATTTCTTTATGTAAAATAATAATAAAATAATAAATGGTTGATATCATCACGTAAGGGAAGTTGCATTCTAAATTTTGTTTGAAGGAAAATCACACGCTGATTGCGTATTGTGTGTGTATAGTGTAAAATTGCAGTTTCCCAATATAAAAGTTTTTTTAAATAATTTTGAAACCAAATTCGTTATACTATCTCTGTCATATTATGCTACCAGCATTTTAAAATGACAAATGGGACAAACAAAGGTATTAGTTTTTCAACGTTATACAATGGTATGCGACGATTTTCAGTCTATTTTAGTTTGTGGCTTGCGCTCTGTGCTTATAGGGTTATTTGAAAATTGAACTGAGGTGGCTTTTACTTGATGAAAATCCATTTATCAAAATAAATAAGAACTAAAAGTTCAGATTTTCACGAAATTATATATTATGACATGACAATTGTTTCGACAACACCGTGTCTTTATCAAATGTAATATCTACAAACTACCTGATACTATATATATACCGAAAAATGACCATAAAACCTTAATTAATGTTGTTGCGAGAATTTAAGTTCAGTAAAGAAGAGGTATTTAAATCTAATTGATCGTTAAGCAATACATTTGACTGTCTCATTTTGTTAATCTCCATGGCTTCCAATAAATTTAATTTTTTACTTTTTGTGGCTGTGTGTAATATATCAAAATTATCGTGAAAAATGTGTTTTTCTATGTTTAAGTGTGTAGCATAATTAGAATCTAGACTATTATTTTTAGACGCTCTTATATGTTCGTTAATGCGTTTTTTGAAGGATCTACCTGATTGTCCAATATAAATTTTAGGACAAGATCCATATTTTAACCTCTAGACACCTGATTTTTAGGATTTTGGACATTTCGATTTATTGTTATTTAAATATTTTCCTATTGTGTTGTTACTTCTGAAAGCTATTTTTAAACCACATTTTGACAAATGTTTTGAAACTTTTTCGCTAGATTCTCCTAAGTATGTAATTGTTTTAAATTGTTCCTGTTCTGTATTTGGTTTCGGATAAATAGAGTTTAATGTTGTCTGTATTTGTTTTTTATTTATAATTTTATCTATTATGGACGGATTGTAGCCGTTGTTCAGTGCTATTTGTTTAATGATATTAAGTTCTTTGTTGTAATTTTCTGTTGAGAGGGGCGTATTAAGAAGTCTGTGTATAAAAGAGTTAAATGCAGCCATTTTGAGTGTGTAAGGGTGATTTGAGCTGTTATGTATGACTGTATCCGTATGTGAAGGTTTATGATATATTGAAAAATCTAATTTGTTTTGCACTTTTGTAATAGTTAAGTCTAAAAAATTAATAGAGTTATCCTGTTCAATCTCGATAGTGAATTTTATACGATTATGTAGTGAGTTAATGTAATTTAAAAAAGAATTCAATTGTCTATCCATTCCAACAAAGCAAGCAAAGACATCGTTCACATATCTATACTACCATAAAAAACTTTTACTTAAAGGATGTTCTACTATGATATTTTCCAAATTATCCATAAAAATCTCGGCTAACAAAGGACTAAGTGGGTTTCCCATAATCAAACCTTCTTTAGAGATATAAATCGGTCCATTAAATTCAAAATAATTTTGGTCTAAAGATACTATTAAGCAATCTAATAAATCTTGTTTCACCAATGGGTTAACCTGTTTCCGAGTTAGGGTAAAATCTACTAAATCTATCACATCCATAGGTGGAATACTGGGAAATAAGTTTTGTACATCAAAAGACAATAGAGTTGCGTTAGAAGGGATTTCGATATCTTTAATTTTGTTGATTGATTCAAAAGAATTATTTATTGCAAATTTTGGTTTAAAATCTGTGTGGAACTTTAAAATATTTACTAATTTTGTAGAGCTGCTGGAGCTGTTACATATGATATCACTGGTCTAATGGGCATATCTTGTTTAATGTAATTTAACTAAAGAATATAATTTATGCGGTTGTGGATTCATAATTGTTAAAAAATATTTGTCTTTGTCACTAAATAGTGTGGAATTAGTAATTACATCCTTGACTTGTCTTTGATATAACTCAGTTGGATCGTGTTTGATACAAAGGAAAAGTTCTGGTTTAAGAAAATTGTTGGTTTTTGAAATATATTCTGGGAGATCGATAGCTATGACTGTCTTCCCTTTATCTGCACGTGTAAATATTATGTTATTTTCAGAAGCTTTGTTTTTGATAGTTTTAACTAGTGACATTTGAGAAATTTCTTTGTGTTTGTTATTATCTATTAATTGAGAGTTTATTATATTCGCTAATACATGTTTGTTTAAATTAGAATCGTTAATGTCCTTAATTGCTAATTCACAATCAATTCCTAAACAGTGTAATTCTCTATTAATGTGCGAGTATTGTAAGTTAAAGTTGAAACGTTTTTCCAGAAATTCAACTCCATTTTTAGAAAATGTTGTGTCTGTTAAGTTTATGAACCTATTGATGGATGATTGATGGATTGATGGTCGGTATACTTTGTAATAACTGGCTTGCTTTCAGATATTTTTGAATTAGAAATTAATTTGTCTAACTTTAGTTTTTGTCTAATAAACTTTGTGAAATGTGTGTTCGAACTTTATAATCAAATGTGTCAAATTCTATGGGATTAAGTCTATAAGACAATTCAGAATGTATTACTTTTACATAAATGCTGTTTGAATCCCCTTTTCTATACTTTATTTGAAAATGGTTTTGGAAAGCATGCAACTCCTAGGTAAGAGCCTAGCTATAACTATTGACTAACTAAGATCCTGAAACGACGCTGTCTTGTCGCACCTAGTCTATAACAAGACGCATACCTGTTTTAATAAATGAGTGAACTCAACAGTCTTTATTAGAAGTAAGGTAAGTTCTAAAACTTGATAGATTAATGTTATTCTTAGTTTTTAGTGTCACTTTACATTATGTTATCTGATATTTGTCGGATATTCCCTTAAGGAAAATGTTTAATTTGTTGAACTGTAGTACTGGAAAGTATTATTTTTTGAAACGGCTTCTCGAACTTATTATTACACCCGAGAGTGCAGGTTTCACCGATGTGGGACACAAATTAGAACAATTATGTTTTATATTTGTTTGTTTTAATATTTGTTTTTTGTTCTTCCTCTAATTTCAAATTTTTAATTTTTTTATAATGCAGGGAATCGTTTAAAAACACAAAATACTCACTGTTATATTTATCTATTTGCTGAACATTTTAACATATGTTCATAAAAGCAAATTAAAGTTTGAAATTTTTCATAAATACACCACAGCCTATAGAAACGATTTCTGTATTCAATGTCATGATCAATGTTTGAAACAATTTTTGCTGATTTACGTATTTCAGAGGAGTTAAACATCTGCCTGTTAAAAATTCAGAAAAAAACTCAAGTCATTGTTAATTATAACATATTTAGGCTAGTCTCGTAATTTTTACGAATTGTATGTATCAGTTGATTGTCGAAGTAAGTTTGCACAATTCTGGTGCGTTCTCACCATAGTATTAAATATATAGAGGCCTGCCTATGCTAACAAAACAACAAGCATGGTCGCTGACAGATCGTCAATAACTTTGGTTGCGGCATTTTTATGGCAATATTTTCTCAAAATTATACCAGAGAGATTAGATTAAATCTTCAGGAAAAAAAAAATAAGTGTGTGGAGATCGCTGTTTGGGAATAAAATGGCGCCAGATGCAGTGGATGAAATGCTACGAAAATATGGTAGACACCTGAGTTGGATAAATTTTTACCATAGTAGGGCCACTATATTTTCTAATAAAGTTCCTATTGCAATACACAGTTTAGAGAAAACACAATTTTCACCTAACAGCCGGAAATTACCTAATATGTACATTAAATATATAAATTAGTCGCTTCATAGTCCCATTAATCATTCAACAGCTGCCTTCTCGAGTGACGTAATTTCTATCCAAGTGCTCGTTAATAATGGGATCGAGTCTTCAATTTCATTTTCGTTCGCAGTTTATTGAGGCCATAATTAATTAATTAATTAATATTGGAAATAAGAATGCAGAATCCTTTCGTCATCACCGAGAGCTAAAAGTATATACGAATGCAAAATAAATCAGTCACTTCAAAAACAGCTTCAAATTGCTTCAGAACATGACCTAAAAGCTTTTTAAATTATATTTGGAGATAGTTTTTCTTATACCTCGAAACAAAACTCGAAATTCATAGAATCGCGAGTGTTTTTTTTTTTTCAGTTCGAAAGCAAAAGACTCCTGCAAAGTTTATATTTATCGTCTCCTATCTGTTTGACGAAAATTTGCGATGGCAGATCCCTGCCTCGCATTTTAAGTTTCAACTTGATTTTCTCTAGCTTGGAAACGTCTTATCTAATTTGAAAACGAACGTCGCAACAAAGAAAAATAAAGTTCTATCGGGATTTTATCGCAGGGACGCTATTTTATGCATATACCTATTTATTTCCTGTGTCCAAATGTTGTGCAGAAATAAGCGCTATGAAATTTGCATCGATTTATTTTTGTCAATAAAGCGGCGGGTCATTTTTTTCATCACAAATATTCCGATTATCTTTCATACATACCCCAGTTGTGCTGGCATCCCATGAGAAAATGCATTTCTATGTTTAAAAAATCTCTGCCAAAATTCTTGTTTTCATTTAATCAAGGGGATGCAATACTCTTTATCCTGAACGTCAATAACATGACAAAAACCATTTCTGATTGTATCTGTAAAAAACAAAATATAATAAAATAAAAAACAAATATATCAAGCAACAAGAAATAATTGGAGGTTGCTGATGAATAGCGAAATGCTGAGGACACTAAACAATTTAGCACAATCTAATGCATACATTTTGTATTTTTCAAAATTTTCATCAAATCCTGATGACAATTTTAAGAATATTTGTCATCTGCTGGCTCTAGCTCTACGCACCGTGTTCCAGCTTTTGATCTACACACACAAAGTTTTCCTTTCTCAAATTTTCCTGGATATGGGTAGCTTATCTTCTTGTCACTTTTTAACGTCCATTGTGTAAGCTAAATGTTGAACGCATTCAAAAATTCACAAGGGATAAATTGCCAATTGTTTGGTGAAGGTACTGAAAATTAACGGGACGATACAACCTTGGAAATGAAGTTGTTTTTGAATTTTGACGTACAATTCCACCCGCATTAGCAGACTCAAGTTAAGTTGTATTATTCACTGATTCTATATACAGTCGAACTTCGATAAGTCGAACTGCGATTTGACAAACGAAAATTTCGAGTTATCAAGACTTCGAGTTATCAATAAAAACTACAAATGCGTGTACTTTTTTGTGAATGACCATTTATTCATTAATTTTTTTTTTAAACAATTGGAAATTGTTTCAGGCTTAACGTCGTAGTTACGTCGTCAACACACTCCATTAGTGTAATGTTATTGTTTTTGTTTTCTTTGAAACGTTCCAATGCGGTGATGACTGAATGTTTATTTTTCAAAATTGTAGACACTGTACTTGCCGAAATCCCATACTTCACAGCTACATCTTTATTTTTTTAGCCACTTTCCACTTCTTTTATAACCTTGAATTTTTGATCAACAGACAAAGCTTTTAAAGTACGTTTTGATGACATATCAACAAATGCAAAAATCCAAAAATGTCTTTAATATAATGTGTAAATTGAATAGGGACAGTATTTTTCACTTAGTATTAACTAGTAAGTCATACAAGTGAACTTAGCAAGCACAGAAACTGAACTGCTTGCATAGATACGTTAAAAAGACAGGTTAAGATCGGTCGGAATTAGGGGGTTCCCCGAGAAAATTCGACTTATCGAAGTTGGCACCAAACGTTTCGTTCGAGTTATCAAGATATTCGAGTAATCGAGACAAACTAACACGCATTTCCTACTTTTGACGCTATTGCCAACCAATTTGGTTCGACAGGATCCTGGTAAGTCAGGCTTTAATAGCGTTCTTATTTACGCCATTAGAAAAAAAAGTTTTTTTACAAAATTTGTAGTATATGGGTTGATGCATATTTTAAACATTTTCAACAAAAAAAAGTGTGACTGTATTTTTTTGACAAATTAAGGTTCCTTTTAGTGTTCTCTCTTATGTGTCAAAATATTTTGTTATTTGCTTCCATATTTTAGGAACAACAAATAAAAAAAATATGGAAAGATCGTTTCGCACGATTGGCAAAATTAGATAAAAAATCTTGTTAGATGTGTCTTGTTGCAGCTAAATACTGTGAACAGCAATGCTAGAGCTCCACTAATACTCTGACATGAAACAGACTTTTCTTATTTTATACAGGGTGTTCAAATATTGCTTACACAAAGAACTTACTTAACTTAATTACGAGCATATTTTTTTATTACGAATGTATTAAAATTCTCAATGACTTAGGAGATAATTCCGAAAACCGTAAGCTCCTTTCCACATCGCCCAGCATCACTTGTGTCATTGTCGCAAACGCGTTTAACTATTCTCCGATAACTAGATACACACCTCACAGAAAAAAATCGGATTTGGTTAAATCGGGCAACCTCAGAGGCCATCGTACTGGCCCTGCTGTTCCAATCCACCGATTTCCGTACAGATTACCTAACTGCTCTGACCTGTTGCGCGTAATGAGCTAGACCTCCATCTTGTTGGAACCACATTTATGCCAGCATATTTGGTGGTTAATTAACAAGTAATACAGATAAATGGTTTCTCAAGAATTCAAGATAAATTTGACCGGTAAGGTGGCCGTCAATAAAATTACCATCTCACTCCTCCCCAAACATTTATCGACCAAGGATGCGTAGATTGTCGGCAGTAAGGTAATGCGAATCGTGTTTGGTTACGTATCCGTTGTGAAATGTCGCCTAATCAGTAAAAAACCCATAAAAAACGCTTGGATTTGCAGTGACTATTAACAAAACTGCAAGTTGATTTTCCTCATTTGTAAAAGGTTTCTGGTAAATATTGAGAGTTTTAACAAATTACTAATAACAAAAAATTCTGCATTAAATAACGAAATAAAATACAGGGTGTCCAAGTTAAAAATACTAATTAAAACTAATATGAAGATTGCCATTTTTGTAACCAAATTTTGAAGACCGTGGATGAAATAAGAAAAACCTGTTTATTGTCAGAGTATTATTGTTAGCATTGCAAGGTTTTTGTCTAATTTTTCCAAGCGTGCAAAGCGATCTTTTCATCTGGTTTTACTTATTAAATATATTTTGGAATATAATAGAGAACACCAAAATAAACCTAAATGTGCCAAAAAATGCAGGATGTATGGTTTTAAAAAATATGTATTACATAGCGTCACAAATTTTTGAAGCACCCTGTATATTTACAAATTATTTAGAATATGTATAACGCATATCCTACAACTTTTGTATTATCTTTTTTAACTGTTGTAAATAAGGACACTATGAATATCCAACGCACAAATGCAGGACTATATATGCTCCACATTCGTTGTTTGCGTGGGTTCCTTTGGCGTGACGTGTTTGATTTGCGATGGTGACTTTTTTATTTGGCACTGGATTCGTCCGTGTGTGACTCGTGATTTACCCTGAAGTACGAAAATTATTAAACTTTTTGTCATTCCTGGTTCAGAGCGACATGCGTGGTATGGTATGGTTTTCCTTGTATTTGGGTGAGGAAGAAGGTTCCAATTGCCATCCTAGTAGAAGAGCAGTGTTGTAGCCAGCCAAAAATGATTTACCTACCGGCGTTTTTCTCAGCCGTTGCTTTCCGAATTTAGACTTAGACGGTCGGCGATTTGGTGATTCCTTTGCCGTTCGTGTTTTTCGTTCATTCACCCTGGAGAACACCCACCGAGATAAATTCTTATAATCAGTTAAGCTTTGTTTTACCTTAACGTTTACATTGGAAAATTTTATGGGGCTGAAGTTTCGCCAATAACCCTGTTGACTTCTTCAGAGCTTAAATGAAACTGGCTAGCATTCTACTCTGCACTTGCTTGTTTGCGGGGGCGGAGCTAGAGGAGAGGCATGATCATTGTCTCAGATGACTGATTCCCATATTGGTGAAAGGTGACCTGAGTCGCGGTAAAGATTGTTTGGTTGCTTATAGATTTCTATAGATTCTTGTATTTTTCGTTAGTAGAAAAATTGATTGCATGCAAGAATTTTAGTTTTATCGAATAAAATTTGTCCGGTTTCGTGATTGTAGTAGTCTTAAATCTCTTTCATATTCTTTGAGTCTAGTCTAGTCGGTAATTTTTCAATTCATCAACAACCGAGTAAATAGTATTACATTAGAATGTGGCAGTTTCCTTGGAAAATTAGCGATTAATTTATTGTGGGTAAGGCGATTGAGTGTAGTGTGCTACGTCGCAGATTTTTTCATCCTCTTTTTTTTTTCATCAATTGCACTAATTTCAAATTTAATTGTGGATTCCGTCGTTAAGAGTTATTATGAGATACTGGAAAGTCTGCTACTATTACTGTGATTCCCAGAACTCTAAGCACCACGGGTAACTAATTTGCAAGCGCCCAGTGGCTCAATGGATTAAAGATTTTATTTTCTTTATTTTATTATTTTTATTTTATTTTATTTCTTTATTTCTTTTTAAAAAGATTTGATTGATAAAAAAAAGTGGACACCTGACTTTTCTATCAATCTTATTTTTGAGTTTTTTTCGTATCTTGATTAGTTTTCGCTTGTAATTTACTGGCAATTAGGGATATGCAACGAATTCTTTTTTTTTTTTAATTTGATACCGAGTACTTTGAAAACTAAACTAAAAGTTTCTATTTTTTGATGTGGAATCATTCCATAAATTATTTGAACTTTATTTAGGGTCATCGTATTTTCTAACAGTATGTGATTCTAATATACCTGGATAAAAATAAAAATAACATAACATTAATAATAATAATATTGATGTCGAGAGGTTATTTCGATAATTGCTGTCAAAAGAAGGTTTCGATTTAACTCTCACCCTGTACCTAATCACTTTTCTAGACAGAAATAAAATTTCATTTTTTTGAATAATATCTATCTTTCAAAGCCAGTAAAATGCTCCCCTTTGTTCAAAAGAGTTTAATACATGAGATCCGATATCGTAGCGCGCTTTGGCAAAACGAAATATATCGACCCTAAAGCTACTGCCGCCCCAAATATATATAATATTCGTATATATATCGGGCCATGGCCCTATAAGAGAAGATATCCAGAAAATTGATTTTCTTAACATAAAGTGTTTTCTCGCTTCCAGCCTGACGACCCTCGGACATGAAATTCGAGATTTCATTCAATAAGTCTTATTTCCATTAAAAGCTTTTCAAACGGGTCCTGAAGCAATCGATCTATTAAAAATCCGTTTTCAGAAGGCTTGGATTATTTTATTACCAATAAAAATTAACGGGCAATAAACATATCGCTCTCCTCGGGTTAAAACATTTACTATAAATCTAAAACGCTTCGACACGAGATAAAACTTTCTATTTTTTCTTTATCACAAATAAGTGAAAAAAAGTGTGGAATGCTATTTAAATATTTGCGTTGTGTTTTAGTAATAATAAAATTTCCTTTATTTGTCAAAAAATGGACAATGTAATTTTATGAATTACACCACAAAATCAAATTTTGACAAAAAGGACTCACTCTCGATTATAATAACTCTATAAAAGGAAAATGTTAGCGAGAAAGTCCTGAAGTCTATAATAGTATCGAACCTAGAAGCGTGCTCATATGTCAAATAACTAATAATTGAAATTAAGAAGAAATTATAAAGAAAAGAGGATGTTGTGGTGAATATATTGCCATTAAAGCTCAATTTGTAACTGCTTGAAACATGACTGAACGAGAATTTGCCTCAAGGGGAGGAAAACAATCGGAGAAAAAGGAATCTCAAATCCAAATCGGTCGTGAAGTTGTCATAAGAATTTTATCACACTAAAGATAAATGAAAATAGCTATTGCATATTTAAATTAATTATTCTAAAAGTGGATTTTGTTCTCTAAGCAATTTAGATTATATTCCTTTTAGGTAGGCAGATAGCCCTAATTCCCTCATTTGACTGGTAAGACTATTCCATATCTTTATTGCCACATAGTATGTTCTACATTCTACAACGAGGAACAATGTAAGCTAGTAGTTATTTCTTGTTCTTTGGGAATATGGAAGATGTTGGAACATCTCATTAAGATAAGCAGGTTTACTTGATTTAAAATTTTATAAACAAACCTGTACATATGCAGTTTTCGTCGATTACCAATGTTTAAAATATTACCATCATTCAAGAAAGGAGATATGTATGACATACAAGAGTTTTGCAATTTTTGTATTGATCTTATATGTATTTATGTGTAATCAAACAATGAGAGAACTAAGGCGTTGTAGAGAAAATATTTTCGTTTTGGTTTTGAAAATTGATTTAATCTGTAAATGTTCTTAAGGCTTTAAGTTTTCTTTTATTATGAAAATAAGATAATAGAGAATTGTCAAAAGTCAAATCAAAGTTTTTGCTGTCTTTACAACCGCAATAACATTAATTTAATTCTTCTTCGTTCAATGTTTTCTCGAATGTCCTTGTTTTTATTGATGACAATAATTTCAGATTTTTGAGGGTTAAGTTTCAGGTTGTGACTTGTTGCAAATAAGTTCAAGTTGATAAGATCTGCGTTAAGTTTTTGTTGCATTTTTGCAATGAATTGGACACTGATGGGTAAATGAAGTTCAGAATCGTCGGCAAGCTGTTTAAGCTTAGAATGTCTTACACTCTGATTTATATGAAACACATATAAAGAAAAGAGAATTGCTCAAATCACTGACCCCTGTGGAACACCTTGGGTTAATCAACTTAAATTCGGAAGTTGGTACTAAAGAGTTCTTTGCAATACTTTATGTAATTACAACTCGACTGTATCGACCTGTTAGAATGTCTTTCATGAGATTTAAGGAATTACTTGCAATTTTGGAAATAATAGATTATGAAACAAAGTGTCAAAAATTTTACTTAAATCAACCAAGTACCATTTCCCCTCATTGTGGTGCTAAAATGACTTCTATATCCTGATTAGCCATACGATATAAGATTATTGTTTTCTAAAAACTCAGTAATTTGGTTACATATATGTTTTTCCAATATTTTGGCAACTGCTGGTAGTTTGCTTACAGGCCGTAAATCTTTCAGTTCTTTAGGGTCTGCCACCTTGGCAATAGGTTTAATGATTGCTTTTTTCTCGATAGATGGGCATTTTTCGTCGAAAATGTACAAATTTATAATAATTTTAATTATCCTGTGACCTTAAACCATTTCCTTACTCGTTCTTCGGAGAGAGACGTGACGTATGTGACTCAGGTGAAGAAAAGTACTTCAGGGTTTTTATCGCAGTTCATTAGAACCTTTCATTATTAATAATGGATATATTTTATTTCTTTCTGTCAATTTAAAAATATTTGCTAGGTGCGTCAAAATAGGACAAAGGTTCTGCAACACCTTTTCGATTGGCCACCCTGCATAAATCAAGTTAGAGTTTTATTGAGAAAGGAGAGTTCACGTTCAAGTAATATTGATGTCAATTGGACACAGAAAACGGAAACTCATTTATTGGAAGTCATGGACAATTTATAAGTTAGAAAATATAAATTTGCTTGCTTTACGTTTGTCCGTCTTACTTTGTTTGACTTTTTTCATATTACTTGAGATGCGGGATTTCATATTTTCAATTGACTTAATCAATTTACTAAAAATGTATTGAACTAGTTGCTTATACTCCTGGGGTAGAAAAAAATCGAGTGATAAATCGCGCGTAGTCTGGTCTGGCTACGAAACCTGTGAAATACATGAAAAATTTGTGAAATCATAATATATTTCTAAAATTTTGAGTTTGAAGCACTTGGCATTACTTAATAACTATGTTTACGTTATATGTAGTTTGCGTCTAAGACACCTGATTGCACCCTATCCAATTTTGACAAATAGCCAGCAGTTGGGAATTACAAAAGTGTACAAGTGTTATAAAATTAACCAAACTTTATTGGAGATATTTTTTATTTGGATTTTGTATAATTATTTTGAAGGATATAGTCATAAGATAAGGTCATAAAAAATATTTTCTATGCTATTTTTCTATTTGGCTTTAATTGTACGTACACTCCCATCTACATGAAGAAAATTACTTAATTAAACTGAAGGAAAAAATTTAAGAAACAAAATTTGGAAAAACATTATAAAATAGCATTTTTATTGGCGGTTTAAGAATGTATGGAATTTATAAAATTTATATTAATTAATTTAACACCTACTACTGGCAATACTCTTTGCCGTATAATCTAAAAATCATTTTTCAAAATTGCTGACATCTGGGAAATTATTTAGAAATCTGTGAAATCTTTGTAGAATCCGTGAAATTCGAAACCGGTGAAATCTACGTAAAATACGTGAATTCTTGAGTGAAATCTGTGATGGTTGTGTGAAATTTGATGTACCAATTTTGAATAGTGATTTTCCGCTCGAAACAGTATAACCATTTATAACCATTATTGACTTTTGAATTTGGGCTTTGCTTATAGAGCAAAATTTAGTTATAAACTCCAATATTTTTTTCAGACATTTCAGCGTTATTTTATTATTACTATTTTATATTTAGTTACCACATGTTTCCCGAAATTTTTTCATTATTTTCGAATGTTTCTTCATATTTTGCCGTTTCCTCGTATTTGGCCATATTTCCTTGTATTTCTCCATACTTCCTCCGTATTTTCCCGTATTTGTATCGTATTTCAACATAGGAAGGTAAGCATTTAGAATTGATATGTTTTTTTGTTTTCTTGTCAGTTTTAATATTTCCAGTATCCCTTTGTTTCTTCTTATAAGTGTCAGCGTTTTTATAAGCTCGAGTTAGCAGAATTTCATTTACGGTTATTGAAATGATAACCCGCGGGCCACCGTGGATCGTTTAGTCGATCTCACGGGCAAGAAAGGCCTATGAGAAATTATGATTGGGAGGGAGAAAAGTGCTCAACTAAACTTAAAAAAAAAAAAACATCATTTGTAAAAAAAACCTAAAAAAATATTTTTCTGGCCGTTTTAAAAATATATGGAATTTATAAAATTTATATTTATTTATTTGACACTTACAACTGACAATACTATTTCGCAATTTTTCAAAAAAAGTTTTAAGTGATTTTTAATATGTTGTTATTTCTCCATAATTTTTTTCATTCCGACGACAAAAATTTGTCGCATAACCTAAAAATGATTTTTCAAAATTTTTGAAATTTAGAAGTTAGAAATCTGTGAAAATTTTTGTAGAATCCGTGATATCTGGAGTAACAAATTTTGATGGTGACTCGCCCCTCAAAACAAAGTACAACCATTTTTCGTCGTTTCTTTCCATATTGCTTCGTATTCTTCATATTCCCTTATATTGGCCCATATTTCCCCAATATTTGAAGCTGAGTATTTCGAATTAGCGAACAACACATTTTATTTATATGTTTTAAGATAATTGTTCTCGCCTTGATTGACTTTTTATTGATATCGCACATGAATTTAAGCTTTGTCGTGACTCTAAAAAACAAAAATTCCTTACCGCTATTCATAAAAACAACTAATTTATCAGAGGGAAAGACAGTCTTCGAAATTTAAGATATCCCAAAATAAAACTTCGTTGACTAAACAGAGCCAAACTTAACTAATAGGCTATTTAATGAACAAACGCACTTATCAAAATTACAAAATAAATGTTATTACTAAACAGGAACACAAAAAATTGTAAACACAATAAAAGTACAATCACATTAGCAATGGACGTTATAATCAAACAGGATAAAACTCCTTTTTTGGTCATACTACACTACCTGGACAGAGCTCAGACAATCCCAATGCCTCTCCGATACTTCTATGATGTAGAAACCCGCCGCACTGTTACTTACCTTGGCGCCGAAATAACCAACAAGGGAGGCTTCGAGTTAGAAATCTAGAGGAGGATTGGAATAGCAAAAAAAGGTTTAGAAAGGCTGGTCGAGATCTGGAAGGGCCACCATATTAGATAAGACTTCTGAGAGCACTGAGATTCTCCATCATAACCTATGGCGCCCAACAATCTCTCATGTAATACGGTAGGGCGGGATGGAGAAAATTGTGATCCAGGGGAAAGCCGACGGCAAAAGAACGAGAGGCAGATCCAGATCCTCCGTCAGATCTATATAAAAAATATGTCAGTAGCAGGAATTTGGAGAATCGTCGAGGATAGAGAGGCATAAAGAACGAATGAATGTATAAGTCACGAAAGTCACTATCTTACTATGGTAAACATTAGATTGGATGGATTGGACTTTTGGACTTTTAAGTCTAAAATTATTTTGGGCGATCCCTAGTTAGTGTAATTTTGTTAGCAGTAGACTCTACTATCTTCTCCACCCAAATATTAGTATTATTCTCAGCAGATGAAACACAAGGATGTGCCCATAAAAATAGCAATTGATGTCGCTCTCGTAAACTTCTAAGAACTCCAAAAATCATTGCGAGATTAGATAAAAAGTGCGATATCCGACCCAATGAAAAAGACATGAGTTGGGTCGGGTTTGGAGAATAAAAAAAGTGCATTATCTAACATCGATATATTTTCCCTTGTGTGTCGACGAGGGAAAAAACAATTACAGAAGAAAATCCTTTTACTTGGCAGCATTGTTACTACGTGGTTTCGACGAAAGTCCCGGGCTTTCGAAACTCGTCCAGCGTTAAGCCAACTCTCGATATCTCTTATGGCCTCTCCTCGTCGCATTATTGAATTGCTCAGGCCGCGTTCTCTTTATTTCGCCTGACCCCGGTCTAGGATTTAATTGAATGGAGGGTAAGTGATAAGCCAATCAAGTTTCCTATAGCGATCTAATCAAGTAGGCACCAAGTACCGGTTACGGAAATACAAATGCATTCGGAAATTTCAATCGGATTTCTAGGTTTAAAAGTTGGACATTAGTAATGGCATTCAAAAATTAATTATGTTTGTTGCAAGAAAAATAACAATAGTGAACCATCCCTGACTATTGTGTTTTATAGAAACAAAAAAAAAAGAAAATGAAAAATTATGCCATGCAGTTGCACTAAACATACTGATAATAATACACTATCTAAGATATAAAATGATTTAAAACTGACCGGCTTATCTCCAAAGAAATCTTCATTGAAACTTCTACTTGCAAATTTTGGCACAGTTCCTTCCGCACACGAATGCAAATGGAGTTTAGGAATATTTCGAGAGTGGGAATTTCTTCAACCACTACAGATTTCTCAATAAAGAAGGAGCAAAAAAAGACACCAGTTAGTTAATAGAACCAAATGGACCAAAGATTGCCTCTTTAAAAAAAATATTATTTGCTTGCCGATTTGAAAGTTGAGAAACAGTATTGGTTTAACCACCTAAGAATAGACAAGCAAATTTAATTGAAATTATTATATTGATTAGTAGCTGCTCGAATAGAAGAGCAAAATTTCTGCTAATGATAGAATATATTAAATAATACAATCCGTATATTCACGCAGAGGATCTAAATGTTATCTACTATGAAATAATGAATGACCTACAAAGTGGACACAACAGAAATTTGGCAAGAGACGCAAAGAATGTATGTGATACGTTTGTTATCTATTTTAACTGCAATGGTGCTATTAACTGGCAACACCCTCATGTTTCACAAATAAATTTGATAATAATTAAAATATGGTATTTTTTGGCGTTTAAATAAACATATTTTCCAAAAACAACTTATTTTTTTTCAATGTTCCTCATCATCTAGGATACTGGTTGAGGCATGCCATGTCTCTTAAAAATACCAGCAAATCATAATACTACAAGTTTTTAATATTTTGTGATCCAGACCCACAACTTACTTGGCTCTTCAGTTGGCTATTTAGTTTTTTTTAGAAATAATTTCATTATTTTTTGTAAATGCTGCTTTTCTATTTTCAAGTAAAATTTCCAATTTTTTTTTACTGGTAGCATTTCGGTTTATCATTTTCCGTTTTTCATATTCAACACTACCACCATTAATCTATCAATCTATCAAACCGTTCTATTAAATATTTTATGAATTGATTTACTAACGTTATACCAATGAGCAATAGCAATAGCAATAGTCTTGGACAAAAATAAGGGTAAATATTGGGAAATTAAAGGTAAGTCGCAAAGTATTAAAAATATTTATATGACATACTTAAAAGTTGCAGTTTTTCTGTAAGATCTTTTAGAAAAAATAGTAACATACAGCATGTCCTAACAACATGACTGACATAGCTTGGGAGTGTGTTGCTGGGGTCATTTCAAGTTAAAAATATCAAATGAACATATACCCGGAACGCTGTGCTAACCGAGTTACAAGCATTTGAAATTTTAAAAACCATTTAAATGAAACCATTTTATTCTTAATTTTATAATTTTTTATTTATTTATATTTTATTTTATTGAATTGGTTCTTTAAAATATCCACCCAGTTGCTTTTTTGAAATGAAGCTCTGCTAACAATCTCAGGATCAGCACGAATAGTTTCTGCAGCACCATAATTCTAGCTCTGTTTTCAATACTTCCTGGAATAAACTAAAGTGTTCAGTCTTTCCTTTAAAAAGTAATCTAAGGGATGACCTTGCTTGCCAAGCAACTGCTAAACCTCTTCTAATCCACATTCGTTGTCTTACATTTTCAAAAAAACGTAAATAACGAATGGGCGTGAGGGCGAATGAAGCGGTCAACAATAATGCAACACCAAATGTTCACCAAAAATCTATCTTGGAAATGGGATTCCCGAGTGTGTCGTGCATTTTCAAATGCTCAACAATATCAATTCCTAGTGTTCCCATTTCGGGTGAATGACGCTTCATTACAAAATAATATTATCAGAGAAATCCTTTGATTACTCGATTACAGCGACTAAATTCAAGTCTCGAAGCGTAGTCGGCAAATTTTAAAGCTTGTACAAGTAGATAGGTTATGACAGTTCAAGAATAAATTTTCTCATTTTTACATGTAAATTCCCATAAGAAAATTTAAGGTTCATATTAGCGGAAATTGGTCCCGCTCAAGGTCATTCGATCCATACCCTCTTAGCACCAACCAACCTACCGTCTCCCCCTCAACCCCACCCCTCCCGCAACCCCCTCCCACAACCGTCACCCCCCCCCTTCCCCAACCACCACCACCCACAACCCTCACACCCCATCTCGCAACCACTCAACAGATGTGTAGTCGTCACGTGACTCACCTTTTTTTTTCGCGTCTACCGAGGATCGAACCCGGGATCCGTCGCTTGTCGACCGCAGACTTTAACGCCGAGCTAACGAGCATATTAAAACCAATGTGTAATTATGTGTTTGATCTCGAGAATGATGACTCATCTTATTCCTGCCGAAGATCGAACGCGAAACCCGTCCGTCGTTGAACGGTCACTTTAATGCCGAGCTAATTATGTACCACCGGTTTTCCCCGGTTCCGTCCTGTTGCTGCTAGATGTCGCGCCTGCGCGCTCTCGGCAGTATTCCTATCAGCAGCTGCGTCACCGCGGCAGGTGACGGAGACGCTAGGACGGGATGACGCGGTGATCGGGAGTATAGGATCGACGGTAAACAAGTCGAGTGACTTATATATAGTGTCTTAATAATCAGGTACACCCGGTGTGTCCAAGTTTAATTAAAGAAAACTATATACAATAACAAATATTTATCGAGGAGGGTCTTCTTCTTCTTCTTTTTGCGTCCAGTTAGTCGGCCATCCCGGTGATCCTGTTGATGACGTTCTTGTTCCCGTTCTTTCGAGAAATCTATATAGGAAATACACTCCTCACCGTCTCCCTCTGTCAACCACCCACCCTGCTGGATGCGCTAATATAATGTGTGTGAAAATTACACACACACATACCAACATTCACATTTCTACTTATTGTCATTTAAAAAACATTAAAAACACTATATACTTCAATTTAATTTGATTATTTTTGCAAAGTAAAAACGCGGATTATTGTCAAACCGTGTTTTTTCTAGAACAAACAAGAAACAAAATATGTATATGTCGCGTTGCCTATAAAACACATTTTTAAAACAAAACTTTCAGTAAGTGACGTAGGTAAAGTCACATTTCTATTCCCTGTCATTTAAAGGATATTTAAAAAACACTATATATTTCAATTTAATTCGATTATTATGCAACGTAAAAAAGTGGATTATTATATTATAAAAACAGGTAGGAACTGACCAAAAAAAGTGATCAATGTTTTTTGTTATTCACAAATCACTGAGAAAATTAACGAAAACTGAAACCCACAAAAACAAAACAAAAAAGACTCGCACTGTATTAGGGTAAATTAAAATCATAAAACTTATCAGTTGTAGAGTCATAGGGAAATAGATATCGCACTTGACATTGCACTGAATATAGTCTACAATACACATTAAATGTATTTATTCACATGTTCTCCCTTCAATGGTTAAATTAAAAATTAAAAACTGACTTAAAAATCGAAAGGCACAAACGCCTATTTGAATAAACACGATGAACGTATGTTGTCACCAGAGAGCCATGCAGGTGGGAGGCTCAAGGTCCACGTGCTCAGACGGGAACGACTTGACACACAACCGCCTCGGACGTGCAGTCTGCCGCATGCAATTTTAAAGCGTGTCGACTTTCACATGACGTAATTTGGCAAAAAAAATTAACACCCAACAAAATTACTGATAGCACACGCAAATATATTTTGCGCCATAAAAGCAAAGGCGATCCATCCGCCCACTAGGATATCGCCGCACCGTAGTCTCTTATCTGCGGTTGCGAGGCATTGACATCGCAAATTGGTTCGAGATAAAGTTGAATATGTAGCACATTTAATCTTTAAATAAATGTCTTCTAGATTGATAAACACTTTTTCAAAATAGGCATTTGCAAATCGGTCATCTGTTTGCTGTTAACAGTAGACACGTACTATAGGTACTGGTTAGTTGCAAAAATTAAAAACCATATTAACAGGAGTCAAACTGTTTATTGACAGTGGAAAATATAATAAAAGTAGTTGGAGGTAATAAGCGAAAAATATTAAGGCCTTCCGGTCATTTTTATTCTAAATATTCATAAAATATAATGAAAAAGATCAAAATATTTCATGCATTTTTTAAAATAAAAACTTAACGAGGCTGCCAGACGTCAATTGAGTCCTTAAGTGCACCTCATTCGATTTTTAGGAAAAACGAAATTTCAAAACAAAACCAATAAAACACATTTACAATCAAGCGGAGACAGTTTCTTCTTCCATAATTGAATAGTGTCCCCACGGCAACGTTTCTACTGATGACTTTGATATGTGACGTTTATCATCGTAAGGACTTAACCCGATCTTCTTTTGGGATACTGTGTGCAACTCCAGTTTGCTCGCTCTTATTAAATTCTGTGATATGCTTTTTTCAGAAAAATTTTGCAAACAATCGACGAAATCTTCAAAAGTTATCTTAGTTTTGATGACGGATTTTTTAACTCCTTTGATCCTCTTCGTAACACCCAAGTTTTTAAATTCACGTTCAAATGCTTCGCGATCTGTTTCTGCGGTCATCAATTGTTGTTTTGCGGTCTCTTCTTCCTCGGGTGTTTTATAGAACTTTGTGGCGTAAATTTTAGCTCTCTGTACCGATAAAATGAGACATAATTCGTCCATTATTTTCATCCTTCATCAGACCCAAAACCTTTTTATTGACTCTGGGCATATCGTACGGATTATCCTCCGCATAGTCGGAAGTATCAAAATACTGGTAACAATCCATTTTTAGAATCTCGTACGGGTCTATGGTTAATATCTCGTATACAAGAGAATCGGTGTCGGTATATAAAACTCGGGAATTGGAAAATCTTTCTTGAATGTAGTTGTAGTGAAAGTCATAAATTGTTGTTTTGGCTATCTCCATAATTGACATCCCAAAGTAGATAGGTTTGTTAAAATATATTTCAGATTTTTTTAATTCAATAAGAACGAGGTTTTTACTAATTATAGTTGCACTTTTAAACTCGGGTCGGGCAATCAGAGCTTCCGCACCGTAGCGACCTTCCCAGTTTTTCACAAGCTTAACGTTGGAATGGTTCCGTATGTTTTCCATTGTTTTTCCAAACACAGCATTGATCATCAATTTAAACAAGTTCTTTTCAAACTCGTTTTTGGCAGCCTGACGTAGTGCAATGTTTAGGTCGATATAGGCTTTTAACCAAGGCGACTGGCTGAACGAGATGACTCGATGTACCTTTCTTAACTTAGCTCCCAATTGTAGCGCCTGTTTCAGATTACGATAGTGAATGACATACTCCTGCTTGTCGTATAAGGTGGTCAGTAATTTTTGATTTTCGGATTCTGGAGGGCAGCGATGTTCGGGACATGGAGGTAAATCTGCAAATTTGTCGTGCAACTCCTCGGGTATTTCCAAATCGACCTCCAAGATGTAGCCGACGTCCGACTCGTTGGATATATTTAAAATGTCAAGATTTTCGATTTGCTGTTCATCCAACCAATTAAAACCTCCGTACGGTAGGTATTGAGACATTGCCCACCCGTATTGGTTATTGACGTCGAAATACATCAAGTATTTATCAACTTTGGAGGGATCGTAGCTGTGCATATATTTGTTGTTGGCTTCCGCATATCGTTTGGAGCACTGACTAAGGCCTCCTCGCATTCCTTTCTCGATAAACAAAATCATGTCGACGTCAGTGAGTAGATCTAGTTTTTGCTTCAATTTATACAACATGCAGCTCCACGCGTATCCCGGCAGTGTGTACGCATGTGCAGGATCAAGTCCATAGGTCTTATGTGACGTTTCTCGAAACCTCTCAAAAACGTCTGCCAAGAGCAGGATGTCCGTCTTCATATAAAGTTCAGAATAATCCTGCAAATTTCGACATCCAAGTTTCTCCCAGACTTCCTGAGCACGTTTGTAATCTTTTTTGGTCAACGGTTTGTCATCCAATATGTTATAAAATGCCGAAATAGGAGGCAAAACAGTTTCTTTCAACGTATTCCATCCATTCATATAATCGTAGGGGAAAACGCCTTTTTGTTTCAATATATTGGCTTGCTCCTCCGACAATTCACTAAATTCGAGCTCCAGTATCGGATATTCCGTTAAATTAGCCGCCAGCTTGTCCAGGCCACTCGACATAAATCGAAAACTGTCGATGAATCGGAATTTCACCAAGTTGTCATTTAGGTGCCACGTAAAGGAAATACAGGTTTACAGGTAGCAAGTCGATCGACCCATCACATTTGGCTAGAGCTTTTATTATTATATTTCCGTCATACAACGAAAGATTATGAAATACTACGGGAACGGTGTGGCCATCCCTAAATTGGAGATTACAATTTTCGTGTGCGGGTCCCCTGTATTTCCCAGTCAGGTGACAATGGTCTCGAACTTTTTTGTCGTCTTTTTCAAACGCCTTCTCGCATATGTGGCACAATTTAGACTTGTAGAATTCCATTTTTTGTCCAGCTGTTAGTTCATCCATTAATATATCACACAAGAATACCGTCTCAATGTTCTCAGCTAATTGCTCCATCTCATTGCAGAACCATTCCGCACAATCCTCTCCCGTGTACGACCGATGATATGAAAGGGAGTCGTCATATGAACATTTAAAATAATAGCCTAGAGAGTACGGAACATGGCGCTGATACTTCTCGGTGTCGGACGCTGATTTATCACATTCGGGAACCAAAAAACATTCCGTGTCGGCATAAACAATAAAAGGAACCTTCTCTTTGTACTTAAAGTCCTTGAATTGCACAAAATTCTTGCCTTCTTCGGGAACCCTCGGAATTTCTAAATTTTTGTTTCTCTTCTCACAATCATTGGCGTGCTTCACACAAGAATATTTTCTACCATCATGTTTCGAAAGTTGGGATGATAAAAGCCGAGACATACTTTTGATCCATACATAATGGTACGTAACGGGCGTAAAATTGATGGGGTCTTTTTCGGTAAAATACTGACTTTGTATCTGTAGTAGGTTAACGTGTTTGACCTTTTTATCTTTGGTCAGATAAGCAGGAACAACTTGAAACCTATTTGATGATTTTTTCAGCAGCCTATAAACATTCACCGAAACATTATTTTGACCTTCGAATCTGGGAATTTGCCGCAATGTTATTGGAAACTGGATGCCTTTAAGACTTAAAACAGACTGGGGAGAGGGATAAGACGAAGTCTTTCCACAGTTTGATCTAGCAGGAAACAGAGCAGAGACCACTGCCCAGGCAAAGCACATTTCATCAGAATTTTGCACATTAATACAGGCGTGCTTTCTTGCTATCGACTCCGGTAACTTCAGGTAACTTCCGGCGTGAAGTGGATTAAACTTGTTGATATTGACCATTAAATTTAGGATTTTCTTCAAAGCCCATCCGGAATCTTTTTCTTGGAACTCCTCTAATTGGATTTTAATTGGCAAGACAACGTTTATCTCAAACCATTGTTCTAAATTAGTATCTTTGTAGATTGCTGCGTTCGAAGTTGTAAAGTATTTAATTTCCGTCTGGATTTGATCAGTCTTTTGAATTTGAAATTCTCCCCCGAAGACAGCGTTTATTTTAACGGCCTGGTCCGTTTTCAGCGCGTTGTTGACACGTCGTCGAAACAGTGCGAAACAGTCTTGGAGGAAACTCTGCACTTCCTTATGTTGAAGGTTAGTTATGACGCCAGTCCTGATGCGCGATTCAAATGTTGAATTAACATCATCCCAGTGAACGCGATCTCTCGCAGTTACGGGTCTACTTACCGAACCTCTCTTCAGCATTCCTTTGAATTGACTCCGAAACGATTTAACTTGGGCCATTTGAGCTACCAGACGTTGTTTTTCTCCCACCGTTTTCGTAGTCCGCATTTCCTTTTGGATTCTTCTTATCGCTTGAGTACATTCTTTCATACCCTGAGTGACACCATCATTTTTAGGAGAAGCCAGTAAAAGAGCCAACAAAGCTCTAATGGCTCCAATAAGCGCTTCGACCACAGACATTTTTTCACTGTGCCGCACACGTACAAAACTGAAAATCCCAATTTGAGTGTCCTGTAAGGTAAACTTTGGACGGACGTAGCACTGAACGCCATTGTGTGGTCCGGGCCTTTGATAGAAGATTTTTGTGAACTGTTAAGTAATAACACGGATTCTTTAAAATAAATCGGCCCAACGACACGTGCATAAAATTTATTTACGCTAAATTGTTTATTTAAAGTATCACAAAATTTAACTTTGGCAAACTAAACAAAAGTAAAAGTTTCGTTGACATCAAACGTTAATATAGCAGCATCCTATAAAGAAACCACAATAATTTTTATAGATCATTATTGCTAAACTCAAAAAATGGTAAATCGATCTTGTTTTTTTTTACATCAGAACCCTTAATACCCAAAATAAGTCAAAACTTAAGATCACAAGGTCAAATTAAAATTTGTAGAATATAATTGAACGTTCATAATTCCAACTAAATATTGTATTCTAAATTTAGTGACTGGTCCAGAATGGTGATGCTTTATTTAATGTGAAATCGCATATCGGATGATTCTACGCATAGCAAAGTCCTTGATATTTTTTGAAAATATTTAATATTCTCAGTATTCATACCTGTGGTATTTTTTATTTTATCGTTGTGAAAATATGAAACCATAATGAAACTGTAGGTACTTACCACTTGCTATAATAACAATAGACTTACAGTAGAAAAAACGGAGATTGAAATTACTTGCGACTTGATACACACGTCCAATAACAACAGTGGCAATACGAAGACTCTGATAACGCATCTATGCCTGTCCGCTCACGGAAAATTTCTTCATGGTGGGGACGCACGTGCACGCCTTAACACATCGCGTTGGCCGTAACGAGATTGAGGTGCGCGTTGCATTCTGGATGATATCGACATAACGGCAATGAGAATTGGATCCAAGAACAGCAAAAGAAAAAAACAAACATGAATATGATATTACAGGATAAGAACGAAAATGTTTACAGTTTTGAAATATTTCGGTTATTCATTTCTCAAAACAGTCGGTTTCTTAGTTAACAAATTAAGAGCGGAATGAATGTGGGCTTGTACGGAATGGGCAGCTACTTAGTCGAAAAAATTCTTACCCAAGCTGCATTGCAGACAGAAACCATAGTGACCGCCGTCTGACCTACGAGTAAACACGCCCGTCTTTCTTCCGAAAAATAAAATGGATTTCATTTGAATATAAGCAGTTAAAAATAAAATTCGCATCAATTCGTCAAGACCACTGAACCAACAAAATACGAAAAAATATATCGAAAGCTGATTCGCGCGGCAGTTTATATTCAATTTTTGTGGACGTGACTTTTCGATGACTATATCTTGTAGATTGCAAGAGCCACGCACCCAACTGTAAATTAGCAAATAACTTACAAGCAATTCCTGTTCATACAAAAGAAAACATTCATATATTTAGTAATTAATATGTCAACCTCTTCAAGAAATATAATGGGCATACTAATAGATGTTTGTCAATATGGAGTCATTGATAGGCATAGCATAAAATGTAAACGGATGAGTTCAATGGATCCAGTGACTCCACTCGATGGTCTCGGCATTTTTATTTTATGAAAATAATGATATGTACATATAATGTAACCAAAAGAGATCTATATTTACTAATTAAGAGTTCCACCGCACATAACCTCAAACTTTATAATCGCCCGCTTGCGTATGTACGTAACGTACGTACGTCACGGATGACGCTCATTTAAAACACGTACATGACAACGTACTGCATCATAGACGCCGTTGAAATCAAAATACGTACGTCATAGACGACGCTGATTTAAAATACAAGCACCTCTTAAATCTGTGGTCGACACAGTGGGCGGGTCGACTTTTCTTTTCTTTTTTTTTTTGAGTACTAAGGCCACGGCAAAAGGAATATCGAGGTTGCCGACCAAATAGACTGAGAAGGTAGGTCAAGGAGAGGGGAGCCCGACCTATTGGATCAAAAAAGAAAGTATATTAAGGTTCAAGTTTATTCCATTATCCGCCCGTCCCTGTCACCTCGACACCGCGCCCCGCAACGGTGATCTGGTGGGGGAGAGGGGTCGCACACACATTACCGCGGCGTTAGATACCCCCCCGCCCCTCCAGATGGCGCGTTGCGGGATGCGAAGTCGAGGTGACAGGGAGGAAGCGATGATGTTACCCAGCCGTCGAGTTTCGAAGTGCAAAACAGGGCGTGATTTTGTTATTCGACCGCGTGTCCCAACGCTTTGTTTAAACGAGTTCAAGGAAACGCGTTACTCATCGCGTTGGTAATTCAATTTTTAACGCCGCTGCCGCACACCGACGACGCGGTGATCTCACCCGCTGTCACATTTGCGGCGGGCGATGATGTCACCCAGCCAGTCCAACGCGCCTCGCCGGCTGAGTCATCGCGTGTCCCAACGCTTTGTTTAAAACGAGACGAAGGCGTGACTCATCGCGCTGCAATTTATATTCTTTCACATTTTGCCGCTGGGATAAAGGGACTTTTAGGCGAATCTAACCTCACTTTTGACCCCCCCCCCCGGCCACGGGTCCCCTGCCCCCACCCCCCCCCCCCAACTCGTCCACTGGGGCTTCGCCCCCGGACCACTCGGCCATAGGCTTTGGGTCTTCTTCTTTTTTGCGTCGTCGCCGTCCGGGGGCGAAGCCCCAGTGGACGAGTGGTCGGGGGGGGGGGGGGGGGGGGGCAGGGGACCCGTGGCCGGGGGGGGGGGTCAAAAGTGAGGTTAGATTCGCCTAAAAGTCCCTTTATCCCAGCGGCAAAATGTGAAAGAATATAAATTGCAGCGCGATGAGTCACGCCTTCGTCTCGTTTTAAACAAAGCGTTGGGACACGCGATGACTCAGCCGGCGAGGCGCGTTGGACTGGCTGGGTGACATCATCGCCCGCCGCAAATGTGACAGCGGGTGAGATCACCGCGTCGTCGGTGTGCGGCAGCGGCGTTAAAAATTGAATTACCAACGCGATGAGTAACGCGTTTCCTTGAACTCGTTTAAACAAAGCGTTGGGACACGCGGTCGAATAACAAAATCACGCCCTGTTTTGCACTTCGAAACTCGACGGCTGGGTAACATCATCGCTTCCTCCCTGTCACCTCGACTTCGCATCCCGCAACGCGCCATCTGGAGGGGCGGGGGGGTATCTAACGCCGCGGTAATGTGTGTGCGACCCCTCTCCCCCACCAGATCACCGTTGCGGGGCGCGGTGTCGAGGTGACAGGGACGGGCGGATAATGGAATAAACTTGAACCTTAATATACTTTCTTTTTTGATCCAATAGGTCGGGCTCCCCTCTCCTTGACCTACCTTCTCAGTCTATTTGGTCGGCAACCTCGATATTCCTTTTGCCGTGGCCTTAGTACTCAAAAAAAAAAAGAAAAGAAAAGTCGACCCGCCCACTGTGTCGACCACAGATTTAAGAGGTGCTTGTATTTTAAATCAGCGTCGTCTATGACGTACGTATTTTGATTTCAACGGCGTCTATGATGCAGTACGTTGTCATGTACGTGTTTTAAATGAGCGTCATCCGTG
Organism: Cylas formicarius; assembly: GCF_029955315.1. Taxonomy (NCBI): domain Eukaryota; kingdom Metazoa; phylum Arthropoda; class Insecta; order Coleoptera; family Brentidae; genus Cylas; species Cylas formicarius. The sequence goes on along the minus strand of NW_026844352.1, from coordinate 13,742,313 downwards.
ACGTACGTACGTTACGTACATACGCAAGCGGGCGATTATAAAGTTTGAGGTTATGTGCGGTGGAACTCTTAATTAGTAAATATAGATCTCTTTTGGTTACATTATATGTACATATCATTATTTTCATAAAATAAAAATGCCGAGACCATCGAGTGGAGTCACTGGATCCATTGAACTCATCCGTTTACATTTTATGCTATGCCTATCAATGACTCCATATTGACAAACATCTATTAGTATGCCCATTATATTTCTTGAAGAGGTTGACATATTAATTACTAAATATATGAATGTTTTCTTTTGTATGAACAGGAATTGCTTGTAAGTTATTTGCTAATTTACAGTTGGGTGCGTGGCTCTTGCAATCTACAAGATATAGTCATCGAAAAGTCACGTCCACAAAAATTGAATATAAACTGCCGCGCGAATCAGCTTTCGATATATTTTTTCGTATTTTGTTGGTTCAGTGGTCTTGACGAATTGATGCGAATTTTATTTTTAACTGCTTATATTCAAATGAAATCCATTTTATTTTTCGGAAGAAAGACGGGCGTGTTTACTCGTAGGTCAGACGGCGGTCACTATGGTTTCTGTCTGCAATGCAGCTTGGGTAAGAATTTTTTCGACTAAGTAGCTGCCCATTCCGTACAAGCCCACATTCATTCCGCTCTTAATTTGTTAACTAAGAAACCGACTGTTTTGAGAAATGAATAACCGAAATATTTCAAAACTGTAAACATTTTCGTTCTTATCCTGTAATATCATATTCATGTTTGTTTTTTTCTTTTGCTGTTCTTGGATCCAATTCTCATTGCCGTTATGTCGATATCATCCAGAATGCAACGCGCACCTCAATCTCGTTACGGCCAACGCGATGTGTTAAGGCGTGCACGTGCGTCCCCACCATGAAGAAATTTTCCGTGAGCGGACAGGCATAGATGCGTTATCAGAGTCTTCGTATTGCCACTGTTGTTATTGGACGTGTGTATCAAGTCGCAAGTAATTTCAATCTCCGTTTTTTCTACTGTAAGTCTATTGTTATTATAGCAAGTGGTAAGTACCTACAGTTTCATTATGGTTTCATATTTTCACAACGATAAAATAAAAAATACCACAGGTATGAATACTGAGAATATTAAATATTTTCAAAAAATATCAAGGACTTTGCTATGCGTAGAATCATCCGATATGCGATTTCACATTAAATAAAGCATCACCATTCTGGACCAGTCACTAAATTTAGAATACAATATTTAGTTGGAATTATGAACGTTCAATTATATTCTACAAATTTTAATTTGACCTTGTGATCTTAAGTTTTGACTTATTTTGGGTATTAAGGGTTCTGATGTAAAAAAAAACAAGATCGATTTACCATTTTTTGAGTTTAGCAATAATGATCTATAAAAATTATTGTGGTTTCTTTATAGGATGCTGCTATATTAACGTTTGATGTCAACGAAACTTTTACTTTTGTTTAGTTTGCCAAAGTTAAATTTTGTGATACTTTAAATAAACAATTTAGCGTAAATAAATTTTATGCACGTGTCGTTGGGCCGATTTATTTTAAAGAATCCGTGTTATTACTTAACAGTTCACAAAAATCTTCTATCAAAGGCCCGGACCACACAATGGCGTTCAGTGCTACGTCCGTCCAAAGTTTACCTTACAGGACACTCAAATTGGGATTTTCAGTTTTGTACGTGTGCGGCACAGTGAAAAAATGTCTGTGGTCGAAGCGCTTATTGGAGCCATTAGAGCTTTGTTGGCTCTTTTACTGGCTTCTCCTAAAAATGATGGTGTCACTCAGGGTATGAAAGAATGTACTCAAGCAATAAGAAGAATCCAAAAGGAAATGCGGACTACGAAAACGGTGGGAGAAAAACAACGTCTGGTAGCTCAAATGGCCCAAGTTAAATCGTTTCGGAGTCAATTCAAAGGAATGCTGAAGAGAGGTTCGGGAAGTAGACCCGTAACTGCGAGAGATCGCGTTCACTGGGATGATGTTAATTCAACATTTGAATCGCGCATCAGGACTGGCGTCATAACTAACCTTCAACATAAGGAAGTGCAGAGTTTCCTCCAAGACTGTTTCGCACTGTTTCGACGACGTGTCAACAACGCGCTGAAAACGGACCAGGCCGTTAAAATAAACGCTGTCTTCGGGGGAGAATTTCAAATTCAAAAGACTGATCAAATCCAGACGGAAATTAAATACTTTACAACTTCGAACGCAGCAATCTACAAAGATACTAATTTAGAACAATGGTTTGAGATAAACGTTGTCTTGCCAATTAAAATCCAATTAGAGGAGTTCCAAGAAAAAGATTCCGGATGGGCTTTGAAGAAAATCCTAAATTTAATGGTCAATATCAACAAGTTTAATCCACTTCACGCCGGAAGTTACCTGAAGTTACCGGAGTCGATAGCAAGAAAGCACGCCTGTATTAATGTGCAAAATTCTGATGAAATGTGCTTTGCCTGGGCAGTGGTCTCTGCTCTGTTTCCTGCTAGATCAAACTGTGGAAAGACTTCGTCTTATCCCTCTCCCCAGTCTGTTTTAAGTCTTAAAGGCATCCAGTTTCCAATAACATTGCGGCAAATTCCCAGATTCGAAGGTCAAAATAATGTTTCGGTGAATGTTTATAGGCTGCTGAAAAAATCATCAAATAGGTTTCAAGTTGTTCCTGCTTATCTGACCAAAGATAAAAAGGTCAAACACGTTAACCTACTACAGATACAAAGTCAGTATTTTACCGAAAAAGACCCCATCAATTTTACGCCCGTTACGTACCATTATGTATGGATCAAAAGTATGTCTCGGCTTTTATCATCCCAACTTTCGAAACATGATGGTAGAAAATATTCTTGTGTGAAGCACGCCAATGATTGTGAGAAGAGAAACAAAAATTTAGAAATTCCGAGGGTTCCCGATGAAGGCAAGAATTTTGTGCAATTCAAGGACTTTAAGTACAAAGAGAAGGTTCCTTTTATTGTTTATGCCGACACGGAATGTTTTTTGGTTCCCGAATGTGATAAATCAGCGTCCGACACCGAGAAGTATCAGCGCCATGTTCCGTACTCTCTAGGCTATTATTTTAAATGTTCATATGACGACTCCCTTTCATATTATCGGTCGTACACAAGGGAGAGGATTGTGCGGAATGGTTCTGCAATGAGATGGAGCAATTAGCTGAGAACATTGAGACGGTATTCTTGTGTGATATATTAATGGATGAACTAACAGCTGGACAAAAAATGGAATTCTACAAGTCTAAATTGTGCCACATATGCGAGAAGGCGTTTGAAAAAGACGACAAAAAAGTTCGAGACCATTGTCACCTGACTGGGAAATACAGGGGACCCGCACACGAAAATTGTAATCTCCAATTTAGGGATGGCCACACCGTTCCCGTAGTATTTCATAATCTTTCGTCGTATGACGGAAATATAATAATAAAAGCTCTAGCCAAATGTGATGGGTCGATCGACTTGCTACCTGTAAACAAGGAAAAGTATATTTCCTTTACGTGGCACCTAAATGACAACTTGGTGAAATTCCGATTCATCGACAGTTTTCGATTTATGTCGAGTGGCCTGGACAAGCTGGCGGCTAATTTAACGGAATATCCGATACTGGAGCTCGAATTTAGTGAATTGTCGGAGGAGCAAGCCAATATATTGAAACAAAAAGGCGTTTTCCCCTACGATTATATGAATGGATGGAATACGTTGAAAGAAACTGTTTTGCCTCCTAATTCGGCATTTTATAACATATTGGATGACAAACCGTTGACCAAAAAAGATTACAAACGTGCTCAGGAAGTCTGGGAGAAACTTGGATGTCGAAATTTGCAGGATTATTCTGAACTTTATATGAAGACGGACATCCTGCTCTTGGCAGACGTTTTTGAGAGGTTTCGAGAAACGTCACATAAGACCTATGGACTTGATCCTGCACATGCGTACACACTGCCGGGATACGCGTGGAGCTGCATGTTGTATAAATTGAAGCAAAAACTAGATCTACTCACTGACGTCGACATGATTTTGTTTATCGAGAAAGGAATGCGAGGAGGCCTTAGTCAGTGCTCCAAACGATATGCGGAAGCCAACAACAAATATATGCACAGCTACGATCCCTCCAAAGTTGATAAATACTTGATGTATTTCGACGTCAATAACCAATACGGGTGGGCAATGTCTCAATACCTACCGTACGGAGGTTTTAATTGGTTGGATGAACAGCAAATCGAAAATCTTGACATTTTAAATATATCCAACGAGTCGGACGTCGGCTACATCTTGGAGGTCGATTTGGAAATACCCGAGGAGTTGCACGACAAATTTGCAGATTTACCTCCATGTCCCGAACATCGCTGCCCTCCAGAATCCGAAAATCAAAAATTACTGACCACCTTATACGACAAGCAGGAGTATGTCATTCACTATCGTAATCTGAAACAGGCGCTACAATTGGGAGCTAAGTTAAGAAAGGTACATCGAGTCATCTCGTTCAGCCAGTCGCCTTGGTTAAAAGCCTATATCGACCTAAACATTGCACTACGTCAGGCTGCCAAAAACGAGTTTGAAAAGAACTTGTTTAAATTGATGATCAATGCTGTGTTTGGAAAAACAATGGAAAACATACGGAACCATTCCAACGTTAAGCTTGTGAAAAACTGGGAAGGTCGCTACGGTGCGGAAGCTCTGATTGCCCGACCCGAGTTTAAAAGTGCAACTATAATTAGTAAAAACCTCGTTCTTATTGAATTAAAAAAATCTGAAATATATTTTAACAAACCTATCTACGTTGGGATGTCAATTATGGAGATAGCCAAAACAACAATTTATGACTTTCACTACAACTACATTCAAGAAAGATTTTCCAATTCCCGAGATTTATATACCGACACCGATTCTCTTGTATACGAGATATTAACCATAGACCAGTACGAGATTCTATGCGGAGGATAATCCGTACGATATACCCAGAGTCAATAAAAAGGTTTTGGGTCTGATGAAGGATGAAAATAATGGACGAATTATGTCTCATTTTATCGGACTGAGAGCTAAAATGTACGCCACAAAGTTCTATAAAACACCCGAGGAAGAAGAGACCGCAAAACAACAATTGATGACCGCAGAAACAGATCGCGAAGCATTTGAACGTGAATTTAAAAACTTGGGTGTTACGAAGAGGATCAAAGGAGTTAAAAAATCCGTCATCAAAACTAAGATAACTTTTGAAGATTTCGTCGAATGTTTGCAAAATTTTTCTGAAAAAAGCATATCACAGAATTTAATAAGAGCGAGCAAACTGGAGTTGCACACAGTATCCCAAAAGAAGATCGGGTTAAGTCCTTACGATGATAAACGTCACATATCAAAGTCATCAGTAGAAACGTTGCCGTGGGGACACTATTCAATTATGGAAGAAGAAACTGTCTCCGCTTGATTGTAAATGTGTTTTATTGGTTTTGTTTTGAAATTTCGTTTTTCCTAAAAATCGAATGAGGTGCACTTAAGGACTCAATTGACGTCTGGCAGCCTCGTTAAGTTTTTATTTTGTTGTGGGAGGGGGTTGCGGGAGGGTTGGGGTTGAGGGGGAGACGGTAGGTTGGTTGGTGCTAAGAGGGTATGGATCGAATGACCTTGAGCGGGACCAATTTCCGCTAATATGAACCTTAAATTTTCTTATGGGAATTTACATGTAAAAATGAGAAAATTTATTCTTGAACTGTCATAACCTATCTACTTGTACATATAAGATGTGGTACGGGTACAAACCGAAATTATGTAAAGTTCTCCACACTCTCATCTGGCTTACGTTAAGTATATTACCCATTCTTCGGACACTAGTAGAAGATTGAGCATCAATCGTATTAAGTGTTGCCTCTTTTTAAGCAAGTCAGTTCGTGTTGAACGGGATGTTCAGAAGTAGCTGTGGGAAACATGAATGTTTCATTGATGGACATTGCTAAAAACAGTTCTACGAGTCGGACGATAGTCATAAACTACTGCTCGTCCGTTTCCATTACACAATCCATAAATAAAGTCAATGTTAGCGTATTCTTCATTCGAATAGTAGATATTTTATTATGAAGATAATGTAATAATGTAACAATGTAATAACGTAACACATGAAAATAAACACGCAAAATTAATTTAATTGACGTTTACTGTCACAATACATAATAATAATATTAATATCTGAACGTAATACTGGAACAACTGCTTGTAGTTCAGTTAGAATCGGGTCCCGCGTGTACGTTCAATTGACATTTTTAATTGAAATCACTAAATCACCGTAGCAACACACTCCCAAGTTGTGGCACTCATGTTGTGGGACACTCTGTATATATGGCGTTGTTTTTAGAAAATCGAGATTTTTCAATTTAAAGTAATCTAGATAAATTCGTTTATTTTGAGTAAGCCTAATATCAAGTGTAAAAACTAGTATGTTTTTATAAAAATTAAAATATTGGAAAAGCTATTAGGCTTAGGTGTGTATTATTAATAATAAAAAAGTTGAAGAATTTTGAAAGGAATTCGAAACAAAATTAAAAGATAGGGTGTTCCGTTTACGCTTTTTTGGGCTACAATATATAATTTAAAATAATTTTTAATTGCGCATCCCAATAATCTTAAAAACTTTCATATTTAGCATTTCCTCATAGCTTTTGAAAGTAATGAGATAATGAACTTTACTCCATCATTGACTGATCCTGTACCTTCTGATTTATTCCTGTCAGAAACATATCCGCGATTAAGCAACGTCTGCCCTGCAGGAGACCACGCGAATTACAAAGACCCAGCTGGTCGAATACCCTCTTCTATTATTGGCGGTCCCGGCCTAATTATTGACATGTAGAGTGTCAATTGTTTCCCGCCGTATGCCGAACGAAATTCATATGACCCCTGCGGCCTCCTGCTGCAAATAGGGTTTGTTAGTAGAGCCCCATGTTCGCGTTGAACATATCGATGCGAAACGTGTTATGACGTTTGTATCTATTATCCCTAATACTCCGTACGATGCCGATGAATGCGGTTGATTACGCCCTGACTGACGACAAACGGCTGGAATTGAATTTTAATCGCGGTATATATGTTTACCGTTCTCTGTGTACTTCGCACTTCCCTAATATTGTCATAGGAAGATTAATATACTAGCTGAATCCCGCAACCGGACACACGCTTTCGCGTTGACTGAAGTTAAGCGGGGTTACCAGTTTCGTATCGCAACTAAACCTAGTTTAAATTTTTGAAGGCTCAAAATTATGTAAAAGCCCTAGTGCCCCAGCCGTTTTGGGCAATTTTATGGAGTATCTCGGTTGTTTTGTAAGATATAAAGTTGCAGTTTACGCGAGACGCGACACTGAAATTAAAGATGCCGCCAACAATATTATCATGTCCTTGGTTTTTGAGATACGGGGTGAAGTCCAAAACTATCGATTTTGGGACCACCCTCGTATCTCTGTTGTCTTTTAACTTATTGCAGAGTTTAAAAAACGTTCTGATTGGATTTTTCCTGTAAATCTCAGTCGCGAAGTTTTTATTTACTTGCTGTAACCGTTTATTAATTATGAAGCAAACATGTATTTTTTTAATGGAGCACCCTGTATATTATATATCACATTAATTGGAAATCATTTAATCATTTCAGAAATATATATCAGTATAAAGTTATTTTGAAAATGAAGTTCAAAATTAATATGTGATGTTATTTGCAGCAGTAGGCCATGATTAATCTATTAAAAATAATATCCAAGTAAACAACTATTAACATACAAAAAACTTAAATTCAATTGTTTAAATGTTTTTTATGAACTGGTATTTGTAACTTATTGTAGTCCATTATTACATTAATTAATACGAAATAACATTGTATCTAAAGAATATTAACATAATATTATACCTAAAACTCTTGTTCAAATTGGAGACCATTTTCTCGAATGGAAAACTCGCATATTTTCTTATTTTTTTAATGGCATTTAAAAGAATTATTGGTCTCCTTTATAGAGTTTCGAAAGTTAAATTAATTGCCCCTCGAAGTTCTACTACAGACTCGTATCATGTTTTATATACTTTATTTTGCATATATCCCTATAAAACGAAATCCATAACTGAAAGATTCGGAGATCGTGGAGGCTCGCTACAGGTCCGTTGGTACCTATCCATTTTTGAAGGAAGTTGTCGTCTGAAAATGGTCTTAAAAGTCGAGGGTTATGACTTGGGGCACCATCTCGCTGTAGATCAGTATAATATACGAAGTGAATATGTTCGAGTAGTTCTGGAATGCTTTCCTCAAAAATGTCGAGGTATCTACGTGGTGTAAGACCTCCTCCATAAATTCGGTAGGCTATTCGTTTTCCAAAAAGAAAACACGATAACTCAACCCCAACCCCAAAGCGTCCTTTCAAAAATTAAGATGATGACGGCGTTACTTCTATGTAACCTAATATGTTTGTCTCTCTTTGCTCCCTATTGCTCTTCAAATAATTTTTAGAGCGTGGTTGAATAAAGAGTTCATGCCCAGATTTATTTTCAGTGGTTTCCAATCTAATACAAACAAAACACATTTCTAGCATTTTTATTGCATTGTATGAAACTTACCAACATAACATATTTTTAAGAATTTTCATACACTGCCATTCATATAGAACATTAATGAAAATGAAATAAACACAGAAAGAACACATGGATAGGTAATAAAGATATAATTAAAAACTGACAGTTTCGTAAGTTTTTGACATATTTGCATTTTGCTTTCCTATATGAACAGGCTCATACCAAAGATACATGTTTTCAGATGTGCTGTGTGAAAACTCTTACTACTGACAAGTTACGTTTTTTACCAAGAAGAATCGAGAATATAAATAACAATAATATGTTTATTTCGGAACAAAAGCACATATTTACTAACAAAATCTGGTGCACATATCTTGACGACAAGTTAATAGACAGCTAGACTTCTTAAGTTCACTTAATTAATGTATCAAATTTACCATTGCGGAAAGACGAAAGGTATGGCTGACGTTTCTAGATGTCTAGTTAGAAAAAGTAGAGGACCCATCAGCACATGTGTGTATATCGAAAACCAACACACATAAGACTTTTCTACCCGTCGGGTATAAAGTCATGGATAATGTCTCTACATAATCAACTGGTTCCTTTTCTTCTGAAAACCGACATACGCGGGACATTATCTATGTTATCAGTATCAGCATTCTCGAGCAACGAAATTTGAAATTTAGAATACAGAATACAGAAAACAAATGCTTACCTACTACTACTACTAACTACTACGTTGTCAAATTGTAATTGCAGTCGTCGAAAGTAAATTTTGGTTAAATAGTTTGGTTAGTCTTTCAAATAATTGGGATCTGATAGTTTTGTAAAAGCTGAGAAAAATACAGAGGCACTAAACAATTTGTACCAATATCCTGAGAGCTACCACACGTGCAATGATAATATGCAGTGCTAAAGCTCGCAGGTGAATTCCACAATGTTAAAACAGATTTGTTCCAGATTTAATCTGCTAAAAAATCTATGAAGAAAGTTATAACCGGTCACAAAATAGACTCAATAGTACGATGACATGTAGAAAATACACTCTAACTCTTAACTATTCCGTCTGTAGACCATACGTCAAAAAAAATCAGATCCGAAAACTCACATCACAATAGCTTTTAAGTCAGGAGCGGAAGAGAGAGAGAGAGAGAGAGAGAGAGAGAGAGAAAATATTTTGTAGCATAAAATGTTGCTTCTATATTTCCCAAAAAAAATATATCTTTTCCTTCCCTGTTTTCTTTTGGCATATTGAACAAGCTATCCATGCTCAACTAAATTTGCTTTCATATCTCTCTTGGTGCTGGATATCTTAAAAGCACTAAGTATATAGTGATAGTGGAAATAACCATAGCCATAATAGGAAATGTAATTCCGACGCTACTGCAGAATTTTTTTACTCTTATTATTATAACTAAAAGAAATTGCACCTATCAAAAGAAAATGCGAAAAAAAAACGAAAGTATATTTTACATAAGTATAGTTACACATTACATTCAGTATCAGTATATTTTACATTACATTCATTATCATAAACAAAGGTAAAAGGTAAAAAGAAAAAAAATATGTATTCTTTAAATATACAGGGTGTCGCTTTAAAAAATAAAGTGGGACTCCGATATCTTTTTGACTTGACAATGTATACGAATTCCGAAGGAGGAATTGAATTCTAATAGAAAAGTTATATAAGAAACAGTTTTCACATTTTCGAAACGATAACTGAAATATCAGGCTCTGTATCTTATTTGCTAAAAGAGCTGTGAAAATTTTGTCGACGGCATCATAAGTTTCACAAAACAAGTGTGTTAAATGGCAGTTACGAGTTTATTTGGCATTTGGTTAATCAAAATTCAAGCGATGTGGTAATATTTCCGAGGGGGTAACATCCCAGATCCATAGGAAACAAAACTGACATGGTAGATTGACACTTTCCGTCCGCTACATCGATGTATAACCAGATATTTCTGGAGAAGGGGGTAGAGAATAGCAACAAGAGGGCTAAACGGCATTTGAATCACGAGTTTATTTGGCACCAACGGAGCGCAGCAAAGTGAGTGTTTAATAAACAAGGGCAAAACAAGACCAATACATTCACTGATATAACAGACACAATTAGGAAACGTCAAAATTCAAGCGTGTGGTAATATTTCCGAAAACATCCCCCCTGCGTTAATATTCCAGATATGTCTCCAGTGGCTCGGATCCATAGGAAACAAAACTGAAAACATCCGATTGATTCCAAACCCGTGCGGTAAAATCCCGGAAATGTCCGAAGTGACTCGGATGCGTGGGAAACGAGACTGACGTGGTAAAGTGACGCTTTCCGCACGCTAGATCGGTGTGTAATTAGGCATTTTACAGACGGGAGTAGAAAAATATTTTTTCAGTGCGTGTTCAGGGTAATTTAGCACTCTCTGATATTGTAAGAACCGTAAATATTGTCAGTTTCCGCTTTGAGAAATTGGTCTGTTGAGATCATAGGTACTGTCGCGTTGGTTTGCTTTTACGTGGTCGTAGTATTCTATGATTCCCATTAATATCCTTCCCAGTCTGAATACAATTAGCTCCACAAGATCCACATTGGCGTCTGAATTGAAGGTATCGTTCGATGTCAATAAGAACAAATTCTGTTAGGAAAGTTATTGGTGCCTTACATAGCAGTCGCGAATTTTACTCCAAACAAGTTTAAACATCGGCAACGTGGCGTTAATACTGAGACACCACTTGTAAATATCTTATGGGCAATTCGCGCTCGAGATCCGAGCTGTTCTCTTTCCAATTCAATCTTAACCGTTCCAGTTCGCGTTTTACCCCGTTCAGGAAGCCATTTCGAACGGTTTATCCTCAGCTTACGCCGACTATTTTCGTACCGCTTTTCGTCCTTCCGACAAATCCCGCACATACACACACGTATACTGTGCCATATTTTGTTTCCCCTCGAGTTTGATGTCTTCCGAAATCCGTCGGATTGCCCTGCATGAATATGAAATATTTAAAATTTATCGCCGTTTCCCTTCGGGGACGATACTTTTGATGCACCCCGTTTGTTTGTTTCCTCTGGGACGGGAATCCGTTATTATGTCGCACTTTGTGCGAGCTTGATAGGTTACTTGCACCAAATTTCTTTCATTTGGGCGGAATGCTTATCAGTAGATTTAAAATGTGATGTCACGATAGACTATTGTTACGTGAATACGATTAAAACACAACCAAAAATCTTTAATCTATAGATAAGAGAGTTTAGGTTAGTTTAACAATTCCAACCGACATTTAGTTTATCGCAATGTTACCAGAACTTTCAGGTAACGTTATATTTAAAAGGTGAACTTTTAGCCCCTAATTTTATTAGAAATATTTTTCTTTTCCAAAGAAGCTTCCAGAGGATAGCATTACAGTAGTCTGTGAAAATTTCTTTGAAAAAATAACAAGCCTGTATTGAGAGGACATCAAGCCCAAAAGCAGAAAATTAGAAGATCACCGACTGAAACAGGTATGATTACTCTGTACGCTGACTTTTTTGTTACGTTGTAGAGACCATAGGCATCAGTTCTTGCAAAAGGTACCAACTTCGTTCTTGACCAACGTAGGTATTATCCCAAAAGAGCAAACCATTGCAAATATGGTCTACACTAAACTGCCCTCTCAGCTAATGAAATTCGATTTGAAACCGCAAAAATCCTCAAAAAATCCAAATAACATAAATTTAATATTCCAAAGCCTGAACCCATTGTTCGCAAATCTCTAAACTCTAATCCCGACTTCGTCATTCTAAAAGCACACAAAGTGAATATCAGGAAAAAATTCAAGATATTCTTACAGACGGATACTATGGTCAATTAAAAGGATTCATATATATATATATATATATATATATATATATATATATATATATATATATATATATATATATATATATATATATATATATATATATATATATATATATATAACAAATTTTAGTTAATTGGGGTATCGGTCCTGATGAGGGCTCAAATAAAAGGCTTTTGTGCTACACCAAGCTTTCGAAAATGTTTATTTTCTTCTTCAGGGGCTACAATATGAAAGCGGCTCTTAGTTATTTAATACTAAAGTCTTCTAGTTAAAGTACTTACTGCTACAGTGCCATTATAGGCCAACACCAAACTCATCCGGATAACAGAAAGAATCAAATACGACCGTTAATTATTATAACCGAGGGCAGCCATCTAGACGAAATTGTTATTACATTTTATTTAAACGAATTTTACTTCAAAGGCAAAACGCAAATGATGGAAAGGTTTTATTCGTATGACTACCGCCAGCCGTCCAGTTTTTTTCCTTTCTTTTTTTTTCCCTTTTGTTACCTCCTTTTTGCTTACAAGGCACCTAATGTATAGAGGCTTGGGACTATTTTTCTAAATTATAATTACATTGTGACGACACTATTATCAGCAAACGCAATTCGATTGACGGTCGGTTGTAAAGTTAAGACATTAGAGTAGATCACACTGAGGCCATCAATGTCAGATCTTTTATTGACCGATTTCGGTTCCAAGAAGATCTCCACCATTTCCAAAGTTGCTCTTTTGTTGTAGTTGCTTTCTTTATGGAGAATTTTTGTTTCAACAAAGTTAACATCGTGATTCATTTGGTTAGAGTGTGTTGCTAATGAACAGGTGTTCTTATTGAGTCTGCAATCACTCTTGTGTGACGTAATTCTATCTTTAAGTACTCGCGATGTCTGTCCTATGTATACCTTAAAGATAGAATTACGTCACACAAGAGTGATTGCAGACTCAATAAGAACACCTGTTCATTAGCAACACACTCTAACCAAATGAATCACGATGTTAACTTTGTTGAAACAAAAATTCTCCATAAAGAAAGCAACTACAACAAAAGAGCAACTTTGGAAATGGTGGAGATCTTCTTGGAACCGAAATCGGTCAATAAAAGATCTGACATTGATGGCCTCAGTGTGATCTACTCTAATGTCTTAACTTTACAACCGACCGTCAATCGAATTGCGTTTGCTGATAATAGTGTCGTCACAATGTAATTATAATTTAGAAAAATAGTCCCAAGCCTCTATACATTAGGTGCCTTGTAAGCAAAAAGGAGGTAACAAAAGGGAAAAAAAAGAAAGGAAAAAAACTGGACGGCTGGCGGTAGTCATACGAATAAAACCTTTCCATCATTTGCGTTTTGCCTTTGAAGTAAAATTCGTTTAAATAAAATGTAATAACAATTTCGTCTAGATGGCTGCCCTCGGTTATAATAATTAACGGTCGTATTTGATTCTTTCTGTTATCCGGATGAGTTTGGTGTTGGCCTATAATGGCACTGTAGCAGTAAGTACTTTAACTAGAAGACTTTAGTATTAAATAACTAAGAGCCGCTTTCATATTGTAGCCCCTGAAGAAGAAAATAAACATTTTCGAAAGCTTGGTGTAGCACAAAAGCCTTTTATTTGAGCCCTCATCAGGACCGATACCCCAATTAACTAAAATTTGTTGTTCAACTAGCCGGTCACGACTACCGTTTTGTGTATATATATATATATATATATATATATATATATATAATATTAATTCTTGGGATCACCCCAACTTTGATAGATCGCCGTAAAGGGAGCAACAAAAGATGTTGAAGCTCAAAGCAAAGCGGCAATTTAATGTAATATCTAGCTTTCGCCCATGGATACAGGCTTCATCAGGACACTAAATCATATAGAAAAAAAAACATTTCATCGGAGTAAACAATCTAACCAAAAAAAATAAAAAAAACTTACACAACACGCTTCTTACAACCTCTACACATAGAGAGATGACATTGGTGTATAAAATAAAGTGCTTGGTTTGTTCTAATTATCGACATAACCCTCGATGGATGGATGAAAATTTAAAAAAAAAATTAACAATTGTAAAAAATACTTGCATCTCTATGCAAAATAATATTAGCTTCGACCACAACGTTACAAATCAAATAAACTAACACAAACCATTAATGTCAATAAAATATCCGGATTAATAAAATATTTAAAGATCAAATACAAACAATTTGATAAAAAAGACACTGCGTATTGTCGAGAAGGAAATTAAATATGCGGGAAATTATGTTATAAACAATTCGCAATAACCTAAAAATGTCATTCTTAAACCGGTCAATGCTACCAACTACACAGCCAACTCTAACATATGTAAAACACCAATCAAAGGAAGGAACCTCAAACACGATAAAATTCATCCAAATATGTAACCCATTGTACACTATTTATATAACTATGTTTACATTATTGAAGTTAACGTTAATGGCAATTAAAAACAATCATATAGGTCGGAGAGAAAGAACAAATATATATATATATATATATATATATATATATATATATATATATATATATATATATATATATATATATATATATATATATATATATATATATATATATATATATATATCCTGCATCCGACAGGATTCCAGTCGGATGCAGGATTTGCAGGATTCCAGTCGGAGTTCAACGAGCGAACGGATGATATCCCGGAGTATAGTGTCATCATATATATATATATATATATATATATATATATATATATATATATATATATATATATATATATATATATATATATATATATATATATATATATATATATATACATAATCTCGAACCCGGACATCAAATTGAATTCCATCAAACTAAAATTATTGCACGTAAATTTTTCTACCAACGAAAAATCCAAGAATTTATAGAAATCGATAAGCAACCAAGCAATCTTAAGCATGTACAGAGTAGAATGTAAGCCAATTAAGTTCTGAAGAAGGATGATTGGAGAAACGTTAGTAAGCAGGTGGAATCCGCAAGATTTCTAAATAGTAAATATTTAACAAAAAAAATCTGATAGACTTCAGCATGTAATAGAAATAAAATATATTTAGTTTTGCTTCAAGAAAATTGCCACAAAGCTTTTTTGGAAATTCGTCATCCAAAGAATAAGGTAAAAGTTTATTCTTTTTCGATTTTATTGAAATTTGAGACTGTCGTTTAAATTTAATGGTCAATTTTGCTTCGACTAAATTGAAATTGCAAAGCCCAGTGCCAATACATCTTAACGAATATTGATTGGGTCTTCATTTTCTATGTAGTGGACATTTGCCTTCTTCGAGACAAGTAAGGATGGTTTTCCGTGTTAATATATATGCTAGAATATTGGACTTTTAATTGATATGTTATCTAATTAGTCCTGAAGAAGACAATAAAATAAAAAAGTACTGTTTCGTAAACCAAACCCAAAACCTAATAATTCCATAATATCGAAGGTGAGGCTGTTAAATTTCTACTCTTAACTAATGGTATTGTCAAACTACTACACTTGCTCAAGACCAAATAGAAAACTGGTTCAGGAGTTCTCTCTGCATTAAAATAGGATAGGAATACCAGACGCGAATGCTAATTTATTGGGAGTACCCAATACCACCATACCAAATTCCCATACGCATTATATATTTGATGTTTCAAAGCAAATGAGAAAAATGAAAGGTTGTTTATTAGATAAACGTTGATTCAAAAGCCATTGGATAGATGTTGAGCTATAAATATGGCTGAAAAATAATGTTTTTTATCTTTAAAATCGAAAATAAAGAAGAAAAAATATTACGGAAGTATTTTCTGCATATTTTTTTATTTTCTTTTTAAATTAGTAGACTACTCGTATCATTTTTCCAATATTTAAGAAAAAACTTATTCAATGACAGCAAATATATTTTTTATTTAAAAAATATGATTTCCTGCATAACGAGATAAAAAATGTGTTACATAAAAAAATATAGAGGGTTGCTGTCACTTCTTAAGGCCTTTTTTATTATTTGTTTATTTGACATTGCTCGGTTAGTTCGAATACCAAGTACTACTAATTTATTCAAAAATTTCTTATCTAACAATTTAATTTTTAAATAATAGACAAATTACACTGATGCAGAAATGCCACATTTTATGTACCTGAGTGCAAACGGAAATTCCTTGAAAGCTAATCAAATTTGTACAAAAGCGTATCTTTGTCGGCCTTCTCTTCACACTGTTAAGTTGTAACAACTGGATTAGAAGTTTCTATGTTAAATGTGTTTGACTTTTGAATTGTTTTTTTTTTGAGACATCCTGCATAGTTCGATCAAATATTTGTGTGGCCGAAAGTCCTAACCGAGGTCCTAAATAAATCAAGGGATTCACAAAACCGTAATCTTTTCCTTTAATCGCAATTTATATATTGTTGAGGATACAAAATTTTGCCGCAATAATAAGAACCAAATACTGGTTTCAAAATTCGAAGAATGCATGCGGGTATCTCAATAAAAAATGCAAGGTGTATATAATATTCCCCTTTCGATATTCTTATCACTAAGGAGGGGAGAATGTGCAACCGAAAAATCCCAATACATGCGCATTTTCAGAATATATGTATCGAAATGCACAAAAAATGCAAATATATATTTTTATTATATGAAAAATTATGATTTTAATAATAAGAAATCTTATAATTTTTTACTTATACAACAGACCATTTCGAATAAACATAAATGAAACAAAAAAAATCGTAATCAAAATTTTTTATTCATACACACATTTATATTTACATAGCAAATTGCAAAACATAAACAAAATATTATTTGCGATTATAAATAAAAAAATTTAATACAGTTATAATTCAACAATACCATTGACCAATACCGTTCAGATAATAGCAATTATCACAACATACAAATTGTAAATTTACAAACTATTTTGTATAATTGTATAATTTGTTTTTCTACATATTCACTTTTCATTCACTGTTGGGTTAGAAAACATAGTTTTTGCATTTATTAAAGCGGCAGAAAATAAGTCCTTTAGATCTTTGATTTTTTTAACTAACTCATTCGACATAAAATATAGCAGCGGTAACCAAGTTCCCCAGCCAGTTATTACTGGTGGTGAGGGAAATTGACAATTTTCCTTACAATATTGAACACTTGAAGGTACTTTTAGAAATACTTTTTTACTTGATTAGTTACATTATTTACCAGTGGCAACTTGTAGATAAGTAACATGAAATAGGATAGAATTAAATATTTTTAACCATATTGAGTGCAGCCTTGTTTAATGTTTCTTGAACAAATCTGGTTACACCAACCACAAGATAAAAATAATTTTCACTCACTTTTTTTTAAATATCATTTACAGTTTGTCCATGACTTCAACACTACCTTTGACAGTTGTCTCGTCCCGTGTGTTAAATATTCTGTCAAAAATGATCTTAAATTGGGGTCCTCAATTTTTTAAGTGCTATATCGGATCCTGTGAATCTTGTGTCTTGCGTATTAAAATGGAATTGTTTGCTGTTTTGATTATATTATTTTATAATATATGTTATTAATTATATTTATTTTTTACTATAAACTGGAAAAAAATAAATGTGAAAATATCGTTTATGCTTACATATGTGGAAGCTGTGCAAGACAAATTGGTGCTATCCCGAGTTAACTCTCAATAGCTCCATCCACGACATATGGAATTTTAACAATGCATGTTTTGTACCAAACAGACAACAATGCAATAATACATTTTCCCAGCATAAGTAAATAAAACAATTTTCATTTTTTTTAGTTTCCAAGTAAATAAAACAACGTAATAATATAACACTTATCAAGAAACCGGAAACGTTTGGCAACGGGGCTTAGATTGAGTTCGCATCAAGTGGTTTAAGCATGGATTATTCAGATCACACTTGCCAGACATCGAGATTGCTTTGAAATGAGTTTGATCTCGCCTTTCCAATATTAAGAGATGAATCTTATATGACATAGGTAGCTAGAATTTGACCCTTTTCCCGCACATTCGGGGTTCATTTTAATTAGTTGTCTGGGCTGTAATTTTCAGAAAATTATCCAGGAATTAAAACAATGTTTCTTAAAGTGAGACGGTAAATTAGCTGCTTGTGCACCCAATTAGAGCGGGAAAGTTTTGTTTACGAATAAATAAAAATATAAAATTTTAAATGATGACTATCATCCTTAAATCTTTTAATGGAAATGGGAGTCAAGTGACGTCATTGCTATAACCAGAAAACGCAATTAGAATGCTAGCTTGTTTTTAAGCCTATCCAGAATCGTCACAACAACATTTAGGTATGACACGGAAAGCAATTGAGGTTTTTAAAGAACCATATACTAAATTTCAAAACGTCCAAGCTTTGAAATCAAATCAAATCATTCATTTTGTCATTTACAAAATTTTTTTCAAAAGTGCTTGACAAAAAAGGATTTCGACCCGATTAAAGAACCGATAACATTTCACCCTTCAAAGAAGAGAGAAAATGCCAGTAAGCCCCGAATACAAAAAATATTTGAAGTATGGGCATTTTTAAATGATGCTTGAAAAATCACAAAACTCTAAAAGAATATATTAATAGTACAGAAACTGTAAAAATAACAAGAAAAAAAAAAGGAAGGACTATTTCCTCTTCTGATCTGTACTGGGGTAGCTATGACATATCCAACAATGTGAACGCAAGAGGAAGATTTAGTTAATCTATTTTTGTTACTCAAGTGTCCCATATGATATGATGATGTTACAAATACTGGTGTTCACTGGGCACTTTTAGTTTTATATGTTTGGAAAATTTCTTGTCTCTCTAATGTTTTAAATTATTTTATGGGATGCATATTAGCTACGAAAATCTCACATCAGAGAAGTATATAGAAATAGGGAACCTGAGCATTTTTTTAAATACATTTGTTTTTTATAGAAATAACGCATACATAATATCAAAACTCAAAAACCAATATTTAAGTTGCAATAAATAATTGAAGTCGGCTATTCCTTTTAAACGACACTAAACGCGCGGATACGCCGATATGCTATAATGTTATATATGTTATAGGCCGAGAATTATGTTATTTACGTTATACAAAACAATATTACAAATACAAAAACAATATTACAAATAGCGCCTTTGTGTTTGAGTATAATCCGTAAAACACCAGATAAATTTTTTATTTGTCTATCAAAAAATAAAAGCCGTGGTTGTTTATTAACATTGTGTTCAGGTGTCGCTTTAGAATTAACCGTGCAAACATTTATAACTCTTCGAACTTGCACCCATCCTATTGCAGCTTCCTGTTCTATATAAAATAAAGAACACTACATATATGTTTAATAATATTTAAAGATATATTTTGAAATCAATATTTAGGTTTCCACTAGTTTAAAAAAATCCTTTTGGATTATTTTTGTCGAATAAGTTACAATTTAATTGATTTACCATTTGCATTTTAAGAACTAGAAATCTTTAATCTAATTACAATATTATATTGGTTTAAAACTAGTGGCTATATTTTCTATGAATATACCTTTTAACTTTAACACTGCGAACCCCATGAAAAGAAAAACTTTCGGTGTTTTTTATGTAAGATGTCAGCATAAACATTTCCACTAAAGGTAAATTATCAGATTGACGTTTTAAAAAATCGACTGCGGTCAATTTCAAATCTTTGTTTTTGATACTAAACACAAGATAACAAAAGCAAGCGACAGGATCAAGACTAAAATTAAAATTAAAACCTCCAAGACGAACGTGAAGTCGTTCTCTAATGGCTTTTTTCTCTATGCTAACGTCCGGCTGGCGCGTAATTCAATGAGCGAATTGACGTCACAACCGGTCACAGCCAATTTTTTTGTGTGAACTGTGATTTTTTTTAATAGTATAAACTTAGTTTTAGTTAGTTTTTTCAAATTAAAATTTTCCTCAAGTTCTCTATTGCACAAGGCTCCAGCTCTGATGCCACTCTACCATACTTCCCACAATTGGTAGCTTTACTTGTTTACTACTATTTTATGTTCTTTAGCGACATTTGATACCCTACTCGAATTGGAACAAAGATCTAAAGTTTTCCTATAACGTCAAACACAAACTGTTAAAAGTACTAATTTAAAATAAAAAACCGTGCCGCAGTGTGAACAGCCTCATCGACCCCAAATACACCAATCAACCGAATTTCAATTTCAATTATTCGACGAACCCCGGATAAACAATAGCTCGCTTTAGCGGTGAGTAAAAAAAACAGCTCTTTTCTGGCGTCGCTCATGTGGGATACGCGAAAACACATCTCTCACGTTCCGCGGACTTGTTTATAGTCTCTGCGGCTAATTCGTACGTGTTATTCTAGCAACAATTCGGATCATCTATTCGTGATTCCCCCATTCAAATGCGGATATCCCGCTGCGTTTAATCTCGCCGTTCTCTGCCTTATATCGTCAACGATCGATTTTTCGCTTCTCCATAAGCCTTGTACCGAGAGTAACAGTTGTTATTTAGAATAGAATTCCGTCTGCTATTTCCGTCAATGCAAATTTAAGACAAGCTTTCACTTAAAACCTCCAAAGGAATTGTTTTGACCGTTTCCTTTTACATCGCACGACACGGGTTTTCTGCAAACGTATCATAATTTGACATAGTTTTAGCTACCCTACATATTCACTTCTGGACTGGACTTTCCGCCTGTGTTCGAGGAATTCTGGTGTATTCAGGGAACAGAGCGAGATTAAAGAAGCCGCTTCTCTGGAAGCAGTCTCGAATGTGCCAACCCTGTCGCGAGCAAATTTTATAAAAGCTGAGTGCCACCAGTAGATACGTAAAGCAGGTTCTGAGCAAAAGTCATACATAACCTCAAACCTTCGATGGAAAACAGTTAAGCAGATAATTTATTCCTATTCTCAACAAGCAAAAACTTCTTGACATTTATAAAATTCCGTTGCATTCTGCGAATTTAAATAAAAATGAACTTTTCCTTGAGACTAAGTTCCGATCTGCAAAGTTAATAGTTTCATGGTACTCTGGCGACAACACACGGTCAGCGAATTAAATCATATCGGCGTTGGTGATTGTTGGTCAAGGTTGAGGCATTTCTTTAATTGAAGGTTGAATGTGTTTTGTCGATAATCCATTGTCCTGAGAGTAGTGCGATGTTCATTGATCTATGATCTTATAACTACATATTGATAGTATGCAATCTCATTTATACAAGGTCAGTTTTTTTTTGACTTCGAGGTTTTATTTTTCAGTTAAATACTGCATTTTGGGTTAATTTCTCGATAAACGGGGAATAAGACAAAATACTCTCTTTGTTTACTTTAATTAAAACCCATACAGGTAATTTATAATATAGTGAAGCTATTTCGGTAAAAATTGATGCGCCTCAGGTGGCTGAATAATCTGCGCTTTGTGCCATTTTCTTTCTAAACAGCGATATCCATCCCACTGAACTCTTTTTTTTATCTGAAGATTAATGGGAACTGAGAAAATAATGCCGATCTGCCATTTTTTTTCTTGAATACCGCAAGGTTATTGGTTAAAAACATGATTTTAAATCACGCGCATATCCATGTTAAATGGACATCCACCAGCTTTTTTTCATAGTTGCCTATAAGTCCCTACATAAGTAATTATCAGGACAAACCAATGTCTTTTGGCATTCGAAATTTATTGCGTATAAAAATTGAATTTAGTTGAACTAGATAGTCTTTTCTTAAATAGCTTTCAAAAGTAATTGAAATGTTAATTTCTGTATGAGTATGTAATTTGAAAAGTACCGCTATAGACAAAATAGAAGATATGATGAGAGCTGATACTTCCATCCATAAAGAGGTGTTGCATCACCTATACTGTTTATCATCTATGACGAATCTATAACGAGGAACTTAATAGAGAACGAATAAGCAACTTACCCTATGCTGATGAGAACACCACTGTAACGAAGAAGGAAATGACGGTTCTCTTAAACAAAATAGAGAGGGAGAGTGGAAAGTTTGGTCCACAACAATAAACAGAAACAAAATAAAACCAATGATAGTGGATAAGCTTATCGTCGTAAACAGGATTCAACTGATGGAACCTACTACGGTAAAAATGTATGCGCCTCAGGTGTTAAACCGCACTTTGCACCATTTTCTAGCCATATCTATTCACTTAATTTCTTTTCCGTGAGGATTTAATGGGAACTGAGAAAAGTTTGTCCAAAACTGTCTCATCAAAACTTATTTACTATCGGTCAGCGGCCATCTTGGTTGTTAAATGCCACAAGAATATCGGTTAAAGATGAAATTTTGAATCTCTCGAACGCGCATTGTGAATGCATCTTGTCAAGATTTTGTTTCATAGTTGCTTCATAAATCTACGTACTACCAGCATAGACAGGGCTTCTATGCCTCTAGTAGCTATATGGATAAACCAATACCTTTTGACTAATTATCTATTGTGTTTAATGTGAACACTTCGAAATAAATATTATTGCATTTACCTTACAAGATGCAAAACCACTCTTATGAATTCACTTTGTGCAAGTTTCTTTCCTGGGAGTTTCTTGCCTATTCTTTTTGCAAATATTAACTTACACTTTACACTTTTTCCCTTCATTTCGGAGCTACCGTTTTCCCCATACGACTTAAAAGTATCACTAACCTTAGATTTTGATAAATCCAAGTCTGACATTTTGTATTATTTTCATATCCCCACCAAATAATTAAATTACTAACCTTTTTTGGAGTTGCGGCACCTCGAAGAATTTTTTCAAAAACTCATGCTAACTGTACACATAAACTTGTCAATACTAATATTTTCTGTTTAGTAAGATGACGTGTTTGTTTAAAAGTCAGCATATTTAGTACAGTTTAGTAAATTGTTTATTTAGTATATATTTTTCATTATTTTTGACGCTCGATCATAATGCCTAACATACTCAGACGATGTTTGTATAATAATCTAAAGCAAGAATATCAAAAGTGTTCGTATTTTGCAACCACGTCTTTAGTAAAAATTATTTAGGTCAGAATCCTGAACTGGCCGAATATACAGTGTTTTTCACCCAACCGGTCCATTAAAGGTTTAATGTAATTTAAAAACGCCTTTTAATATTTGTAGTTAAGTTAGGTTCCAGGTGAACTTCTTTTTGAAAATATTTTTAACCTCCTGTCGCTTCCGGTTCAAGTGGAAATTATTCATTTCAAAGGAAGCACTCCGAATATTATTACATTTTAAGATTCACTTTGGAAATATATATTTTTGTAGTTTCTGAAAATTTGATCCTTATATTTGGCAAAATGTCGAAAGTTCGATTCAATCCTGTTGAATGTTGTCTTATGCCCTACATTAAAAACATACCCAGGACGTTGTAACATTCACCGTGAATATAAAACAAATTAGAAATATCAGCACGTGAGCATTTTTGCATATTAAATTTAAACTTTTACTTGATGAGTGTCAGGTGTCAACATAAAATGGATACCACTTATTAGTTGTCCTGTTTGACAACAGAATGCAATAATTGTTTATCAATGGCCAAGCACGTGAAGGTAAAATAAACAAATAAACAAATGAACAACTACGACGAATAAACAAATACGATACCATCAAAAAACCCAATTACTTCGAAAATGGTTTGGAATAGGTATACGTATCACTAATATAGTTTGATAAAGAAATAAGAATAAGTTACAAGAGTTTAAGGAAATTGAAAATGTGAATGTTTACGGCTTAATTTTGGACACCGTATATACAAATAGACCACAACAATAACAACAACGTGAACTTGTGACTGTTTTTTAACAATATGATGTGGATCAATTTTCCGAAACTAATTTTGGACACCCTATGTAAAAGTACACCACAGCAAAAACAACGTGAACTTGTGACTGCTTTTTAACAATATGATGTGGATCAAATTTCCCAAAACTACAAAAAAAAAATTTTTCAAGGTCAAATATTTCAAAAACGGTCAGACATAGGTTGACAGTAACTTCCGGTTGAACCGGAAGTGACAGGACTTTGAAAACATTTTAAAAAACAAGTACACTAGGCACCCCAAAAATTGAAAGGCGTTTCTAAGTTAAATCTCAATAAACTTTTTAAGGGTTGGGTGAAAAACCTAGTACCTATAGTTAAGGACCGTTTCATTACCAGCTGCCTTTTTCTATTGTAAAATTTGCCTTACTTTTCTGCCTTTAGTTGAGATCGAGTTCGTTGCTTGCCTTTAAACGAAACATAGCAGTATCAGACGTTTTTTGTAACTAAAAAGGAGAAATTGTGAACGTAAAATTTTGTCCCGTGCCTGGCGGGCGTTTTTCGAACACCGGATTATGCGAACTGTTATCTCTCGTTTAAGCGGGCGCAAGTCCAACAAAACTTATATGATTCATGCAACTTTAACCGATCCGTGTTTGTTACGTTTGCCAAACTCGTAACTAGTTTTGTTTGTTAACATAACAATGCACCTGAAGAACCTTTGTAGCAGTTATTAGTCTGAGGGTGGGGGGCTTTGCGGCTCGCTCCGCTGCGGTACGGTGCCAAGGGCCTCATGGATTATGCAATGGCCATACACAAACACAGAAACTAAATTATACTGCAATCAGCTAATTTACATGACAGAGCGTCGCAGATGGCGCCCGGGTGTTCTTGTTTCTGCCGGTTCACGGAGAATAATGCATGAGAAGGTGACGGAAGGACACGGGCCGGCCGGTCTCGTTGTTTATGCATATTGAATGAGTTTATACGACGGCTGTCGGCGCTCGGGCCGCCGTCCCTGTCGCTTTTGATGGAGTCTTGAGCGGCGCGCGTGGCGGCAGAGATGCGAAAGGTCCGAGTTGATAACGGTACGTTTCTGTCGAACGACTTTTGCGAATTTGTCGTTGCTGCTTCTGCTGAATCTTTTGCTTGTCAGCGAATAACGCTAGGACTCTATGGAAACTTAAGAATATTATGTGTGTCTGCGCTGCATTGTATGTTTACGTTATCATATCGAGTATCGGTGGTGCAGCATGGGATTCGAATATAACAGAGACGAAGTTATAGTTTCAAAACAAAGTTAGCAAACTAGCATAATTAGAATCTAGACTATTATTTTTAAACGCTCTTTTATGTTCGTCAATGTGTTTCTTGAAGGACATACCTGTTTGTCCAATATAAATTTTAGGACAAGATCCCCATTTCAACCTGTAGACACCTGATGATTTTGGACATTTCGTTTTATTGTTTCTTAAAAATTTTCCTATTGTGTTGTTAGTTCTGAAAGCTATTTGTAAACCACATTTTGACAAATGGTTTGAAACTTTTTCACTGGGTTCTCCTACGTATGTAATATTGTTTTAAATTGTTCGTGTTCTGTATTAGGTTTCGGATAAATAGAGTTTGCTGTTGTCTGGATTTGTTTTTTATTTACAATTTTATCGATAATGGACGGATTGTAGCCGTCGTTCAGTGCAATTTGTTTAAGTTCTTTGTTGTAATTTTCTGTTGAGAGTGTCTTTGTATAAACGAGTGAAATGCTGCCATTTTGTGTTTTGTGTTTGTGTTTTTTTTTCAATCAAATTGTTGACTGACATATACTCAAATTTAGGAAAGATGACGATTATGGAAACAAGAAGCATATTCTTATGGCATTTGCTTGTATCATCATTATGATATGATTCCGAGAATAGGTAAAGTCCAATCAGAGCAATTATGCAGTTACGTCAAAGCATGACCTCTTTATCTGGTTCATAATTGGATGTCATAAATTGTCATCTGAATTTTGTTTGTTAGTTTTGAAGCGCGTGTCAAAAACCTCGTCAAAATCAGGATTCTTAAATTTATTTAAAAATTTTTGGAATATTTTATTAGAGAAATAAATGCGGGGATACCGCTGTTGCCCTTAAGGCATACTTGACACCATCTTATATTTATATATATTTAAGTTTCTGAAAATTGTTAATTAGGTAGGTATTGCAACGTGTTGCCGATGCATTAGATATTTCTCTAAGATCGGTGCCTAAGCCTGTTTCTTGTATGGATATTTCACTAGGTTTTTTGATTGATGGATCAAAAGGGTTGAAGTTTTTTTGGAAAAAATACAATTTTAATTCGAAAATATTTGATGTTACAACCATGCAGTGCTCATAAACGACTGACATTTTTGAGAAAATACAAGAAAAACTAGAATGATGCCTTTCCATTCAATCCACTATTTGTGCATGAAACTTGGATATTTATTAAAGACGCGTCTAGAAGAAGCTGACAAGACAAACAGTTCGAAAAAAATATGGTGAAGGAGTTCGCTATATAATTTTACATGCTGACTCTAAAAACAGCTTTGAGGACTTTGCCAGTCTTATCAGGGGAGTGCTACGAACACTGAAAATTTTATATAACCTATGAACAGAGATAAAAGTTTTAATTTTGTGCCCATGGAAATTCCCTTCAATACCAATTTGCTTTGGGAAAAAACTAACTTATGTATTTTTTTTTATTTTGAAAAGTAGTACCGTTAACTGCTGTCGCTCAATCTTAGCGAACCTTTATCAATAATAATGGATAATTCATCGTATCACTGTGGACTTGCTAAGCCAATACCTAATCAAAATTGGATCAAGCAATTTCTCGTTGAGTGGCTGCAAAAAAGGAATATTCCTTTTCGGACAAGTTTAATGAAAGAGCAGCTATAGATGTTAGTGAAGTATTTTTCTTTAAATATGAAATTGTTTCAAAATAAACTCTTTTAAGAATGGAAAAGTTTGCATTGGAAAATCGTTATGCCGTTTTGCGGTTCCACAAGAACTGAAAAGAAAGTTTATAACTTTTTATCGAATATCGAAAGAATCTTACCTTCAGTTGACAAGCTCCACCATAGAAAAAATGCACACAAATATACGAGAACGTATGATTCCAGAAGGATCATACTAAAGGACAAGCGCATGTCTTTATAAATAACAAACAAAATTGCATTGCTGTTTCCAAATCGCATGTTTTTTTATTATTCACAAATCTTCTGGATTCCTCCTGCTTCGATTATCAATAAGTTAAACTTTACTGACGATTCGCCAATCATCTTGTTGGCTTCATCTGTATCTGCTTATATATTATTGTCTCGGATGACTGATTCCCATATTGGTGAACGGTAAACACCCGAGTGGAGGTTTAGATTGTTTGGTTGCTTATAGATTCCTATAGATTCTCCGATTTTTCTTTCGTAGCATTGATTGCTACATTGATCGATTGATCGCTGCATTGAATGCATGCATGCATGCATAATTGTGTTCGGCAGTTACTGAAGTTTATTTGTCGTAGTCTTAAGACTTTTTCATGTTCTTTGAACTTAGTTTGATATTTTTCGTTTGGTCTCTCCGATGTATTCTTTGGCGTATATGCATGGAATGGTGTAAACTCCTGGTATCTCTGACACTGATTTTTGAACCGGATGATGATGTGATATTGCATTAAGGTATCGGTCTGTGTGCATACGTTTTTCTATTGGTAAAAATATCTAAGAATGGGAGACCATTATTAGTTTCTAATTCAGTGCTTAAACGTAGGTTAGGGTGTATCGAGTTTAAATGGTTAAGAAAATCTCGGAGGAATTCTTACAGTACAGTCTATGTAATTTTGGTTTTAGATGGAAGGTGTCAAGGACTTTCTTCTCAAAGGCTGCAAATAGCAAAGAAAGAAATTTCCATGCTGGTAATACGGTAATACGGTAATACTGACATGCTATTGACTATGGTAGAACCATGTTTCGCGGGTTGTAATAATGTTAAAGGTATTTTCAAAGCCTTCGCAATGAACTACTGGTTAATTCGCGGCAGTTTTGACTTTCCTTTACCAGATGAAACAGCCACTCCGTTTGTGTATTACTTTTTCATAGATGATGTGTTCCCGGTGACACGCAATTTATTAAGGCCTTATTCAAGTAAAACCCTGCACAATGTCAACAGGATATTCAGTTATAGATTGAGTGGAAGAAGAAAAACTATTGAATGTGTTCTTGGGAAGACGCTAGGTCGTGATCCAGCAATAGTCAATATATACTGAAGGCAGCCCACATCCTTCATAACTTCGTGAAGAAACGATACGAAACTCAGTGCAAGCTCCAAGGATAAATAAATGAGATAGTAGAAGTAATGAACAATATGGAAGTACGAAATTTGTTGATACACGAAGGTTCTTCAACCACTGCTGTGAGAAATTATTTGGCAATTTTTTTTTCTTTTGTCGTCGTACAGACTAAACTTGGCAGTAGAAATTTGTAGTAACGGGGGAAAATACGGAACATTATTATAACTTATTATAAAATACCAATGCAGTAGTAAAGTGGCAAAGATAGCCACTTGTTGCCAGGTTTTGTGGTTCATATTTTTCCTTGTCCAGTTTATAACTTTACAGCTCCAGTTCCAACAAATTTGAGGTTTAGTTCTTGATCACTCACGTTAAAAAAAATAATATGTTAAAATTAAATGAAACAACACCTGCAACGCAACAGCTAAGTCATAGTCAAATACAACAGTTTGCAAACTAGATTTTTTTTCAGAATTAAAACAAAAAATTAAATCAAACTATTTTCTTAATTTAAGTTTCTGCGACAGAATACTCTCAAGATTTCAAGTTCACTATTATTTAAAATTCTTACAGTTCTTTCGATAAGAGAGTGACCAACACAATTTGTGCAATGAGATGGTCAAAGGTGCGATTATGTCTCAAATTTCGTGACACATATTCCGGAGTTCTGGGCAAATAATAATTGGTTTCTGTTTATTCTCCAGAAATACGTTACGGCAACCGCCATATTTTAAATATTAAATTTCAGACTAACGAAAACTGTGCGAAACATTAGTATTGTCGGACATTAATTGAAAGGGTTATGCTTGTGGTTTCTGTCTCGATGTGCAAAAACAGAATAAAAAAACCCCAAAATATCTGCATAAAATTTATACAATTCTAGAGAATGTATGACATTATTTATACAATGGTTTGCAACAGCTTAGCATGAAATTTAGGCATATACATCATTTTTCACTTCACTCAGAGAATGATTGTTATTTCGTGATAATATTGGTATTGGAATGATCAAATCGTATAGGAATAAATTGTAAATTGGAGCGCATGGAAATGGGCGTCTATTTTCTTGAAATGAGAAGTGAGACAATCTCACAAGCAAATTTTCGCACCGAATATATGTAAAATTGGATATTCTAGGTAGACCAAGCAGTTTAAAACTATACATTATAGAGGAACAAAGAAAACGTACTCAACGTATACCACCAAAGTTGCAAGGGAGTTACTCCGGGTTGTGCCTCAAGCACTTTCATGGTCAGAATTTTTCTCTATTGTTAATAGTTTGTAACTATTATTAAATAGAGATCTACTGGTAATAAAAAATTATGCGTGTTAAATTAGTGTTGATTAACCTCTGAATACGTGCTCTTTTATCCACAACTAAGTGCAGAAACAGAGCCATATCGTGAATAAGCAGAAAATTATATCAAATTAACTTACCGGATATGCCGTCGTATGTCCACCATTCTTGCCAATTGTCACATCCGGCTGAAAAGAAGAAAACCGTCGTTAACTCTTTTTCCCTTTATTGCAAGTAATTTCTAATACAAATGCCTTGAATGTAAATTATACCAAATGCGATACCAACAATAATGGCTGTTACGGCTAGATGCCTGTATATACCGGATAGTTGAGGAATTTTAGATAAGATCCAGATAGCTAATCGTGAAAAATTATTTCTACATATACATAAATGTTTTTCACAACCTGAAGCCTACAATTTGTTTCTAAATATAATATTGGGCCACTGGTTTGTTGCATAATGATTTCTCTCTTGTAGCATCTGTCATATACTGGAGTATTCGTTTCTTTTGCTTATTGTTACTAAGTGTGAGAATCACATTTGCAGTGCATGCTTGGGGTGCACTACTTCTTTGTACTATATACCTGACCTACGCTTATTTCAAATTCAGATATTGTTTCAGACCTCAGATAGAATACACTGAATCAATACGTTCGATTTCTATTTTTCTAATGATTTCAAAAGACATTATAGTCAATTAGACCATTGAAAGAACTAAATGTTAAAATGATATAATTAGGTTAATACACTGAGGTGCAAGAAAAAAGTTGTGATTTCTTAAATTTAATCAAAAATTTCAATATTTTTTTTGAACCTGACTGGATTTATCATTAAGTTTTCACATTACCGATTCTAGTGAGTATTTAGTGCTTTTCCGAAAACATTTGGTCATCTCGTTGTAATTGATCAGTTTCTTTTAAACCCTGCCGATACGGAAAGGCAAGAAAGGAAAAGGCCAAAAACCGGAATAAAAAAAGATTCCTTGAATAAATTTGCTATCAAAATAACCAAATAAGAAACTACCCAAAGGAGGGTCGAAGGACGGAATTCATTTTCCTTTCCAGCCTCCGTCGAGGGGTAAATATTCTAAAACTGCCCCTGATATTTGGATTGACGAAGTTAGCAAGTCCTCCTCCGGCTCTTGATACTCGGTTATCTCGCTGTCACTTGAATTGAATTCTTTCGTTCGGCTTTTTAGAATCGCCCGGACCGACATCAAGCGGCCCTTTGTGTATTCCTATTTTCCCTTTCATATTTACGCGTTATACAAGTCGCAAAAAACGGATTTTTTGTTTTATTTTTCCCTACAGAAGTCCGTGCAATATGTTTGCAACTTTCAATTTTGAGAACATCTTTTCTATGTCATGCCCAAGCCCAAGCAAGCAGCCTGCCTTGTTCAAAAATAGCGATGCAGCTGATTGGTCGACATTGGTTAATAGCTTTATTGATTTGTCGCGACTTTCTAACCTGATTTTAAAAAATGTGCCAAAATTTATTCTAAAATTTCATCAAGTTAGGTGTGGACATTGTGATCATTCAGCTTCGTCTTTTGCCTTCATTTTACTTCCCGGATGAAAAACAGTGGACACATATTTCAGTTTTTTTTTTGAAGAATCCCTTTGCATAAAGACCTAAGTAATATTTTCTAACTACATTGACAATAACAATCCTTCTTTTTAGTATAAGTTCTCAGATGTGCCTTTGCCAAACAGACAAATTCCACCTAATTTTTGAGGACTTCCAAAAATCCCAGTTCTCAACTCGCCTCTAAACTCTTTATCAACTACATCTTCCCTATTTTGGTTAGCTACTGCTACTGCAATTTAAAAACACGCACTATGCAGACGGCTCCAAAATGCATATTAACTTGCCAGATTTACAGATTTACAGATGAACGACTATTATCAACAGCAAAAAACAGTGTTGGATGACCAACGAAATATTAAAGCGTATGGAGCAAAGAAAGAAGCTTAAAATCAACATTGCTAACTGCAAAAAAAACAAAGATTAAAGAAAAAATCAGTGTGACGACAGAAAGATAGGTGTCGTATAAATGTAAGGAAATGGATACACAGTTGTTGGAGTCTGGAGTGTACATATCGCTGAACTTTTCGAAGATTACAGACCAATTGAACCAAATAGTGTAAATAATGATGAAGGCCCAAAAATGTTAAAGTACGAAGTGATTTTTGGTATAACATCTGCCAAAACCAAAGAAACCACCGGATCTGATAATATCCCCGTAAAGTTTCTACAAGTGATAATGATATAATAACTGGTGAATAACTGGTAGAGTAATTAAAATCTGTATTTATAACACTGAAAAATCGGGCACAAAAAGATGTTTGACAAGGACAACGCTGTCTCTGGCAGTAGTACGTGACAATAGGAAGTGTAAGGCTTGCGTTTTGTTTCCACTGTTGTTCAGCAGAGCCGGTTTCACGCTGAACATCCATTGAGCTATAATATTCAATGCGCTCCTGACACAGCCATTGTGTGTGACCTTATCCAGGGTCACCAAAGTCTTTTGAGCTGGCAGGAGAGGAAATGGGGTAAAAGAAAAATGTAAATAAAACAAAGTTCACGATATTTGAATATACTCAGACGCTTCTCTGCAAGGGAATGAACAAGATATTTTAAGACTACCTTATTTAAAGTACAACATTCTAAAACATAAAATCACTCTTTTGGAATTAGAATATAAATCTTAAAGTTCGTCAAAGCATGTCAATGAATTGATCGTCTGCAGGCGTTTCAAATATGGTTGCATAGGTTCCGAATATCATGGGAAGCGAACCAAACCAACCAAACGTCATTCAGGGACTCTTAATAACTGAGACACGTTTTTAGGGGTGAATTTTACCGTATACTTCCGATTTTTGAGAAAGGCAAGATAAAGGGTGTAGAGTATTCCAATTGTTTTGAATTATGTTTAGCGATAAGATAGGTGGCGCCAGTGCGCAGGTCACCGCTTGAAGCCCGGACAGTCCGATATAAAGTGTAATAAAAAGGACGTACAAGGATCCTCAATCGTCGAGTCGTAAATTTTTTAAAAAACTTCGAAGAAAGTTATTTAGGTTGTTTTCCTGTTTTCAAATAAAGTTACATTCTGCAGAATCAGTGCCTCATGATTTATACGAGTCCACTTTGGAGAAACTCGTGCAAGGGGTCATAAGGGACTCTGAAGGAAACATATCTTAAATGAACCGAGATTCGCAGTGCATACCTGTTCGCTGAAGAACATCACATCGACTACATTTCGGATACTGTATGCAGCAAACACAGCATTGTGTTGAATAACCACATTGGTAGAAGACATTATTAGTAACATTCGTTGGTAAAATTTGTTTTTCTACTCCCGTGTGTAAAATACCTAATTACGCACCGATCTAGCGTGCGGGAAGCGTCGCTTTACCACGTCAGTTTCGTTTCCCATGAATGCGAGCCAGTTCGGACATTTCCGGGATTTTACCGCACGGGTTTGGGAGCAATCGGATGTTTTCAATTGTCAATTGTCAATTCTGACAGTCATGTCAGTGGATGTATTCGTGTTTTGCGAAAATGTACCCAAAAAGCAACGGTCGTAGAAAAAGTATAGTATGCAACACGTTCGGTAAACTTTTTAACTCACTCGTTTATTAAAAACTCGCTCCGCTCATGTGAAATAAACTAGTGAGTGAAATGCCGTTTACCGCACTTGTTGCATAATATACTATTCCGACTGATTAGTTGATTTGCATATCAGGATTTCTGTCCTACTCCCCTACTAGTGCGACAATTAATTTCATCGACATGGCCACCATTGGTCAATCCCGATCACCCGGTATAAAATTTATTCGGACAGTATAAAATTAAACGCCGACGAGTCTTAAAAGCAAAAGAATTCGATCGTATATGTCAAAGCGGAGGGCGCTTTCAAGAAATGTGGAAAATCGCAATAAACGGCAAAGGAGATGACGCAATAATATACAGAGAACTCGTTGGCCCGCGGCACACCGATTTCAGCGACTTCAATATAAGTCAGGATTACGGCGATCTTGTCACGTTTGGACTAAATACGGAGCAAAGAAGCAACAACAAACAGAGAAATCGATTTGAATTTTGTATTATTTGTTAATGCACTTCGCAAAGCTGAGCCGCTGCCACCGATTAAAAATTCCGGCAACGTGAGAAGGAGGGCTTGATTTCAGAGCCCACTTTTCGAGAAACTCGCAGGTTCGATGTGCAGAGATAGAATAAAGCGGACGATTTGGACGCGAAAATTTTTTTTTTTTAAATAAATAATAGACGGTATATAAACGATTAGTAAGTGCGTTCAGAGTGACTCCGAGAATATACAGGGTGGCCGGTTTATCTCGAAATCTATGAGCGTTATAAAAAAAGGTTGAATACAAAATTTGTTTCCAGTAAAGTGGCCTACAATATTTTTGTATTATTTCAGTTGCCCGTTAAATACAGGGTGGTCAAATATTTTTTTTAACGGAACACCCTATATTTTATTACATTTTGAAATTTCCGTTTAAAAGACGAATCCAAATTAAGATGTAACGAATACATGCACTGACATGTAATATCCCGGAAATGTCTGAAGGGGCTCGGATCCATTGGTTAATTTCATCTCGAATTTTTTGTTGTAATGCAAAAATTTCTGTGAACCTATTTTTAAATAATATGTCTTTTAAAGTGCCCCCCCAAAAAGAAGTCCAGTAGGTTTAAATCCTGACTGGCCAGATGGTGTTGTCCAATCCAATGAGGCTCAATATTATTTCTTAATAAATCTAAAAATAGCAGAGCTGTTGAATTTTCTTCATAAAATATTGGCCCTAAAATGCTATCTCTCCTAATATCGCACCAAACTTTAACCGATTTTCTTTGTTTATTTGTCTTAATTTTGGATTCGTCTTTTAAAGCAGTATTTAAAAATGTAATAAAATAAAAGGTATTCCAAAAAAGAATGTTACTTTATTTGATCACCCTGTATGTAATTGAGTTACACTTTAATATTAAAAAAAAGTTAGATCTAATTTTCCTAGAAACAACTTTTGTATTCAATTTTTTTTTATAACACTCATAGATCTTTGTAACTTCAATTGTTATGTATACTTATTTGGTTTCTCCGATTTGCTTGCGGCCCGGTCTCTCGCCCAGGCTTCGAGAGCTCCCCGCCTCACACACGGGGCGATCCCCAAGCGGGGCTCTGGCCCTATGCGAGTAGCCCTCTCTGGCTAAGGCGTCCACTGCCTCATTGCCCCGGATACCGGTGTGACCCGGGACCCAGACCAACGTGACCTTTCTCTCCTCAGCCACCCTCCTCAGTACTCCTTTGCACTCCTTTATCAACAAGGAGAGCGTACGCACTGACTTCAGCGCCATGAGTGCAGCCCTACTATCCTAGCAGAAGAAGACTCTCCTGCTTCCGTGGGTGAGCCGAAGCACCTCTCTGGCCGCCAATAATAAAGCGAAAATTTCCGCCTGAAACACAGTGCAGTACTGACCCAGAGGGACCGACAAGCTCGATCCCGTTGTCTTGCAGGTCGCTCCAGCTCCGGCCAGATCTCGCATTCTGGACCCGTCCGTGTACCAGAAAAGTCCATCCCAGGAGTCGACTCTGCCAATCTCCAATCTTCCCTTGATGGAAAGAGAAAGGTCAATTTGTCAAAGAAGGTTATCTCGGGGATCATGACGTCACTCGGCATGCCCATGACCCCGCGATCCCCGCGACAGCCCTCTAAAATGTCGTACGGACCCCGATTGAAGTTTCCCTCCCTCCAGAGCCCGCAGCTCGCTAGCCTCACAGCTGTCCTGGCCGCCTCCATCTGCACTCGATCCGCCAGAGAGGGCAACCCCTTCTCATGGCGCCCGTTATACAGAGGCAAGCCAATCTCTGCAGTTTGTCAAGAACTAGCCTTGCTCCCGCTCTTTTGGTCCTCGGCCACCATGGCACTGCCCCATGCGTGAGCATAGGCACCACCATGATACCGTAGATCCATTGCATGATCTTGGGCCCCAGGCCCCAAGTGCCCCCTACCGACCTGGTTCTTGATCTTATATGTTCCTGGAAGGTCAACTTAGAGTCCAACCATACGCCCAAGTACTTGACACTTCCGCTTGCAGAAAGAGGCACCCCATCCATCGAAATGTTGAGGTTGCACTCCATCTTCCTTTTTCTAGTGAAGATGACCATCTCCACCTTGCCAGGATTGACAGCCAACTTGCTGTCCAGGCACCATTGTGAGAATCTTGCCAATGCCCCGTTCAGGAGCCCCTGCATCCTCCTCACGTCCGTCCCCTGTGTTATTATCACAAGGTCGTCTGCATATGCCTGAGCATAGACTCCGTGTTCTTCCCTCAGAATATGCAATATCTCGTTCACCACTGGGCACCACAGGAACGGGGACAAGACCCCGCCCTGTGGACAACCCCGTGATGAACCGATGGAGACCTGCTCCCCACCCAGTCTTGCCTCGACCCCCCAGTCAGTTAGCATGCAGCGGATCCACCTTACAATGGCCGTCCCCACTCCAGTACTCTCCACCGCCTTGCAGTTCGAGTACAGGGCCGTGTTATTGAATGCCCCTTCGATGTCAGAGAACACGCACACCGACAGCCGTCCCGAGCCCATACCCTCCTCCAACCTGGAAGTCAGATGGTGAAGAGCTGAGCCCACAGACCCGCCACTTCGGTACGCATGCTGAGCTGGCTCTAAAGGGGCCTCCAGCTCCACCCAGTCCCTCAGATACCGGTCCACCAGTCTCTTCATAATGAAGCTGGTGAGGCAAACGGGCCGGTACGACTTCGGGTCCGTGTAGTCACTCTTCCCTACCTTGGGAATGAACACTACCCTGCTATGTCTCCACAGTTCGGGCACGTACCCCCTTGCAATGGAGGCCCTGAACAGGTCCATGAGCGGGCTGGTCTGGAGACCTCCGTCCCTTTGTAGCAGAGCCGGAAATACTCCATCCCCGCCCGCCGACTTGAAGGGGCCAAAGCTGTCAATAGCCCACCTCAGCCTACTATGGGTAACCACCCTCCTTGCCGTGACGTAGTCGCATCCAAGACGACCCCCGGCTTCAATATTCCCCCCTGTGTCCGGATCAGCGGACCCTGGGAAATGCGTGTTCAGCAACTGTTGTAGTGTGTCCGCTGGTCCCGCTGTGTAGCCTCCGCCGGTCCTGCGGACCACCCCCAGTCTTCCCCCAGGGTCACTTCTGAGTACCCTAAGGAGCCTAGCCGCGTCCGGGGTATTCATTACTCCCTCGCAGTAGCCCCTCCAGGCCCTCCTCTGTGATGCCCGTAGTTCTTTTTTGTACTGTCTGCGGATCTCCCTATAGAGATCCCAGTCCGCACCTTGGCTACTGCTCCTCGCTGTATTGAACAGCCTCCGCACTTTCCTCCTGAGACGCTCCAGGGAAGAGCTCCACCAAGGAGTCCTCCCCGCCCTATGCTCCTCTGTCTCAAGGCAGCTATTCTCGAACGCCCGCATCATAGCGGAGGTGACTCGGTCTGCGGCCTCGTCAATCTCCTCCATTGTCCGGTGTTTCCTTGGTAAGCCCCCTAGGCGCCAAGCGAGCTCCTCTCTATAGAGTTCCCAGTTTGTTGCCCGGGGGTTCCTAAATCTAACGGGTTCCCGAACACCCATCTCCAACCCAAAGGTGATGTATCTATGGTCTGACATAGAGTCCTCCCCACAGACACACCACCCAGTTATTTCCGGGAGCAAAGCCCTGGTAAAAAGTGTTAAGTCTATGACCGAGCTCCGACCCGTCGTGACAAACGTGGGTTCTACCCCTCTGTTGGCCACCTGCAGCCCTGCCGAGGCCATGAACTCCACGAGGTCTCCCCCGCTTCTATTCGTTGCCCCGCTGCCCCACAAAACGTGGTGAGCATTGCTGGCGCAGCCAATCAAAAGAGGAAGATTCGCCTCCTCTGAGTAGGAGACCAAGTCACTGATCTCCTGCGGAGGAGAGCTGCGGTCGCCTGGAAAGTACGCAGAGGCGACTACTACCTCCCTCACGCCGTCCCGAGTGGGGGATCTGACCAGAATTGGAACAAGGTCCCTGGACGCCTTGTCCCTTAGCAAAAAGGCCTCCAGCCCATTGGTTAGTATACAGGCCCTGGGACCGCTCTCTAAGGAGTCGACACTATGCAGCATCGATCCTCCCAGAGATAAGCTCCTAACCGAAAATCCTCTCAAAAACTAAACCTTCTCATATTGAGATGAAGTTTTTATTTCGTGTGCAGAAAGAACACTTTTTCGCGAATTTCGCTGTAAAAAATAAGTCTTATGCGGATAATAAACCAGTGTATTTAGAAACACGCCAAAAGCTAACCAAAACTGACTTTTCCATTAAACGCTTCTATTTTAAAATTTCTTAATTTATATTTCCTACTTCTATAAAAGACAAAGTTAACCTTTCCTTAGTACTAATTACAAAAAACTCACAAACCAGAATGTCACTAAAAGTCTCTTAAAATAATAATAATTTCACTTAAACATATCATTTTATCCTTCATAATAAAATACGACTACATTAATTCAATCTCCGCAATTTTCTGAGTGAAAAGCCAAACGCCGTTGAAAACAACTGCCAAGACAACACTTTATCGGAATATTGTCTCCTTTTATCCAAGAAAATGGTCAACCGGGGTCCTTTAATGAAATCCGAAGGTTTTTACTAGGTAAGCGAAAAACTTCACGGGAAGCGATGTCGACAAGAAATTACATTGTCCCTGTGCCCGAGGCAAAAAATATAATAAACTAACCGAGAGACGTTATGACTGCGAGATACGATAAATTTTACAGAACCATACACCCAGACCTCAATCTGTTATTTTCCGAACAAGAAAAATGTTTTTCATAGGTACTCACTTATTATGCTAACATACTTTTACACGCTTACGGAAACATTTGTAGGTCTCTAATTTAACCTCATCATTTTTTTTGCTGTTAATGATATATTCGTTTACAATTTTACTTTAAGCACAATTGAGGATCATAATTGAATATTTCTCAACGGGTTCATTTAAAATATAACTAATTTTTTTCCCACAAATTTCATTTAATTTTTTTGTATGGGGACCTATTTTTAAAAAATTGTTAATTCTGTGGTTTCATATCGTTTCTATGTAGTCTCTTATATTTCAAACGGCAAAAGTTTGGATTCACTTATACTTTCAAAATATTATGTTATATTAAATAGGTAAAAGTTTCGTCATTTTGGTGGAACACGCTGAATAGTAAATATTCTTTCAATTCTTGGGAAAATTCTAAACATGATGCTTATATAATACCCTATACCTACAGCTTGCAGGCTTACAGCTTTACAGGTCAAAATATATGTCGATTTGTCCTACTGAGAGCCTTTGTTATATATTTGAAGTTGATTGCGATCAAAAAATGACATTATAAACCTAAATGTAAACAGATCGTTAAAAGTCATTTTTTAAAATGAAAACACCCCGTTTTTTATAATTTCCTAGTATTTTTTAAAAAAAAGACACTTTGCATTAAAAAAAAAGCAATCCTGCACTATACGACAGCACTATTTTGGTTGACTATCAGTTTGGACATCAATATTAGACAGTTTATCTTAATATAAAAAAATTTTCTTAAATCTATAAAATGTTTTTCTAAAACAACTAATGAAGACAGTACTACTAGTAAATAAAAAATTAAAAAAATATATATTTGCAATATTTAGAAAAAGAAATATTCTGTATATTGAACAATGTAATATTGTTATGAACTCAGTTATCTTTTTGTCTTTTTTATATATTTTTTACAGCTTCTGAATGTTTCTATACCTATTCGAATTGCGGTTTGGTCGAATTATAACTGCAGCAATAGGTAGGACAAGAATATCTACTCCAAGTTAAAAGCAAGGTTTTATGGATTCATACAAAGCATCTTACAGCCAGCGCCAAAAAACTCTCTTTGGATTTACTAAAGCAACAAAAAATTAATTAATCAATTAAAACTTTATTGGATGTGTTATTTAACATTTTAAACAACATGTCTGAACAAAAGTGCAATAGCGATTTTTCAAAAGAATTAAAATAGTATATTATGCAAAAAGTGTGGTATTCCATTAAAAAATATACAACTCTTATCTTTGGATGATTTCTGCAATTTCCTGTATATATAAAAATATACCTTGCAAATAGCCTACTATTTTTTGGTCAACTTTTGTATTTCACGTTTTTTTCCCAAACGTTAAATGCAAAAGTTATAGAGGGGGACATATTCATAAATGATCACTCGGTACGTTTATTTTCCTTTTAAGAATCTATGGCGGTATGAAGATGACTGAGCAATTTTATGGGATACGTCATTTGGCCTGCGAGGTGTCGAATTTATAAGCATCATTGGTAGAAGCAATGCGGACTCGTTTCGAGCAATCTCCGAGCATTTCGAAATTTTCACAGACCGGATGGCGTAATTCCTCGCAGTTTTCAATTGGCCCGTGTTTTCGCTCAATCAAATCCCGCGAAAACTGTTTTGACGCCCGTGTCAAACCTCCGCGTTGCACGATCTCTGAATATTTGATTTTAATTTTAAATTCAAATACGGGTGGCCCGCGCGCCAACAAAACATCAGCCATATATGCAACGCAGAAGGGAGAGGTGAAAAAGGAAATTGAAAAGTTATACACTTAAATAAAACTCCAAACATTCGAACGGAGCGTAGAGGCGACGCCCGAACGAAACGGGAGGTGGAATTTCTTTTTATCCGCGGTACCCTACTTACTCGAATACAGACGTAATAAAACCGCCTGTTATGGAAATTGTATTTAGAAGTTCCACGGAAAACGGCACTGGCGGCCGCGGCGAAAACTCGAACCTCAGTGAGGAATCCGATGTGCGATTTAGTTGCAAAACCGTAAATGAGAATTACCGAGACTTTATCAATCATTAACTGCTCCTGTGGGGGCGGCTGAGAGTGAAACCTATGGAGCAATACAAAAGACACGCTTTGATGGCGGCATATTTCAAAATTTCAGTCACCACTTTCACCGTGATTCAAACGTGAAAGTTAGATATTAAGCATCAAGTATCTGTGTCAATGGTCAGACCTTTCCTAGATACAAGCAACATAAAAAATCTTATCCTCCTTGGGTTAACTCTGATCATCAAAATTATCGTAACTTTAAGACATTTCTTATGCATTTTAATGCGCTTGAAGCAATAGTTCAAGGTTTTGCAGAGTTCTTTTGAAGTGTATTTTCTTCGTCTAGTTTTAATCACACAAGTTTTTGAATAGTATTTCCGTTCACATATCACATCAGGAGATGATATGATCAATCTCAAAATGACTGCCGGAATGGACAATATCCCAGGTTTCATTGTTAAGTGCATTTGTTCAGCCACTTTTGGATATATTTATTCATATTTATTTTAAAAAATAAAGTTTATCCAGAAATACGGAATAAAACAACGAAAATCTGTCCGATTCTCAAGGCAGACGACGCGTCTGCTTTTAAAAACTACAAACCTGTTGCAGTTTTGTGCAATATCGGGAAACTTGTAAAATTATACCTTATAACGTCATTATATTGACACCTTACCTATATTACTCGGTATATACCAGCAGTTTTGGACAAAAACCGACAGCTCAATGTCGTATACACAGATATCCAGAAAGCGTTTGATTAAATTGATTACCAAATTTGCGTAGTTTGCAGTATACTGGAATTTCGATTAATTAAATGGAATCGTATTTCGACAGCAGGCAACCTTTCGTTGAATATAATGGGTATAAATATAGGGTGCGGCAAAATGATAGGTACTATTTGGAATGTTAATAAAAACCAAACTACATAAAGCAAACATTATTTTTTTAATTATTTTTGAAATGTACATTTTATGCCAATTAAGGACGTTATTTTTAAAAAATGATGTCTTTTAAATTGCGGCCATTATTGTCGATGCACTCTTGTAGGTTCTCGCGGAAGCGCATCATTACCTGATGGATCATTTCTTGGGGAATTGAGGCGATTTCTTGTCTTATGGCTGCCTGTAATTCTTCCAAAGTCCGCAGACGATGTGTGAAAACTCTCGCTTTCAGGTAACCCCAAAGAAAAAAGTCGCAAGGCGACAAATCAGGCGAAAGTGGCGGCCAGCCAAGATCACCCCGTAAAGACACCACTTTGTTTAGGAACATTTCTTGAAGAAGATTTAGTGAACGACGCGTTGTGTGCGATGTAGCACCATCCTGCTGGAACCAAAGATGGTCTCTTTAATCGTTGTTCAACTCGTGCACTTTTCAAATCAATCAAAATATCGATCTCCGTTGACTGTTACCGTTATTCCATTTTCTTCGAAAAAGTAAGGACCCCACACGCCGAACTCCGAGATTGCACACCAGACGGTGACTTTTGGACTATGAAGAGGTCGCTCATGAAGTTCCTGTGGACTGTGAGCTTCATCGCTAGACATGAATACAGCGCCTCTGGAAATGTTTTGAAGAATATCCCGGCATTTGACGGGTTTCAAAATCTGTTGCGCTTAATTCCTGCACTACCATCATTTTGTGCGGATGCATCTCGAGTGAGTTCTGTAAAATTCTTCGAACACTTCTATCGGGAATTCCCAAAGCAGCTGCACGCTTACGAGCTGAACGCCTTGAAGACTGTTGTACGGAAACTCTTACTCTCACTGCAGTAGATTTTCGGTTAAGCGCAGGACCTGTTTCCCTGAAGTGTAAAACCCACCTACGAATTGTTCTTCCATCCGGAACCGCGCCATGCCGACCAACATCAAACTGATTACGAAAAGCGCGCTGCGTCGCTATTAAAGATTCCCCATTTTTAATAAAATCCTCGACAACGAAAGCACCATGCACTGCGCTCCAAGCCATGTCGATAACTGAAAATTGCATACTTTTGTCTACGTAACGCGAGTGCGTACACAGTGTTGCCGGTTTTACAAACCGAACAACAACTATTCGAAATCCTGCCTACCTTTTTGTCGCACCCTGTATAAACTTTTTGTTGCTACGTCGGAGTCCCTCATTTGTCGATTATTACGTTAAACTTACACTATTACTTGGTTTGCGAACGATCTAAAGATCTTGGCGATACCAAACAGAATGAGTGCAAGCAAGTACAACACTCATTGGTCATAGTAAATCAGTGTTGCTCTCGGAAATTTATAATGTTAATAACTACAAAGTCGTGTTGGATGGTGGACTGGTTCGGAGATCTGGCATTTGATATTCAGCTTACTTTACTGGGCTACTGTGTAAGAAAATGGAAAGTGTCCCAGTCCAACATCTGTATCCTTAAACATGTTAATAAAACGTAAACTGGGTAAACTGGAATATAAATCTATAATTTGGCCTCACCTACGAAAATAATACTTCTTGTTTGGAGATTGTCCAGCGTAAGTGCATAAAATATTTTCACTTTAAGCTACATGAAAATTATCTTCCAGTCCTGTTGGGTGGTGTGATGATTGAGAGAGATATTGCATTTGGTGGTAAGTTTACTTTACCGGGCTACGGTGTAAGAAAGTGACGAGGTTTGTCCAAGTCTAAGATCTCTATCGTTAAACATGTTTACAA
Organism: Cylas formicarius; assembly: GCF_029955315.1. Classification (NCBI taxonomy): domain Eukaryota; kingdom Metazoa; phylum Arthropoda; class Insecta; order Coleoptera; family Brentidae; genus Cylas; species Cylas formicarius. The sequence goes on along the minus strand of NW_026844352.1, from coordinate 13,699,010 downwards.
AACGTTAACTGGGTAAACTACTTCTAGTTTGGAGAGTATCCGGCGTAAGTGCATACAATATTATTTCACTTTACGTTTTTTTCTTTTGCCATGCTGTGTAAACTAGTTAATAATTATATTATTATAGTCTGTGCGTCCCTATCCCCCTTTTTAGTTCCACGCAGTGGTGACCGTTTTATAATTTTAAGGGTAGGACTCAATTGCTCAGAACTGAGAAACGTCAAAAGACGCCGTTTTAACGTCAATTTCAGAAAGATTTAAAGTAATTAGACTTCATCAAGAATTCAAAGAGATTACACAGTGACTCAACAAATATTTTCATTCCAATGTTATTGTTTGGCATTGATTTCAATGCCAAATTCTCTCATTCTATAAAGTGCAGATAGTACCACCTGGGTTTCGGCCAATTTGTAGGTAACAGGTGGCTCAGAGATGGAAATGATCTTCCGCCACTAATCTGCTCTTTGCGCCATGATTTCTAGTAAGAGCGATCTCCACTCACTGAACTCGGCTTCGGCAGCCTTGTTGGCTGTTGAAAACAAAACTTCAAATTAGCCCTCATATTGAATGACATATCTCAGTTTTTCTTTCATAGTCACTTCAATTCCTCTATTATCTATCTAATCATTCAATTCCTATATATCTAGTAGCTATATGGTTTTATCCATTGTTATCCGTTTACCAATACTGAAAATACTGTGCAAAACGCGATCCACTAGTATACTCATAATATGGAAATAATTTTTGACAGAGTAAATATTAATAAAAAAAATAAAATAAAAACTTTGTGTTAAGTACCTTCTTTTTTTAATAAAAAATTAAATTATAAAAAGTCAATATTCTTTGTCCTCCGAAGAACTGCCATTTCCTCTTGCCGTTATAATTAACGGGTCCACTGTCCGATTGATTAAGTATTCAATTACTTTGGTAATTCCAAAACAAATATAGCAATTAGTAACCAAATTGACTAAATATATCAGCATTTATATACGGAAATATGGAAATTGTATAAAGCTAACGTAAATCAGAGATCAAACATTCTCTCTCAGAACAGGTTACATTTATAGGAAATTTTTGTAACAGTGAAAAGTGTCTTTAGTTCGAGAATTTAACCGTGGTATTCGAATATCCAAATAGACCAACTGATATAGCAGTGTGTGCATTCCAGCTACACTAATTTTTCCTGCTACCTCTTCCGCGACGTATCTCATAAAGCGATGTTTGTTTAAATTAGCTATGACTATAGGTCATGAATGATGTCGTGAGTACTACTACTACTACAGAATAACAACTCATGTCCTTCTGGTAATATTCAGTATGGCAAGACTGATAATCCCTCTTTGCTTTGAATATGCACGATTATTATTCCCTTCCCTTTATTTTTTCAGGATAACTTAATATCACTTGAAGAGCATTCTATGGCAGCTGTCTTGTACTTGTAAAATTGAGAATAAACAGCATGGAATTTCGAATTTTGTTGGTCCACGCTTTTCTGAAATAGCTGTCACTATGGGGACGGCAACCATTCAGAGAGTTAAACCCACGGAGAACATAAAGGAATTGCTCTGATAACGTTGTGTTTCCAAATTTCTGTCCCACTTTTGTAGTTGCTTGAGAAGCGATTTTAGCCACAATGTGGTAAACGTGAATTAATATTTCGTGTAACGCAATAAAATCGAAGAGGCAATCTTCGTCTCTATTTGCAGGTTACTATAATCAGTGTTTCGTAGACATTTCGTAGTCTGTCGGTTCGCCGAAACGTGCTAATCAAGCCGTCGAGTCGTTAACTCTCCTCTCCTAATTTGAATTGCATACTCTGGGTATTAGCCTGCCGTGGCCGCTTGTCATCGATCTGTGAGTAATCTCCTCGGACTTAGCGCCTTAGTTTCTCACGGGATTCCATTCTAAGTGACGTTCTTACCACGTTAACCACTAAGTAGCAGAGAAATTGCTTGATGATAAGGTGGCACAAAATTATTTGAGTAGATTGATATAGATTTAGCGCCGCAAAAGGTTGAAGAGACGAGAAATTTTTCGACGGGACTATGCTCTGTTTCGTAATAGCAAACAGAAAAATAATACACTCGTTTCACTAAAAACAAATACTTAACGTAATGACTGAAACGATGATTTTCCAACTAGATGATTGTCCGGAACCCCAGTGTGAGAGTGTTACATTTTTAGGTGTTTTGATCATTATATATATATATATATATATATATATATATATATATATATATATATATATATATATATATATATATATATATTTTATATTTCACTTTTCAAAAATAACTTTTTAAAAAAAATATATTTATTAACTTTAAATTAAAATAAAAATCAAAATGAAATTGGACGTAATAACCTCGTGACGAGAGAATGTTATTAGACCGTTAAAATCAAACTAAAAATGGACATAATAACCTCGTGATGAGAGAATGTTATCAGACCGTTAAAATACAACTAAAAATGGACATAATAACCTCGTGATGAGAGAATGTTATCAGACAATGTTTTACAACAGAAATTCGTATTTATAATAAATTTATGCTGACGTTGACGGGGTCGACGGCTGCGGATGTTGCGACATATCGTTGACACGACGTTTTCGCAATCGTTGCACTCTTGCAGGTCGGTGGCATTTAACCCATGTGGACAATAGGATTTCCGGATATAACAGCTCCCCCATTAAGTGAAAAGGTGGAGCCTAGCTGCAGCTTTTCGTAGACTAATTAAAGCGTAGCTTCTCGGTCAGTTACTTCTGGGTGGATGCTAGTCCGTCTTTTCGGAGTTAGTGATTTGAGTTGCATCGGGAGCAGGGGTCTTCGACTTGGCTTCGGAGGTTGTTGGGGATCGTTACCATCGGCGATGCTGAGTATTGTCGGTTTCTTTCTCCGGCATTTGCAAATGAAACAGCAAAGTATTAGTTTCAGGGGTTTCAACTCTGGGGGTTGAAACTGGAATTTGAGAACAGCAATCATATGGAATCTTAACGGCGTGGCTCTTGTAGGTCACGTTCTTATATTCTTCGACACAGTGTTTAGCTCGTACTCTGGAGCTTCCAATAAATGCACTCGAATTTGTTTGCAGCTTTTTAGATCTTCAGGTATTACATAGAGTAAAGAATCGTCATCACGCGCAAAATATTTTATTATTGTTGCAATTATATGAAATAAACGTGTTCGATTGTCCAAAATTGGAATAGGTAAAACACGATGCAATGTGTATATTTTAGGTTCTATTAAGGGAATTCTTGATACAAAAACAATTTTATTTTCAGTTTGAAATGCTTCTAGCTCCATAATATCTACGTACCTTGCAATGCTCGAAGTATAGGGTGGTAGTGATAAATTATTTTTTTTTTGTCAAGGATTTTGAAATTTCCTGAAGAGAAATGACTAAATCTCGTGGGTAAATAATAGAGCAATGTAAAACTTTGATTCGTGTGAACGTGATTGCGTTTAATATATCGCTGAGGTAAGACTCTAGGTATACATAACCTTCCGTAAAGCTTTCGCAAAGATTAAGTGTTTTAATTTGACATTCGTAAAATGCTACGGTGTCCGAAATATCATAGAGAGATTTTTAAATTTGAGTTAGATCTTGATTAAAAGTTTCTTCGTCGATTCGGAGAGTTTAAATTGTAGAATTAAAGATTTTGTTAATTTATTTATACATTCATTAAAGTATTCGCCGTCTGTAGAGTCTAGGTTTCCGGTAATTAATTTAAAAATAGTTCTTACACCGTTAATTAAACCGCGTTTAGTTCTAAAATTAAAATTTTCAGTGTTGATAGTAATTTCTGAAAATTTCTCTTCGACTGAGTCAGCAATTATAGTTAGAAGACTAAAATGAGTTTGGATACTTGTTTTTAAGGCTGTCGTACGAGGAAAAGAATCGTCTAACATTTTTTGTGAGAGAGGAAAGTATTTTGTTATTATGTCGTATGGTTTCTCGCAGAGGTTTTAGTTTTTTTTTTTATAAACTAGCAGCTTCCATTTGTTGTTGGATACTTTTAGACTACTTTCTTCATGGTATAAGATGCCTACTGTATTATTTACTGGAGTAATGAGGATTTGGGGTGCGACCGTAGAGATCAGTCCCAAGATCTTGAAAGAAATTTAATTTAATCGTAATAAGGTTTAAACTTGTCAAAATTAAATTTTGAAACTTGTTCGGTAGCTAAATTTTTGACAGTGGCTGAAGTTTCAAATACTTCAAGAATTTCATACGGACCGTTAAATTTATTCTGAGCTTTATCGTTAATTTGAGTTTCCTTAACATAAACTTTATCTCCTACATTATATTTAGTCATATTTCTAGATATTGCTTGATCAAATCTTACTTTGGATTTTTGTTTTTGTTGATCAGTGCGGGTACGCGCGACTCTGTAATAATGCTGCATGCGATTATTTAGGTCTCGGATATATTTGGTGATGAGTTGTTCTTCATTATACAGAATTTCTGGAGGCCTACTAGAAGTGTGCCCAAATATTAGTTCATAAGGGGAAAAACCATGCGTTTTATTCTTTGTGTTGTTGTAGCAGATTATTGCGTATGGAAGAGCATGAAAGGGGTGTTCTTTTGGATTTTCGGCTTTATGAGCTCGGATCATTTCTGTGAGCGTGGCATGGAATCTTTCTAGTGATCCATTAGATTGTGGGTGGCTAACGCTGGAGAAAGTTAACTTTATATCGTACAAAAGACAAAGATCTTTGACGAGGGAGTTATCAAATTCCCGGCCATGGTCACAATGTATTCTAAGAGGAGTTCCAAAATGTTGGAAGTAGAGAAGAAGGGTAGTAACGATTGTAGAAGCTTTTTTGTCTTTTATTGGATATGCCTGGGTGAATTTTGTGAGTTCGTCTCTTATGGTAAGGGCGTAATTACGAACTGGGAATTCGAAAATATCGATGTTAATGCGCTCAAAAGGAGTTTTAGGAGTTTCTGTGATAACTAATGGTGTGTTGAGGTTTTTACGATAGATCTTGACTTTTTGACATATTTCGCACTTTCTAATATAGTTTTCGACATCTTTGGTCAAGGTTGGCCAATTGTATTTTTGCTTTATGCGCTTAACTGTTTCGTTGATTCCGCGATGTAAATTATTTTTTCCTGAATGGTATTGGTCTAAAATGATAGGGATTTCATCTTGATCGGGAGTTCGAACTATATCTTGGCAGATTCTTAGTTTTATATCCTTTTCGGAAAATATAAAGGAGAATACTTCTAATATTGGAAGTTGTAAATTATTTTCAATACAATACAGTTTTGAAAGATCAAAGTCATTTTTAGCTGTGAATAAAATATAGAATAAATGTTGAACTACAGTTTCATTGTCATACGGAAGAGGGATTATATAATATTTCCTGCCTTTGACGGTTTTGCTAGAAAAAATGTTAATTTTATTAAACGTAAAATTTATATCTTCTTCAAAAATATCGTCCATTATTTTGTTGTGCAAATCATCAAGTTTTGATTGCCAAAAGAAAGTGACAATATCTTTGTGGTTTTTGTCGAGAAGTTGCGAATTAGAGGTTTCTATTTTGGAATAGTCTATAAGGGATGTGGTTTTGTGAAGGTATGCGAAGTTGTTGTATTCTTCTGTAACTTCCGCTGTGTCGTCTTCGATATCTGAATTATTAGAATTGTCATCGTGAACGATTTCTTCTTTACTTGTGGATGGTCGGTTGTGAATGTCATCGTTATTAGATGCAAGGATAAAAATTTTCTTTTGGAGATCGACACAATCTTGAATATGGTTAATTTTAACACGGGATAAAGCGTCTGCGTTTTTATTTATTTTACCGGGCTTATACACAATGGTATAGTCGTATTCTTCAAGCTTAAGACGCCATCGAGCTAAACGACTACCAGGATCATTTATCGAAAATAGCCAAGTTAAAGGACGATGATCAGTAACGAGAGTAAATTTTCTTCCGAACAGATAAGGGCGGAAGTGTTTAACTGCCCATACTATGGCGAGAAGTTCCCGTTCTATAGTTGAATATTTCGTCTCTGCACTACATAAAGTTCTAGAGGCATATGCTATGGGAAGGTCTTTTCCAATGGGACCTTGTGAAAGAACTGCACCAATGGCAAATGCACTGGCATCGGTGGTTAGGACAAAAGTTTCCTCGAAATTTGGATAAATGAGTATTGGGTCACGTATTAGAGCGTTTTTAAGCTCATTAAATGAATTTTTGCATTCTGAATTGAATACGAAGGGTGTGTCTTTTTGGAGAAGTCTAGTTAAAGGTTTTGAGATCTTAGCGAAATTGGGAATAAAACGTCGGTAGTAACCGGCTAAACCAAGGAAGGATTTAATGTCTTTTGGTGATTTTGGTTCTGAAATTTTTTGAATAGCGTCTATTTTCTCAGGGTTGGGTTTGACTCCATCTGGGGTCACGAGATGCCCTAAATAAGCTACTTCCTTTCGAAGAAATTCACACTTGTCAGGTTGGAGTTTGAGGTTTGCACCACGAAGGCGTTTGAAGACATCAGTTAACCTTTGTATATGTTCGTGTATGGTAGCGGAATAAACGATAATATCGTCCATGTAAACGAGACATCGTTCGTTTTGAAGACCTAAGAGAATGTTGTCCATGACACGTTGGAAAGTGGATGGAGAATTTTTTAGTCCGAAGGGTAAACGGAGAAATTCAAAATGACCATTTTCAACTGAAAATGCAGTTTTAGCAATGTCCTTGGGATCAATTTCAATTTGGTGAAACCCAGAGGCTAGGTCCAAAGTAGTGAAATATTGACATCTGCCTAACTGGTCTAAGAGATCGGAAATATTGGGAAGAGGGTATCTATCGTCGACAGAGACTTCATTTAGTTTGCGATAGTCGATGACTACGCGCCATTTTTGTTTCATAGAAGCGTCTAATTTTTTTGGGACAACCCAAACAGGGGAAGACCATGGAGAAGTGGAAGGTCGAATGATTCCTTGTTCGAGCATTTTGTTGATTTGTGACTTTACTTCTTGTTTGTGGACATGTGGGTACCTATATGATTTGGTAAAAATCGGTCTGGCGTTGTTCGTTTCAATAGTATGTTTAATTTCATTAGTAAAACTTAAATGATCTCCTTCTAAATAGAATATATCAGAAAAATCAAGACATAATTGTGTTATTAATTCTTTTTCTTCTTCGTTTAAATGATCGGTGCGTAACTGGGATTGAATTATACCGCGCCTATCAACAGGTTGAGGATTTAAATTGAAGATATTATTTATTTCTTTTTCGTTAGGATTTGTATTAAAAGGTTCGATAGATAAATTTGAAAAATCTATAGTTTTTGGGATAGCATTAGCGTTAATAACAGTAGTAAAAAATTCACCTTTGTTATTTACTTTAACTAAAGCATTAGGTAACCTAACTTTTTCACATTCTTGAGAGTGGAGAATAGCGTCTGTGTTTGTTAAACTACATTTTAATTTGAAAATTCTTTCGGTCCTAGGTTCGATTGAAATTCGATTTTGAATATTTTGTTCAGGTTTTTTACAAATTTTGGGAAGAACAGATTCGTGTCCTACTTTATGCAAAGGCATTGTTTTAAAATTCGTTATAAGTTTATTGGACTTTAAATCGATTATACATTGGTAGCGATCAAGAAAATCTAAACCGAGAATTCCGTCAAATTCGATGTCAAGATCGTAAAGATAGACTTTATGTTTGTCGTTATCGGTGAATGGAATAAGTGTGGATTCTTTAATAAAAAGTGTTTGATTTGTTATACCTTGGATGGTAATATTTTCCTTAACTCGTGTTCTGTAATTTTCAGCGGTTTTATATTTAAAGATAGAAATACCTGCGCCTGTATCTATTAATATTTTGAATTTTTGCGTAGCGTCAAAAATATAGTATAAATTTTTAGAATTTACCGTAAGAAGAGGGTTTAACAGAAGTTCTGTTCTGGAAAGTTTAGATTGGGATTCATGTTGTCTAAATTCAGGGTTTGAATTTGGGAATTGATTTCGAAAATCGGGTCTGGAGACATTTCGTCTGGTGGGATATCGTAAGGGCTTTCTTGAAAATCCTGCTCTGGTTCGCAGTTTTCTGGATGGTTAGAATAATGATTTTGAAGTTCATTATCTTCTTGAAGAGTGTAATTTTCATGTGAAAATTCCTGGGAATTTCCGGAATAACCGTCGATGTAGATCGGGTTTGAGTTTACATGATGAGTTCGCTGCGGGTTTGGATTCATAAAATGTGGCTTAGGATAAGAGTTTGAAGATTTCATCGGTATTTGATTCGAGTTGTTGCTCATGTTGCTTTGTTGGAACCAATTAGAAGGTCGCTGTGGATATTGCGAAAAATTTGGTTTGACATGCTGATGCGTACTTCTACATTGATTTGAAGTATGGCCAATTTTATTACACAAAGTGCATTTGGGTTGCTGAAGAGGGGTTCGAATATTCGCAGAATGCGATTTAGGAGAATTTAATTTGACAGATTTTTGATTTTCAAAATATGAGAGTTGGAGTTCTCGACGAATCCTTGCTTGGGCTTCTAAAAGTGAAGTGGGATTACTAGCACGAATGAGTTGACCTAATCTAGGTTCTAAACCTGTAAGAAGTGTATTAAGGGTCATAGTCTCAATTAAAGATATCTGAGCATCCTTTTGCTCTTTGGATCCTAATGTGGTGGATTTTTGAACACATGAATGCATTTTCGCATTTAGGACTTGAAGACGATTGAAAAATGTTAATGCTGATTCATTGGGCAATTGTTTAAGACGTTGAAGGTCATGAATTAGGGAAGGTAAATCTCTAGAATCACCAAAGTGTAGAGTTAATAGTTTCTTTATTTCTAGATATGAATCAGGATTCCTAGAATTAATTAATTGAGCTGCTTTACCGCGGAGCTTATTTTTAATGTGAATCACTAAAAGAATTTTTTGTTGCGTCGTTGCCATATTATAAGCACAATCACACGCGTTTATAAAATTTCCTAAAAAGATTTGGTCGCCCTCAAATTCAGGTACGATACAGAAAATTTCCGAAAGTTTATATGGTTCAACTTCCAGCATTGTACTAGGTTCGTCTGATTGAGTTGCCATTATTTTAGGTTTTAAGAAAAAGCAAATAAATTTATAAGAGTTCAAACACAATTATTTTTTGTTTTAAATATTGCCAAGTTAAACTTGGAGACTAAAATTGAATCAAAATAATTATCGCGCAACGATTCTACGTTGGGAAATTCAATAAATAGGTAATTTTCAACCTTGGGTAATCGAACGTAATAAATTCAACAATGTTGCAAATTCAAAATAAAATTATTCGTAACGATTCTTAACACTTACAGTACTATTTTCATTGCTGCCTTTCGAGACGGTTGATGGGTTTATCCTTGTTCCGGTACGATGGGCTGTCTTCGTTGTTCCCTAGATTTAGGGGTCGGAATCTGCCGCCACTAGTTAGAATACTCGTGTTCTAGCAACGTGAACAGATCCTACCCCGAATTCTTGCCTCTCGAAACGGTGATGGAAGGTTCCTTGTTCCGGCACGACTGGGCTGCGATGGTTCTTCTTTCCGTCTAAGGGATTGGAATCCGCCGTCACTAGTTAGAATACTCGTGTTCTAGCAACGTGAACGGATCCTACCGACTGCGCCAATTTTTATATTTCACTTTTCAAAAATAACTTTTTAAAAAAAATATATTTATTAACTTTAAATTAAAATAAAAATCAAAATGAAATTGGACGTAATAACCTCGTGACGAGAGAATGTTATTAGACCGTTAAAATCAAACTAAAAATGGACATAATAACCTCGTGATGAGAGAATGTTATCAGACCGTTAAAATACAACTAAAAATGGACATAATAACCTCGTGATGAGAGAATGTTATCAGACAATGTTTTACAACAGAAATTCGTATTTATAATAAATTTATGCTGACGTTGACGGGGTCGACGGCTGCGGATGTTGCGACATATCGTTGACACGACGTTTTCGCAATCGTTGCACTCTTGCAGGTCGGTGGCATTTAACCCATGTGGACAATAGGATTTCCGGATATAACATATATATATATATATATATATATATATATATATATATATATATATATATATATATATATATATATATATATATATATATATATATATATATATATATATATATATATATATATATATATATATATATATATAAATATCACTATCACAATATTTCGTCAATTTATTTGTTGACTTCTTCAGGAGTGAACTAAAATTTAATGAAAACAACAGGTCAAACTATATAACAGACAAATAAAACAATCGTGAGAAATACTTACAAAATTAGAGTCTACCACATACTTCCTCAAAACAATACTTTACAGTTAAGGTAAATGAACGAAGCGACATAATGAAACAAACGGATAAACACTTAGTATACAATTCTTAAGAATGGTTGAGCTAACGTGGGTAGCGAAAAAACAAACAAACAAAAAACAACCGATACAAATAATGACAAATAAGCATAAAAATAACCTTCTCCGTGGATCAACAACGCAACGCGAATACGCTACTCGGTGGCCGAGTACTGTTTAACTGAAAAATGTTACAGTATATATTGCATATTTGCTGTGTATCAGACTTGCAGTTAATTGAATTTTTGTTTTTGTTAATATGGCACATTTCAAGAAACAGTCGGGATTTATAATTGTTGACACAATGCAAAATTTTAGGATTGCTGTAGTCAAATTCATGTCCTGTTTTTATGTAATGTTCAACCGCTGCACAAGTATTCTTATGAATACGGCAATCACTTTTGTGCTGTGTTAAACGTTGTTTTATCCACTGTGAGGTCTGTCCAATATAACAGCCTTGACAACTCAAACACGACAATCGATATATGACATCAGAGTTGTATAGTAGCGGAGTTGGATCTTTGACCCTAGAAAAAAGGTATTATATTTGGCAATTTTTATTTCCTTGAATTCTTTGAAAATATTTATGATAGATTCTGTGAGGTTTTTAATATAAGGTATCTTTCTGTAACATATCCGAGCGCCTGGTTCCTCTGTTGGACCGTCAAATGTGTTGGAGTTATAGATTAATCTCTTAAGTATATGTTTTGGATATCCGTTATTGACAAAAATGTAGAAAATTTTTTTCAGTTTATTTTGAACAAAACTGTCATGGGCTCAAATGTGTAACTATGTTTTTCATGCCTATAATTTTATTATATTTTTGGCTCTGTGGATGAGAGGAATAATAATTAATAAATCTACCTGAGGCAGTTTCTTTCTGGTACCAATCCAAAATAATTTCATTTTTGTTAGTTCTAATAACCTTGGTATCTAAGAAGGGGACATATGAGTCTTTTTCAAGTTCAATTGTGAATTGTAGGTTGGTGTTGAAAGAATTAAAAATACTCAAGGTTATATCTGTTTGGTCACATGGTATTGTACAAAGAAGATCGTCAACATATTTATAAATAAAAGGTAAATTCAAAGGTAATTTGGGTATAATTTGATCTAGTAAATGGTCCAATACTAGGGTAGTAATTATTGGGCTGATGGGAGAACCCATTGGGGTACTAAAAATTTGTTTGTAGAATTTTGAATTGAAACTGAAATAAGTGTTATCAAAAATAAATTTTATAAGTTTGAAAAAAATTGTCTTTGTAAGATTAGTGTGTTCTTTTATGTTTTTCCATTCATTATCCAAAATCTGATTTACCAATTCGAGAGGAATATTAGTAAAGCGCGATACGACATCCAATGAAATCAAAACATAATTGTCAGGGAGTACGTAAGCGTCGGTCATGTTGGCAAAGGTAAATGAATCTTTTACATTATAGTCATTTGTGTTTGTAAACGTAGTTTTAAGGATATTAGCCATAAATCTCGATATGTTGTACGTAACAGTTAATCGAGCTTACTATTGGTCTCAGGGGATATCTGTTTTATGGATCTTAGGCAAACAGTACAACTTTGGAAAGGATGAATTATAGATCGATAGTTGTTTATATTCACCGTCAGAAAGCTCTCTCTTTATTTTTAATGATTTAATTATACTGTTGTAAGTTAATTGTATCGAAGTAGTAGGGTCGCGGTTAAGTCGTGTGTAGGTGGTCGAATCGTTTAATAATTCCATTGTATTTTGAATATATGTGGTTTTATGCATGCAACAGTGCAACCACCCTTGTCCGCTTGCAATATATACAAGTCAGGATGTGCATTCAAAAAATGTTTAGCTTCTTTAAAAATTGTGTAGAAGCGAGAACAACCATTACTATTATTGTTATGCATGTAGTTTGTGAATGCATTTGGAACTTTTGCCCTCATAATATCTTTAATTAACATCAATAATATTTTCTAGGTCCGCCAAAAAATTTTGATTTAGAAACTGATTATTATTGGCTGGTATGCTAAATTTGGGACCGGGTGATAAAAAGTCGGATATATTTTTTAGAATTTCAACGCTAGAATAATTTTGGAACCATTTTTCATTGTTATAAAATAATACATTTTGCGTAGATTGACATTTAAGAAGCAAATTGATTTTTTTTAATTTTTTTCTATTAAGCTTTTTGACTTTATTGAAAACCTTCTTGTATATGAGTTCTAATCTACTATTGTAATCTTGTATAATATTGATAGGTATCAAGTTAGTTATAGATTGCTTTATATTCTGGATTGATTTGTTAATTTTCGAAATAATGTTGCATGTCATTTTTATCTCAAGTGACAATATTTTAAAACTGATGTCAGATATAAACCTGTCTATCCTGTTTGCTGTCGATATATCATTACCAACAATTAATAGTCCATGTATCTTCTTTCCACTATCTTGAATGTGTCTAGGTGTCAATCTTGATTTTCTGCAACGTAAGAGGAAAATTCTTCTATTATTGTTCCTTGCTAAACTTCTGTTCAAATTTGTCCACAGCTTCATCAACTTTACGGAGTGAAAACCATAGAGTTGTCCAATCACTTGATAAAAACCCATGATCAATGCTAACACTTGGAATTTCTTCTTATATCGACCGTACTGAACTTATTTGAATTCAAAGGATATCGGGTAGCGATCCGTGGTTAAAAAAAAAAACAAAGAAAATAGAAAGCTCCTTTTTCTTTAGCACTCAATATTTCGTCAATTTATTTGTTGACTTCTTCAGGAGTGAATTAAAATTTAATGAAAACAACAGGTCGAACTATATAACAGACAATTAAAACAATCTTGGGAAATAATTACAAAATTAGAGTCTACCACATAGTTCCTCAAAACAATACTTTACAGTTAAGGTAAATGAACGAAGCGACATAATCAAACAAATGGATAAACACTTAGTATTCAATTCTTAATAATGGTAGGCAAAAGTTGCGCTACCGGGGATAGCGAAAAAAAAAAACAATCAAAAAAACAATCGATATAAATAATGACAAAAAAGCATAAAAATAACCTACTCCGGGATCAACAACCCAACGCAAATACGCTACTCGGTGGCCGAACATTACATTATCTGTTGTTTAACTGAAAAATATTAGAGTATATATTGCTTATTTGCTGTGTATCAGACTTGTAGTTAATTGAATTCAAATTCATGTCCTGTTTTATATATATATATATATATATATATATATATATATATATATATATATATATATATATATATATATATATATATATATATATATATATATATATAAGACTTGCAACCACAGTACATATGGCATGATCTAGAAAAATTTTGTATTTGTATTTGGCAAAAGGTATATGAATTTCAAGGGTTCGACGATGCTGACATTTCAATGGCAATCTTATATGACCTTACTAAAGCATTCGGACTGCTAGACCCACCGTAAATAAAAGAGAAATTTCAGATCTGTTCTTTGATACAGTAATTGTATAACACAATTCCATACTACACCGACAAATGTTACTGAAACAATATTAACCATTTCAACCCTTAAGACAGGGAGCTCCGAGTCACGATGGCTAAAAAAGTGCTGCCGAATTAGCAGATACAATAAAAAGGCTATTATTAAACCTTTACACTATAAAGGCTCTGAGAGAAATATCAATAGGCCAATTTCAATTTTAAGTACACTAAGCAGATCCCTGAAAAAATAGTAAAGATCTTTTAATTAAATACTTAAACCAGAATGAAGCACTAGCATGTAATCAATATAGATTTAAGGAAGGTATACGTCGACGGACTACGCTTTGACCGGATTGACAACAACACTCTACTTTACCATAGATAAGAAGAAAATGGTTCTGTGTGTTTTTAGATTTGGCCAGGACATTCGACACGGTTGAACATAACATTCTTCTGATGATCTTGTTTAGTTCAAGGACAAAATCTGGACCTTTTTCTGCAGCAAAAGCTTGCATAAAATGTTCTGTAAGCATCAACAATTCAATCTAGAAGCACATGCACATGTGGATTATCATTTAACCTTTTTCAAAGTTACTTATCAGAAAGGTTCCAGTAGGTGTTAATCTGTGAACAGGACAGTCCTGGAAAAAAAATAAGAACAGGTGTTCCTCAAGGACTATATTGGGCCCTGTACAACATTTACATTAACAACTTATTTCATATTTAGTTAAACGGAAAAATTATATGTTTTGCGCATGACTCAGTTATTATTTACAAAAGTGACACTTGGACTGCTCTCAAAGGAAAAACGGAAATCGTCTTTTGGCTGTTTTCTGATTCGCTGACCTCATTCAAACAACTTAACCTTAATGTGTTTGTTATCAATTAACTGCGGGCATTGATAAATTAATTTAAAGAACTAAAGAAATTTTTTTAGGTGGCATATCTGAAAATTCTATTTTCAGCTGTCATACAACCACATCTCACCTAGGGTATAATATTAGTCTGGGGTAAAGTTTTGGAGACTCATTTACAACAAGTCAAAATTAAGTAGAAAGGGCTACTGAAAATAAGTTTATCTAAAGGTAAATAAGAGAAAATTAAATCCGTTATTGATGTAAAACATAACTAGTAAATATTTGACTCCATATTCACTATCCTTAATTTGTCCAAACCCGACATTGACATTGATTAAATAACACGATTTTTCCATTTTATTGTCAGTTTTGACTACCCCGACCAGTCCGACGGACTGTAGATTTGCAAGTAAAACAGTTGTGATTTTTTTTGTTATGCTTGTTTGTTTTTAAATTTACTAATATGCAATATTTGTTATAATTAACTTGTAGGAACTGTGATTGTAACTAGCGCACTAAGAACTTGTACCTTTTGTAGGAAATCGTTTATTGTTTTTTGTTGTTTTTTGTGATTATTTCTTTCACACAATCCATTATTATTATTATTATTATTATTATTATTATTATTATTATTATTATTATTATTATTATTATTATTATTATTATTATTATTATATGATTATTACTATTATTATTATTGGCTCACTTTAAATAAGAACCAATTTCAAAAAAATAAGCTACTGGAAATTGTAAATTTAAATAAACCTAATTTTTATTTTCGAAAAGACTTCCACAAGCTATGAAACTTATAGGACTGCTGCTACTTCGGTTGTTGATTCTATCTCTCTTCAGAGCGCTGTGAGCGCTCCCTGATCGTGGCGCGGAATATTGTTCCATTCTGCATTCCCTGCATTTCTGATGGATCTTCTGCAACGGCCTGATGAACAGTTCATGTTCTTTGAATAATATGTGAGCTTTAAGTACTGAAAATTTCTTGACCTTACTTCGATATTGTGTCCCTGAATATAATTAACCACCATTAGTGTGAGTTCTCGCATTGTTGTGTTCAAGGACAAAGACTAAACATTTTTTCCTGCAGCAAAAGCTTAAATAAAGTGTTCTGTGAGCATTAACAATTCAATCTCGAAGCTAATGCAAGCTGGTGCGCACTGTTAAAAAAAAATCCTTTTCAGACCAAATTCGAAATATAATGGAAAAGATTGTAATTGTAGATATCATTCTACGCTAAACCTTCATACTCGTACACGTGCATATGATTCATACAATTTCTTGCAAACGCACTCTCGTGTACTTACGAGTTAACTGGCGCCTTACAACTATGACTCTGGATCGTATACTGATTTCGTGAAGTTAAGTAAAGTTAACATTTTTGGAAAGAAAGTTTAATACCACATATTTTATATTACATATTTATTTATGTACCTGGTCTGAAAAAAAAAGCGAAATATATGAAAATTTTATTACTTTAAAAATGTGATTTCAAAAATATATAAGATGTTATTTATTTATTCCATTAGGCCAGAATAAGAACTAATTTCAGTCAGTTTTGCCTATTGCCTTAATGGTAGTCCATTGGGTTCCGTGGACCAGATCAGGGATTTGGGTGTGCTATTAAAATTCAACTTAGACTTTTCAGTCTAAATCGATAATGTGATCCATAGGACACTTCGCATGCCGGAATTTATTTGGCACGGTACAAGCGACTTCTCAAATATCAATGCCATAAAAACAATGTATTATTCCTATTTCAGATCACATCTAGAATATGCTGCTTCTGTAGTAATAATAATAATAATAATAATAAGTCATCTTCATTTCAAATCATAATTATATTGAAATAGTGTCATTTAGATTGGTTGTTCCATCTGTTTTGAATAAATCCATATTATTCTTCTATATTATATGGTTTTTTTTCTATCAGTATATAAAACATTGTTTTCTTTAACATTTTTAAATCTCACTGTGTGTTGTGCTGTTCGGCAAACTATTATAATATTTTGTACACTGATAATACGCACTCTTCTCGCTCATAGTTAGTGGAATAAATATTGAATTTGATAAACAAATTCATGGTTCTTGTACTATAAACTTCCCGAGACACACTGTTTTTAAAAAGGTCAAAATTTTGTTTTCTTTATATTTTCCACTACACGACCCTCTCAAAAATTTTCCTACACAACAGTTCGCAGCACTTTCTTTTGGAAAATAAAAAATTTTTCTATATCTCTTCAATTTCCACACATAACAAGACTTTATTTCATATGTGACTCAAAATTACTAGCATAAAGCATTTTTTTCGTTTCCCATGAAATATACCTGCCAATACTCACTTTAAGACTACACTACACATACTACATAATTTTCTCATGATAGGGTGCTATTAAAAAATATACCCAAAAACATTGTGCAATTGCTTAAAATTCTTGATCGATTTATTCTAAATATTGTTACAGCAGTCTTAGCCTTATTAATAACTAATTTACTCTTAGTAAACCAATTATCAGCGCCCTCTATGAATCTCTCAGCCTCTTTTTTGAGATTTATTTACAATTAGAACATTTCTATTAGCGGCGTGGTTGGTGATTTTACAATTTTAACCAATTATATATCAGAAAGAAGGAAATATACCTGGCCCACCCCTGACTTGTCACTCAAGTAAGAACAACTTTTTTGTTAATATCTTTACTCCATAACAATAGGTAATAACATCGTTAAAGTTTCATCCGTCGAAAGCCAACATGATGAAGACTGACATAGACTATGCGACTCCACCCAACACTATGAGCTCACAATGACACCTGACAGTGTATAGAAAGTTTTCAGCGCAAATTCTACGGATACATGAACTATAAAAACTATAGCAATTAGGAATTCCACTGTACCTCTGCTCAGCATTACATTTAACAACTCTTGTTTATCGAAGGAAATACAGGGACTTAAAATTAATTCATGTCCCATCCCGAAATACTAGTGCTGAAAGTATTATTATACCTATCACTCATTCATCTCTCGTACCCTCGGATTATACAACGCTCTTTTAATAATGTATAAATGGGCTTGAACCGCCAATAAATAAGTAATTAATAATAATAATATCTTTATTAATCTAAGAGAAGAATCACAAGAACAATAAATAGATTGATATAGATACATCTGAGTTTTGGAAACAAAAAAAAGGAAAAAAAAAACAACCGAACAAAAATAGAAAGTAATGTAAAGTAATATAAATATAAATATAAAGTAAACCGGGTAAATGAAGACGTCTTAGAAAAATTAAATTTAATTAACCTTTCATTGAAAGCAGAAATGGTTGAAGCACCTTTGACATCAGATGGGAGTTTATTAAAAAGTAGAGGGGCCTAATACGAAAAAAGCATTGTTGAAAACAGGTAGTGCGATGTTTAGGACCTCTGGGAAGCTCGCAATGTCTAGTTTGCCTTTCATGCATATATGTACCGGTTATAATACAAATATATAATACAGAAATGAATTTCCAACTTCTCTTGGATTTTGAAGTATTTATAATCTATAAATGGCTTATATGATCATATTTGCGCTTTTTGCAGTAAGACTTTTTCCTTCTGGAGCAGAGCATTGCAAAGTTTGAACATTTTATTTTTATCTAGCACATCTTTATGCATATAGAAAATTGTCAGTTTATAAAACACTTTATCAGAATGTCGGACACATGGCTTAAAAAGTGTAAAAGTAACATCATTCCCATTGTTTTATTTTTAAATTAGCTAGATTACCATGCTCAACTCTATCCCGACCAAAAATAACCAACATGACAATAATAATAATAATAATAACCATATTCATATTAATGAAAGTATAAATGTACAAACAATATACAGGGACAAGTCTAGAATAAGGCTATTCGAACTTAACCCTGATAAACCAGACTAAATATAGCAATTAAGAGAAATTCTGTACCAAAATGAAAGTGAACATATAATTACCTACTGTTCCCAATGCAATACCTATAATAATAAATTTATGCCTGGTAACGGAAACAATAAATACATATTTTAAAAAGAAAAAAAAAAGAAAATTATACATGACTTAGTACTGCCCGTGCAATAAGCCATACCTGCTTTTTAAATTAATAAATTATGAAAATTGTGTTTAATTTTCCAACATTATGATTTATTAAATCATATGGCAAAGAATTATAAATTTGAATGCTGCTACAAGAACAGCTTTAATTTAATTTAATCAGAGTTGAGCTTGAATTTATTTTTAAGACTTTCTAAAGTAAGAGAGGAGCTTTTTGGTAAACCATGTACAAAACAACCCAAATGATATTTAATTTCATGTGTTATATGATCCGATTTTCTTATGTTAATCATTAAACGACAGCAACTATTCCGCAACTTTTCAATGCGATATTGCTCCGACTGCCAAAGACAAGGACTGTAGGTAAAGATTGCATAATTAAAATGAGGGGATACTAATGCTTCGCACAACATAACTTTCATTGTGGTACTTAGAAACTGACGACTGGAGTCAAGTTGCTTAAGCGAGATATATGCCCTTTGGGAAAGTACTTTTATATATTCGGTAAAGAGTAAATTTGAATCAGGCAGGAAACCAAGGTTACGTACCGTTTCATTAAATGCTAAATTGTGGACTTCAATACTGATGCTCAAATTTTAAATCTTTGTGAGTTTTCTTGCCAAATAGCAGTAATTTGGATTTGGTACCATTCAGTTTTAAAGCGTGTTGCTCAGAAAGATACTTTAGTAGATTTAGATAGGGACTAGGGACCTCCGTGTGTAAGTATTTAAATTAGTGCAAGGAAAGTGATTATAAAGCTGTGTGTCATCAGCAAAAGCTTGCACCTTGTCTGAGGGGGTACATTTTAGAAACACTGAATTGTAGAATATAAAAAATAGAATGCCAAGTATAAAGCTTTGGCGCACCCTCGAAATCACATTACTGGTCTCTGGAAAAACATCATCCACCAGAACTTGTTGTGACCTTTCACAAAAATAAGATCTAACAAGATTTAATGATGATGTAATGAAGTATTCTCAAACCTATAATACCTAAGTTATAGTAATCAAACAATACTCTCTAGACCGTGATCATGGGCCTCAATCAGTGACCACCGCAAAGGCTGAAGATGAACCAAATTTTTTGCGAAACGCGTTCTGAACGACCAGAATATTTTTTTTGTTTGTTGTGTATATTTGAAAGGATGGCTGCAATGCGCAGATCGTTTAGAGTTGTTGGTGTTTTGGTTTTGGATAAAGGAATTCTGCTTTGAGGAAAGTAGTTTTGGTCAATACATCTGTTTATGATATTAGTGATGCAGGGGTCGATAAATGGGATACAAAAGTTTAACATAGATGCCGTTAATTCATCTGTACCACAGGCATTGATCTTGCAAAGCCTTATTGACACCATGTACGGAATATAAGGTGAACTGAAATTGTTTAGTGTTAATATTACACTTAACTATTATATTTGCCAAATATTTAGCATAATGTCTGCAAATTCTATTCGGATCTGCCAGATTTAGTAGTTTTCATTTTAGAGTTATTAAGTATTAATCTATGAGTAGTGAAAATTTTACTAATCACCGAAAGATTCTCATTAAGTTTGGAAGAAGCAGTTTCGTAAGCATGCAGTTTGAAGTTTGGTCTCATTGGTGATTAATTAAAAATCTAATAATGAAATTAATCTATAATTTTTTTTTTTTGCGCAATAAATGATTTAAACTAACTACCGCACAAAATCCTTGTTTCAACTATGAAACTAGACAACATTGACACCTGTTTGGTTATTGTTTCAAGTTATAACTAAATTCCGGTTCAATAACTTTTGGCTTTAAAATTTAACGAATTTAGTACTGTAGTACTGTGTACGAACATGGAGTTGATGAAATAGCGCATCGTAGGCTTGGATTACGTCATGGTCTGCAGAGCTGAGATAAATTAAAAAATAAAAAAATTAAAACATTTACCTAAAATTTTTGCAAAAATATTTTTGAGGGTGTCGTCTCAAAACTATACCCTTTCTTAATTAGTTGAAGTTCAACAAGGGGTATCGGAGAGCATTTGCCTAAAGCGTGGAAATAGTACAAATAGAACAATAGTGGGTAGGATTTGTGATGCCATAGTCGGTCATAAAACCAAAGTCTCAGTATTTTACCTGCATGCACTCGTACACTAAGAATGGCAAAACACACCCACTTACCTCCCAGTGTTCTACCTTTGTCTATTACGGTCCGATGACAAACAATAATTACAGTAGTTTCCACTACAAAACAGGGTTTCATTTTTGAAAAACTACTGCCGAAACTCGAAAGGCTGTGTTTAATTAATTATTATGGATAATGCACGACATCAATCTAGGCTTAATGAAAGTGTACCAAATGAATCGACAAAAAAAGGACAAATATCAATTGGCTGCGCATTATGGACATTAATTATCCAGAAAGTTTCGAAAATGTGAATTGTTAGAAATTGTTAAAAACTACAAAACAAACTTGTCTTAATGCTACAGACCAAATTGTGTCATTACCATTGTATTCATAATAAAAGATTGTGAGGCAAGGCAGGATGATATTGCAGTGTTTCGAAGGCAGCTCTCCAGACAGTTACGAAACAAAATTGTATAGGTTGTAAGGGGTGTTTTTTTTCGATGTATAGAACTTTAAGTTGCAATAAAACAACGATGGATTATTCGATTGACGTGAATTTTATTTATCCGAAAGATAATCTTGTGGCATTACATTTTAAATATGAATTCTGGCATATGATCGTCACGGCTGGCGCGGATGTAGTCCAATATGGGCGTTCAATTTTCGATGTCTTTTTCCAACATTTGTGGCCGTATATCGGCAATAACACGGCGAATGTTGTCTTCCAAATGGTCAAGCATTTGTGGCTTATGCGCATAGACCAATGACTTTACATAGCCCCACAGAAAGTAGTCTAGCGGTGTTAAATCACAAGATCTTGGAGGCCAATTCACAGGTCCAAAAAAATTGGGCGGTCACCAAACGTGTCTTTCAATAAATCGATTGTGGCACGAGCTGTGTGGCATGTTGCGCCGTCTTGTTGAAACCACATCTCCTGGACATCATGGTTATTCAATTCAGGAATGAAAGAGTTAGTAATCATAGCTCTATACCGATCACCATTGACTGTAACTTTTTGGGCATCATCGTTTTTGAAGAAGTACGGACTAATGATTCCACCAGCCCATAAAGCGCACCAAACAGTCAGTTTTTTTGGATGTAACGGTGTTTCGACATACACTTGAGGATTAGCTTTTCTCTAAATGCAGCAGTTTTGTTTGTTGACGTAGCCATTCAACCAGAAGTGCGCTTCATCGCTAAACAAAATTCGCTTATGAAAATCGGGAACAACGGCAATCTCGTTTTGGGCCCATTCCACTAATCTACGCCTTACTTGATGATCGTTTGGCTTCAATTCTTGCACGAGTTAGATTTTGTAAGCACATAAACCAAGATCCTTCTGCAAAATCTTCCACAAAGTGGATGGACACATATCCAATTCTTGTGCTCGATGGCGGATGGACTGATTCGGGTCTTCCTCAATGCTACGCTCTACAGCAGCAATAGCACCGTCTTTGGGGATGCGAGTTATCAATAAGAGTAAACGTGGTGCGAAAACGTTCCATGGTTAATCGAATTAACTGCTCTGATGGACGATTTTGTCGACGATAAAATGGACGTAGTGCGCGATAGGTATTCCTCACAGAACCATTATTTTCGAAATAAAATTATAAATAAAAAAAAACACCCATTATAACAAACCCAGAAAAGTTAAGAGAATGAAGAAGAGAATGTAATAATATAACGGTACCACCACTTGTAGACGAAGAATCATTTTTAGGTAGCAGTTTCAATTTTTTATCTGATGATGAAGTAGTTTCATTGTAAATTCAACCGAAATATGGTTTGCTTGTTATTTGCTTTTGGCAAATTATATTTTATAGGATATGATATATATTTTTTTAATTTTCCGATTTTTTTGGTATTGATTTCATCATAATTTTTTTATGTAGATTCACTACTATAAATACATAGGAAATTCCTGATTCCATCTCTGAGTATGGGCGAACTAGCAAAATTAATAAGTGCCAAGTACAACTGATTCTGTTTCTCTCTGTCCTGCATTGATCACATAGATGGAAGCAAGATGAGTAATCTATTTTATTGGCGATTATGCCATCACAAATCGTACCGAGTATATTTAAGTAGCAAGATCTATTGTAAAGTATTTAAAGATACTATATAAATCCCCGAGAAAATATTTAAGGGCAACCGAAAGTGCAACTTCCTTTGTGGTTAAGTACGTAAAGACGTAACGACCGGAGGAGACAGAGATGATGCCAGTCAGTCTGGCGCCCACCCCTGTAGCCAAATCCGAAGTGATTCGGCGAATAGTTTTTGTGCGAGTTTGGCAGAATTGTGGCGCCGCGACGCCCCGCTTTACGACGAGTGCAGAAGGCAATGAACCGCCCGACTGCCAAAAAGCGGCGACTGCCTGTTTACTTTCATAAAATGAACACATCCCGAATTATCGATGAGTTTGTTTTCCGTCGGATTCTCTCCCTCCTCCTACTGTTACGAACGGCGATGCGAAAGAATAAGATTACCTATTTGTTCGGGTAAAATATGATTGCTTCAACGATTTCAGTAGTTTCGTTGATTTAACTGAGTCAGTAACGTTAAAGACTAGAAATTCCGTTCAAATTGTATAGTTAAACTTTACGTTGCAATAAATCAACGACTTTCTTCTATTCCACAGTATAAATTATAATACATTCAAACCGCAATTCGCGAATTTATTCTCCGATGCGCTAACAGTCAACAAACGTGGCATTTTGGTGGTAATGTTTACCTGTGATGTGTAATTAACCTTTGCCGAGTCATTTTACAGACATAAGCTACAATAAAGTATTATTAGTGGCATTGTTAGCAATTTTTGTGGTGTGTGGTTTCATCGTATTGAAATGCCCATTTTTTTTTTAATTCAACTAAAATGTGTGTCTATATATGAAAACACATTATACCAATAATTGAAGTTGGAATTGGACCAGATTCAAATAAAGCAAAATGTACGGCAGCCAGTGTGACGTCACACCGCAGAAAAATACCCGGTACGTTATGAGTTTAAAAGCCATTTCATGCATTTCTTATTGATTTCTTACCAAATTTGTATAGTAAGTTTCGATTTTGAACTCTTCAATGGTCAATTTTGGTATTTATTACGGAAACTATTCGTTATAAATCTTGTATCCTTAATTTTTCTACGAGTTCAACTGTGAAAAATTCAGATAAAATTTTCATTCTGGTACCGGAAGATAAAAAGCAACAAATAAAATCGCTAGAACAATAAAAGAGGATGGGAGGTTATTGTACGAAGAGCAGTAGATTATTTCCATGTAAGTATTAATAACTTCTTCTCATCACGCCATCTCCCTACGAAGGTTGACGGTCCAATGGCTATTATCGTACAAGCTCTGAAAATTTCTGAAGGCGTCTGTCCGAGCCATTTTCGCAGGTCTTTCCGCCACGAATTTTGTCTACAGCCGACCGACCGTTTTTCTTCGATCTTCCCTTGTATTATCAGGCGGAAAACCTGATATCGCTCGCTTCTCATGATTTATTTTTCCCCATCAATTCTCTTTTTTGTGGCCGCATCCACAGTCCAATTCTCGCATCCGTACAGAAAAACATAAAAGATGTAACAGCGAAGTATTCTGGTTTGAAGTTCCAGACTGAGGTTTCGGTTTGCTCAAAGTGTCCTCATGTTCATATTTTTTCGCGATTGCTCATTTGTTGATGTGATTCCGAGTTCTGGGTCGCATTGTTGGTTGACTACCGTACCCAGGTGTCTTAGAGATGACACTTGTTTAATTATTTCTACATGAGGCATTAGGGGTTTTGAGAATTTCAGTAGTTTGGTCTTGGACGTATTCAAATAATGGCCGAATTCCTCGCTGTATTCCACAATGAGATTATTTATAATGTTTCCATTGATCTTAATGCCTGCAGTTGTGTTCTCGAGAGCTTGGTTGAATATTGCCTCATAGTCGAGATTACATTGAAAAGCACACAATACACATCCTTGTCGCACACCTCCTCTTATTGCGATTTCTTCTGATGTGGACTCTTCGATTTTGACTGTTCCTGTTTGGTGCCAGTAGATCTTGTTCATCGATCCCTGTCGATTTTAGAATACCGATACTTTTTTAATGTGACACACAGTCAAAAGCTTTTTTATAGTCAATAAAACATGAAAATCAAAAACATGCACATCTCTGAGTCAACACATTCAGAGAGAAAAAAACCTCTCGGGTTTCCATCCCGTTTCTCCAAATGCAAACGGTCAACCAAGCGCCCACACTTTATGCATATACGCATATCAATGTTCCGCAAGAATATGTTCAAAGCGTGAGGCATATTCGGTTGAATATTGTGGTAACGAGATTAAGCCCAACACCGTCTTCTTAAAGGTTTCCGCGTGCTCGTTGTCGGGCATAACAGCTCTTCTGTTCTTATGAATTTTAATTGCATGTTTAACCTCTTCTTTGGCAATTTCAATACCTATTTCATTGGGTTCCTCTGGATCTGGGGGCGAGTCTGGTCTCATGTTATTAAAAAAATTTTCGGTGTATTAATAACTCAATATAAATAATTAAGGTTAAGTAAAATTTTCACTTTACAAGTAAAGCCTACAATTATTATGTAAAGTTTAGACCTCATGTGGTTCCTCAAATTTTTAATTGCCAGCCACACAGAAAAATAGCATTTTCAGTTCCTCTAAGAACTGTAGCTGTTAAAAGGGTAAGTAGAAAACTTATTGAAGAGGCAGTAGCTTTCTGTTCTAACACAATATTATCATAAATGCTACAAATTGGTGTCTGTCTTGAAAGCAAACCCCAACCAACAACTGACATGACTAAGGACGTTTCCATACAAACACATCGACCTGTAATGTTTGTCTAATGTAAATTGACTTAGGGGTTAATGTTGGCTTGTTTCCAATTAAAGTTTATAATAAAGGTGTCACGAAAAAACAAGAAACTAATCTTTTATACGCATTGAATTTAAATTAAAATTTTAAATTTTAAGTGAAGCATTTTAATATCATATGTATACAAGATTCACAAAATAATAATAAAATAAAAGTGATATTTAAATAATTCAGGTGATAAAAGCTGGTAACCTAAAGTTCAATTTAATTTAGCCACAAAGTTACAAGTTAATTGACTTTAAAATTAAATTAATGTTTTGTATAAACTCCACTCTTAAATTTCATGTATCGGACTTTTTCTCTGTATTTATAAACCCACCTTAAGAATGGCGGTACATTATTACTATTTACAGTTACTTGCTTGATTTTACGCCACGAACTTCAGCTTGAGTCTTCCGAATTTTTAATATATGATGCAGTCATAAATATATCAACTTTGAGTAAATCGTCTAACTGACCTTTTATAAAACCCCCATGAACCATTTTCAGTCTATAATATAACCACCAAATACCCATTAAACAAAACATTCTCCGAAAATACCTAATACCACGTTTTATCAATAAGTATTTTTTATTTAAAATGTTATTTCAATGTGTCTACTGCAGAAGCCGATAACTTAAAGGACATTTTGCCATTGTACCTTAAAACTAGCAAAATATGAAATAAATCCACCCGGACCAAATTATCTGGCGTTAAGAATATAACTTTATTTGCTTTTGACATGTTTAGTCTTTAGAGAGAATTTCTAATGTGGTACTTGTTTATTTTTCTGTGCCTTAGGAGGAAATACAATAGCTTTAAAAATATGTGTGAAAGCTGAAAATGCACACAAACACATTTTGTTTGATTGAATTGAAAATATTTGTTATTTCTAACATCAGAAGTGGAATATTACCACCAGTGTTTTGATGTTTTTTATAACGTTGGCGCTGGAAAACAAATCAAATAACAATCGAACTTTGTTACTCTTGTAATAAACCCGAAATTGTTCTAAAAGAATACTTAATAATATCTAGCGCAATTCTTGGGTTCAAAAAATGTCATTGATAAATTTAGTAAAGTCTGTTCATAGATATAAGAAAGTGACTAACTGATACGAATTAAGGAAAGACCCGGCAAGCTGTAAGAATGAAATATGGCCGAACAGATCCTTACTTCGCTTAGAATTTAATTATTTGGGGTTTTGTTAGGAAAGATACTAAACAATATTTATTTATTTATGTATTTATGTTTAAATCTAAAGTAAAATTACAAATTATTTTTATTACCTACTTAAATAACATAAAATTATTCACATAATATATCAGTATCACTATCGCTATTATCGAGTATTCTAATTATTAATTGTTCTATATTATCTGATTTTCTCTTATTTGTTTTGATGATTATGTGATTGACTAAATTAAGTCCATTTTGCTTTAGCGCTTACGATTGCTTACACCATTCATTAAAAATTGTCGTTTATGAATAAATACAATTTATGAAATCTAAACTGGATTTTAATGTTTGAATTACTGAAAAAGGCAATGTTTTTATATATTCTTTTAATTATGACCTATGAACTTATTAACTATGACTTGGGAATACAAACACTTAAAATTAGTAACAAAATTATTATTTTTAAAAATTTAAAAGTAAGTAATTAAATTCTTAGATTAAATATGAGCTAACAGATATTTATCGCTAAAAATAGTAACCATGTAGAAATATTTACTAGAACTAGAAGTTTTTTGGAAAGTATTTGGTTTGTGGAATATTTTTTTGAGGCACGCTGAACATGAATAACTTAAGTAATTTATAGCAAAAGACAACAGATCAGGTGCAATATTAAAAAAAAAACAAAATAACTAAAATAAGATTAGTTTACTTAGTGTTTGGTAAAATCTGTGTAGTTTGGAAAAAATTTTCAATGTCAGTGTCGTACAAAACATCTCTCACATCAGTACTAGATTTTAACATCAGCTACTTATCATGATATTCATTAGGAATAATATTGTTATTGCATATTGTTTTTAGATGGTCAAACTTTTTCTTGCTTATTGGAAGTTGTGATTAATATTCTGCTTTTTTTTCAGGTTCCGCCAGATTTTCAGCGACCTTTACTTCATCTTCTTCGTGACATCTAAAGAAAATATCATTTGAATCCTTAATAAATCTGACGGATTTAAAAATTTGTATTTTAAAAGTTGCCACACTTCCCGCAACTTTATATGAGAAACCTCTTGAAAGTTTAAAAAATCTGTTTAACTCATGTTGTGTACGGAATACGGTTTAGGTTTAATTCTTGCACTACGAAGAACAGTTGTCCATTCCGTGCATTGAATCTACTAGCATATGCCTATGGCGAGTTAACAAGAACGTTAGTGTTATTTCAACAAATATTTTTTGAAAATTTTTTATTTAGAAAGTGATTGTCACAAAAAAAATCAATGTTTTGACGGTACCATTTTTGTCTGTTTCTTTTAAGTAATTTAAAAGGTTTGTACACATTTCGGATTCAAAAGTTACTATAAGTTTCTCTGTATTATGCTCTGCGACTTCTTGTATATTTAAAAATATTTCTCAATATTAGATTTATTTCCTTGATATTATTAAAAGACTCTCATATTTTATACTTGTCTTTATGGAGGGTGTGGATTTCAATATTATACATCGTTTCAAATTTATTAAAAAAACATATCTTTTTAAGGGATGAACATTAGCATCATTCTCTGTCGCAGCGTAGGTTCGAAACCTACCATCTGCCAATGGCCGTTGTTTTGCTATAATACATTTTTTTTTAATTAACAGCTAACCTAATGTCAGAAAATTTCGTTAAAAATATATGAATTGAGAATTCTGAAAATGTAATTCCCGTATATTCCAAAAGCATGGCACATTATCGGCATTCATGGGTTGCCGTTTAAAATTAGTTTTTGACGTTCTTCTCCTGTTAACTACGTCCAAATGTTGAAAACTGTCGGCATTGGCTCCAAGACAATGAATACCCTCAAAAAATAAATTTTATGGTGGGAATTTGTGTACATCATATTATTGAGACATTTTTTATGGGCCACAACCGGAAAATTGAACCCGCCTAGAACAAGTTGTTCACGAAGATCAGGAGATCCAGTACCAGTTAGATGGTTGTGCTGCCCATAATTCCTGTATGGTTAGGAAGTATTTGGGAAATACTTCTAAGGGGAAAATTATTGATCCAAGGTGCTGAATAGTTTGATCACCCAGGTCATCTCACCTAATCTTTCTGTGGGGTCACTTGAAAAGTGTTATCTATAAAAAGGTTTTAATTAAGATCTTAATCAGTTACAAAACGCTATTCCCTTAGAATGTAGCAGGATTCCCCAATATCAACTAAGGAATGTTTAACAGTTGATGGAGTGTTTAAACCTTTACTTAAAAAATAATGTTTCCTTTTTCTTTAATTTCACATATCATTATCCAGCTCGACGTCGTCAAGTTTTGGAAATAGCGTCATGGAAATCAGTCGCTAGTGTTTGTTGCATTGACCTTTTGACAATGATAACTGAAGATTGGCTTAATAAAATTTATTCAAACTCGGCACCTAAGTGAATCATACCGACCCCTTCAAAAAGTTATATTACAACTTTGCTATAAAATGCTCAGGGCAGCCTGTATTTGGACACCTAAAAATTTACGTGGGATTTCCTGTTCCGTTCGGCAATACATCATCCCGGTATACGACATATGTGCGTGTTTATTTCACAAAACTTCACTTGTAGTATTATTACAAATGTTCTTACCAATCATCCAATGAGACACCAAGAGGCAAAGAATACAATGGAGAACCAGAACTAAAAATATAAACTAGTCTAAACGAACATGAAACAGCCTTAAGACAAATAAAAATAAATAAATAATAATAAATCTTTTTAAACCCCTTAACAATCTTAACTACGACTCAGGTCTTTACCTTTCACCGATATAGAGGAGAACGGGGAACCAGTTCCAGTTAAGCTCTGAGGAAGGCAACAGGATGATCAGCGAAACGTCAGCAATTCAATTCATCAACAATCGACGCAGGAGGATTCCAGAAGATTTGTAAATAGTATTCCAGTAGCCTGTGGAAGTTAATTTGGCTTATGGAAATTAATTTCACTTGTTTTTTCTATATTCATTGCCACTGCTATTTGGGGCAATATTCAATAAAATAAAAAAACTATATATATGCGGACGAATATCCGGAAAATTAGGAATATTTTTCGTGTCGCTATCAGCTGCACATGATACAAATATATTTTAATTTAAATTCAACTGTTTCCCTAAATTTTCTGAAAGAGACCGGCAGCCTCCAAAATGAAATTCGCTTCGGCCAGTAAAACCTACCCCACCGGCACGTATTTTCGCATTCAGCATGCCGAAAGCAATTTCTTCATGTACCAGAGCAAGCAAAATAAAATAAAACAGTTTTCAGGGACCTCGACCGAAGTCTCATTAGGGATTCTTCACACGAACCTAATCAGATAAAATACAGTCGCTGTTAAATTAAGCGTACGCCGCAACTTAAAGAACTAGATAATAGTCGAAACATTATAGAAATTGTGGGGCTGCTAGCAGGCAGGCAGCACTTTATTATCAGCCTCGCGCCGGTACAATAAGCATATAAATTTCGAAACAATAGACATTCGCCGTTTTGGAAAACGCAAGGCGATTTATAACTGATAAGAAAATGTTCGTAAACGAAACTCCTTTTACGTGAGAATGTTAAAGACGGGTGCAAAATCTGACGCACCAGCTCCGTGAAATCTTTGAGAAATTAATGAAATTCTAAAATCATAACGCATCCTGAAGATTTTCCGGGAGTTCTGGGCACTTCACGTCAATTGAAACTGATACTGGCACACAATATTTCACAGATGTTCACAGTTATTTCATGGATTACCGATTTGGATGCTTTTCAAAAAATAATTTGTTGGTTATGTGGAATTTTTTCTATTCCGCTCTAACTAAAAGCCACTTCTGAGTCCATGCCTCTCTTTCGTAATACTGAAAACATTTAACAATTTAACATCCTTTTCCGGAGTTAGACAGAAATGTCCCCTATATGAAGAAGACTTGGCGAGCCTGCTTTTAATATCGTCGTCTTGGGTCGACTCTTCTGTGATGAAAGTACCAAGATACTTGCTAACTGGAATTCGACCACCATGTGTTTTTTTATATTCATTCACGGTAACAAAAAGCTCCTGGAAATCTTCCAAATTGCCTGCCATTAACAAACTACCATATGAGCATCTGAGGTTACTGATCAATTTCTCTGCAATATCAATGGAACGTTAAATATCTCTAATTTCCACATGAGAGTAATGTAATTAGGGATATAATTGATATATTAAACGTTTCATTACAGTTCACCGCAACCTCTCAATGCAAAAATGTCAGAAAGCAACAGCATACTAGTCACTGAGGTTCTTCCTTACGTTCAAAAATTTACCGATCACATATCGGTGGTTCTTAAGAAATGTAATAACACCAGATTTATCAACATTTTGGATCCACCAAAGAACTATCAACTAGACTATAAAACATGGAAGATTCCTAACACTACCACAAATAAAACCAAATAAACCTGACATCAAATCCTATATTCTTCTAAGATCCGAGAATTCATTGAAAACTCTAAACAACCAAACAATCTTAACTACAACTCAGGTGTTTACCACCAATATGGGAACCATACTTTATGTACATAGTCATTTAATCTCTGAAGAAGGACTAAGTTGAGAAGATTTTCTCTCACAATTTTTTTGCTTTACTTAATCAACTCATACATATATACAGCATATAAAAATTAAGGCAATTAAGGCTTGATGTATCATCTGGAACGTCGATCTGATATAAAAACATATATTTGAAAATTTTGGGCTATTCCGTAATGGATGGATCAATCTGCGTGATGTTTTGAAGATGATGACACTTCCAATTATACCAGAAGTAAGCAACTTGCTTATTTTAAATAGTGCACTAAGTTTTTACTATATGAAACTATTTATCCTTATAGTTTTAACTAAGATATTTTCCTCATATAAATAGATACATGCAATGTGGATTCCTTTGAGTAGTCACTCAGATAATAATTCACTTTTAGAAAATTAAGAGAAGAAAAAAATTTTTGTTATTTATTAATTCAAGGCTGACACTCACAAAACTCTTTTTAATTTTTGAAATGAAATTTAGGCAGAATACAGAAAATTTTTTAAAATCTGTGAAATCCATGAAATCATGTGGAATCCTTATGGCATGTTTGAAATTTGCCTGTACGAAATCTCCTCGAGTAAAGACTGTATCGGAGACCTAAACAAACTTACCAAAACTAGCCAAAAAATTTTTTCACTTATATCGATTTTTGACTCTATATAAAAATAATATTTCGGCTCCGTTGCGAATCGAAAATTAAGTGATTTTTGATCAACCGTTAAAAATATAATCAATATAGTGGATAACGCGACTTGTACAGGCTTAATAATGCTTCGTTTCCATCAGATCGATTTTTTATACCGCTTTTCCCTCGCCTTTGTTTTGCTCGGGGGTCAATAAAACTTGTCATCAAAGGAAAATTAGATGAAAATTTTGCAATATTCATGATAGGTTCAGTGTGACCAAAAACTACTCATAAGTTTTGCCCTTCTTATTTTTATAATAACAAATTCGATATATCAAACAAAACTGAAAGAAACAACTAAAATAACAACAATGTATTCTTATATCCAAGGAACCAGTGGAATAAAAAAAGGAGGTTTATCCTCAGATGTATCACAATATGGAGTGCTAAATACAAAACACTAGTGTGGACCATTAACTGAACGGAAAAAAGTGTGAAAGAAAAGAGCAGTCCAATAATCTCCGACGAAAACCAAACCTTTTATTACTTGTTTCTTTCTACTCTTTTCTACACCACTCGAACCTAAATACATATCTGTCTGTCTATCTGTCTATCCAAGATCAAAGATATGGCTCATACCGGAGCCTAAACAAGGACAAATTAATTATTTGTGCATTTGAAATGTACACGTATCAATTTCAATTTTTCATTTATAGTTTCTAATGGCCAATTTAATCAAGTATTTTCACATTTTTACCTATTAAGCTAGCGATTATGAAACTAACAACGGAACTAATTATTTTTCATTCCATTTGTTCTGTTTTTTATTTTCTATTACCAAAATTGTTTTTTATTTAAAAGACAACATAAAAAAATTATTGAATTTTTTAAATTCAAATTAGTCAAAAACCCAAAGTTACACGAACTATCACATAAATAAAACTACGGTTTGATTTGTCTAAATAATATGGTGAAACGAGCGCCTTCTAGGAGCAGCGTCCAAATAAGTTTCAAATTCGTTATTGTTATGTAAAAAAACTTAAAACTGGATTTTTGTTTTAAATACTCAACAGAATTTTAATATTGAACGCCCAGCATTTCCGAAACCAGCAAAATTTGTATGTGGCTTGTTGAGTTTCAACCATGTTGGGGTCTAATCTTTATCAATTACACTGTATCTCCGATGTTTCGATACGTAATGTGCCTTACGATAGAGTTATGTCAAAAATTCTGACTTGTTTTCCAGAAATTTTGAAGCAAACTGAAATTCTAACCAATTCCTCAAAAATTTTCCTGATTAAAACTAAAAGATACATTTCATTTCTGATGGCGTTCGAGCGCTTTCGAAGAAATTAGCACTGTGCGTGATAGAAATAAATAAATAAAATGGTGATGCCTCTTCCATTATTTGAAGGTACTGTTCCAATATCACTTGCTTTTGCTGTATTTCCAACCAATTTTGCTAATATTCTATATAGCACGGGTAAGGATTGGTGGTCTCCTTCTGGCTTCAATTTATCCAAAGTTCAATAATTCACTATTAACAAGGGTATTGATGTTTTTGAATCATCTAATTATTAAGCGTTCGATATATTTTGAGACATACATTACCCGAAAATAATTTACAACACATTTGTAAGTGATACGAAACTCGCTCTTCTCAACATTAACTTTGCTTATATATAACAAAGCTAAATTAAACAATTAAGAAACATCTTACGAAATCGTACAAACACACCCGTGTCAAGAGTGTCTCTTTACATACGGTCGGAAACGCTAGTAAACCAGACTATTTTAACCCTATACTCAAAAGTTTGAAATTAACTACTACTGGTACGGCGTTGTTTGTATGTCAAGAGTCTCTATTTGGCGAGAAACACGGAGCGGAATTTATCACAGAAATAAGACACAACAGACGATTGAACAATATAATTATTTGTTTTAAGCGCTATTAAATTGCAGTTAGCTTACTTGTTGACTCGCGTTGAAAGCGGAAATGCGACAATAAAGCAGAACTACTACAACTTTTAGGATCTTTAGTCCATTTTGTTGGAAACGTTTGAAACTATTTGGATTGCTCTTTGTGTCAACAAAATGAAAAAAGAAAAACACTCAAAATCCACCATGTTCCGCCTCGTTAGGGCAACGTCAGACCTATAACTTAAATAAATTCTCACCGAACTAAATATTAAAGTCGGTTTAGGTTAAATTTAAGACAATATAATAGGCATCAACCCCTTTGGGGTCTCACCAAAAATTACAGTCTATTGGCAAGCCGTAACCAAAAATTACATTTTTTCCTTAAAAGGTTGAAAGACAGTTAATTATTTTCGTGATCGATGGATTGTGCCAAATTTTCGAAAAAAAAAAAACATTTTTATCTCCAAAACAGCTTAAGATACATACAGGGCTTTCTATGATAATCGTCCAATTGAAGTTTTATGGGAAACAAAATACACGTTCGGTAAACTTTTTAAGTCACTCGCAACGCTCGTGCCAAATAAACTCATGACTCTAATGCCGTTTACCGCCCTTGTTGCATAATATACTATTCCCCCACTTGTAAGTGGCTTCGGCAAAACTCTCGCAACTTTAGTACTTCCATTTTCCAAAAAAAATTTCTTGAACCTTCTAACTTTGGTACGATTCATAGGAAGCAAATATGAACAATCTGCAAATTCTACTAACAACTCTGCAGCACTCCTCATATTCAGAATTTCAACAGAAGAATATGGATTACTTGAATTTTTGATTGACATCTGACAATACGGTTCGGCCTGGTGAGTTAAAATAAAAGTCAGGCATGGCCAATCTCTTGTAATCTTCATCAGCGAGTCTAACACCTTGCTTTGGGTACCGTATGACACTAGAGAATATCCTTCATTTCTTATTGAGGATTATAAAATAGTGTTCCTATTTGAGAAAAAGACTTTAACCGATTTTTGATTTAAAAATTTTAGTGTTAGTTCTTCTTCATGCTCTACGAAATCATATATTTTTTATTTATCTTTAAAATCTCAAGACAGACCACTAAAATAAGTCCACTTCTATAAGAAAATCAATCTCATATACCAGGGTTACCAAAAGTATGGAAAGGGGAGAGATATCTTCAGAATTACAAAATTGATAAAAAAAAACAAAAACAAAACAAACACAAGGAAGGGGGCTTGGAAATATTAAACGGAAATCCCAATTTTTTATTACAGATGCCGATTCTGTAAAAGATAAAAAGTTTTCTTTGGGATTCTCAATTTATCCTATTTGTTATACACATGTTATTTGAAATACACGGTTACCAAACCTTCCTTTTAACATTTCCTTCTACTACACTAATCAGGTGTGTGCAAAGTGTAACTTTAAAACGTCAGATTCATTATACAAAATATGTCAGAAATGGTCAGACTCAAATATAAAATATATGTGAAATGTGAAAGTATAGAATTTTCTGGAGAATTGAAAAATACCTTAATATACAAGGTGATCCTTAGAACGATATAATATGCTCAAAGTTTTGTTATTAAAATTTTTGATATTTTCTACAGGGTATACTCGTTCTGATAATGTCTAATGCCAAATTAACGAGCCACCCGGTATACTCTTAGGATAATTTTATTCCGCATGTGATACCTAATTTATTTGTTCATAATTGCTAATATCTTTCGGGTATCATGAAGCTAATTTGCATGTTTGACATTTCCGTGCTGTCGTTCACACATGCCTTGTTGCTTTTGTGGTTAGGTTCCCTCATCCGCTGTTCATTAATGTTTCTTTATGACTTTTAAAACAATTTATTGGTTATCTACTTAATGGATTAAATACTCCCAATCCGTTCGTAAAAGGTTTATTGAAAGGTAATTTAAATCGCCCTTTAATTTTTGGGGTTAAGGTGTTAAAGTGTTCTTCCTTTTAGAAATATTTTCAACGTCCAGTCACTTCCGGATCAACAGGAAGTTGTTGTCAGCTTGCTTATTTCAAAGAGAACACCGCCTATACTATTATATTTTGAGATTCTAGACATATATAATGTTTAACCGAAATATTTGACTTTGAAAAAAAAATTAACTACTTTAATACGGAGTGTTCAAAACTAGACCGCAAACATTCATATTTTTAGAGTCGCTGAACTTGGTTTTTTCAAATGGGACGCCCTCTAACATTAAGCATTATCAAGTCAAAGACTTATTTATCTATCAAACTACCTACACAGAAAAAAACAAATTCTTAATTTTATATTACGTATATCTTCAATATTTTCTAATCGATCTAAATATTCAGGACACCAGTTTAAATTACGAATAAGATATATTTTTCATTGTAGTAAGTGATATTGTTTTAAGATATTTCACATTTTTATTCCTAAATTACAAATTCTACTTCCGAGATTGCATCATCTCTTTATTTGGAAAGGGTTGCCTCCTTAAAATGATATATAAATTTAGAAGGAGAAACAATATAGCTATTTTGAAAATGTACTTCTTTCAATTTTAAACGAAATAATAATCAAATGAAAATGATAAAACGTAACATACTCTCGATTTGAGAATATGGCTGTGGCGTATGTTATAGGGAGTATGGATTTTTCCCAAATACATCTGAATGTACGTATGTTATATACAGGGTATTTTCTGATTTGATGTCAATAATTGAGGGGAAAAAACGAAAATTTCATATCAACATATGTCCTAACCGTCTTAACTGTTGAGAAACAGGGTGGTAAATTTTTCAAAAATAAAACATATTTTTTTTATATCTGCAATACCACTTTAGAAATTTTAAAGAAATTTGCGCACGTGACCTATGTTTCAATGGGCATTATTCATTTTACCACATTTCTTTTTTAAGTCCACCAATAGCGGGCGTATGGAATTTCAAATGTCTATTTTGGTAGCCCAGATTCCTCTTAAAATAAAAAATATTCTTATAATCTCCAAACGTTTCTAAAAAAAATTAATTTCTTCATTTTTTTCGATCAGACGTACGGTTTTCGCTTAAACAAATAACAACCTCGTCCCTTTGAAAAGAAAAGAGAAAAGTCCAGGACTTGATAACACTTAAATTTACAGGGTGTCCCATTTGAGAAAAAAAACGAATTTAGCAACTTCGGAAATGTGAATGTTTGGTGCCAATTTTGGACACCCTGTATTAAATCAGACAACAAAAATGACAAAAATGTAAAATTACGCCTCTTTTTTTAAAATTTTGCCAAAAACTTCTATTCCATTCTTCCAAATTTATACACAATTATACATAAGATTTCTTTAGAACTTCATATATTTTCAAAAATGGAATAATATATGGGGTGTTTCATTTGAAATAATCAAGTTGACAGTAACTTCCGGTTGAACCGAAAGTGGCAGAAGGTTGAAAATATTTTAAGAAAAGAAGTACACTTGGCACTTACGTTAACCCCAAAAGTTATATTACATCTAAATAAACTTTAAATGAACGCGTTTTTGTGAAACATCCCGCAGAGCACCAAGGGTTAAACTGGGCTTGCGTAACAAGAAAATACAGTGTAAAATTGTCACAGGACAATTTGTAATTGAATATAACCAGCAGGTGTTTATTATGTTTGTGCCACTCAAAAGCTAGATAAATCTTGGCATATCATTTCAGTAGGTACGAGAATTTATTTAATTCTTTTTTTATTTAGGTCCCAGCAGACGTTTCCAGTCGAGACAGAATGATTGGCCGGTTTTACTGGCGGCCCGATTTATATTTTGAAGAATTTATCGCGTCGTTTTATTTCCTAAAGAGAAATAATGCCCGGATAAAATACTAAAGCTGTCATATTAACTCAACGTTAGATATCTAGTGGGGAATTAAATGTCCTTCACACTCGGTGCTAAAATAGTTATAAAATTTCTTTCTTACGATGGCCGTAAATTCCGCGTAAAAGCACTGATCGCCTCGAGCTCAACCAAACAAAGGGCGACTGAAGGGGACTGCGAACTAAATAAGACTGTGGGGTTTACTTCGTTAACCTCGAATCTCGCATTTTAGACTTTCCTCTTTACCTAATTTTATCTCAAATCAGTTTCCGGATTTTTTTTTTCATTCTTTTCCAAAAATATTGTTAGGGGCATAATTTGATGTGTCAAACCTATGACTATCTAGCTTAATATGCAGGGTATAATTGATTTTTTTTTAATCTCTGGCGCTATTTGGTTGGCTTGCTAAATAATATGGAATTTGAAATATATTCCAAGGGTTCTCTCTCTCTCTCTCTCTCTCTCTCTCTCTCTCTCTCTCTCTCTCTCTCTCTCTCTCTTATGGTCCTAAGTTTTCTCTAAGAAATCATTCCAACGCTCACGGTTTTAAGAGAATGTTAAACCATGGTATAAGCAAAGTGGTAGTGTTAATTATAAAACCCCAATCGACGGTCAAAATAAATTACATAGGGCAACAAATATTTTGTAATTTGGTATTTTTCTTATTTTTGGAGTTATATGGTGCTAATTTTTTTGGAATTATTTTTTAAGATGTCATATTTATTATTTTAAAGATAGGAACATTATATAACATTCTAAAATTTTGCGTAAACTAACGGAATATTAGCGGCGAATTCCCGGAAGTAAAAAATAGTTTTTGGGATTCCGAAATATGTAGTTAAAACATTGCTGCGTCGGGTCGTAGCGGTATGCCTTGAAGAAAGCCCGTTTATAGTGGAATTGCGTTTGTTGTAGGCAGTCGTTTCGTGAGGTTAGTGAGTATTGTGCAGTTAAATTTCTGTTTAAAATGCCAAGACTTCGTAAAAAATTTCCAGATACGTTTTGCTATGTGTTTGTGGTTTGCTTTTGGTCAAGAAATTTAAACGTAAAATTACACCCCTGTTTACGCACATATGAGGAAGATTTAAGTAATTGAAATAATGGAACCAGGCCATACTTATGACTTGCAGAGAGCCAACAAGTCATCATGATGACTGCTATTCTTGCATGTTCAATGTTCGTGAAAATAATAATAAAAAATTGAAAAAAATAAGTTTATCTGAACATCAAGTCTAGAATTAGGCCAGTTGCACACGGTCCAGATGTCCAAATACCTGAGAATCCAGCCAATTTAAAAGAATATATCACATATATATCTAGTTATATCACTAGTTTCTGTCAACTTGAAATAGATGAAGATACCCTTGCTGATACATGTAGTGTTTCTCAGCAACCACAGCTATTTTCAGAACAGAACTTAATGACTTAGTGAGAGACTTAGGTTTACCTGAGACTTCGAAATAAAAGTTTGCTGGCAAGATGTTAAAATCTCGTATTTCAGGAAGCGCGAGGCAGAATTTATAGGCTATTTTTCTATAATAGGCTATAATTCTAAGGACTGGAGGT
Source organism: Cylas formicarius (assembly GCF_029955315.1). Lineage (NCBI taxonomy): Eukaryota > Metazoa > Arthropoda > Insecta > Coleoptera > Brentidae > Cylas > Cylas formicarius. The sequence goes on along the minus strand of NW_026844352.1, from coordinate 13,659,611 downwards.
GGCTTATTGACTCATCCGAGCTGTTCTTTTGCACAACGGAAATGATCTTGCTTCTGGACCTCTTGGTGGAACTACTGCTTGAGAAAATCAAATACGAGGACTATAGTTTGATGATTGTGGGACTTCTATTCGGTCAGCAGTCAGGATATACGAAGGATCCCTGTTCTTTGTGTGAGCGGGACATTAAGTGAAAAAGAACTGGCCAAAAGGAGTTAATCAACCGAATCAAAAAATATTCCTCACGATGGTTCTTATTGATCCACGAAAAATTCTGTTACCACTGCTACATATTTACATTAGGAATGATGAAGCAGTACGTTAAAGCTCTAAATAAAAACGGAGCATAATTTAAATACCTATATGGAAAATTTCCCGCTCTCCCAAAATCATAAGTAAAGGAAGGAATTTTTGTAAGCGATTAATGTATACCATGATCGAATCTGAAAAGGTTGCATGCGTTCTATTCACTGATGTTTTAAAAGATTCTCTAGAGAACAATAAATATTCAAATCACAAAAGCATTGTAGAAAACATGTTAGAGAAATTGAGGGAAATGCGATCCACTATGTGTATAAAATAACACTTTTTCACTCACATTTGGAGTACTTTCCCAAAAAGATTGGGATCGTGAGATAGGAGCAACGTGAGAAGTTCCACCAAGATATAAAATAAATGGAAAGCAGATATCTGGGTCGGTGGAATATAGCAACGATGGCAGATTACTGCTGGTCTTTAAAAAGGGTCAATCCGGCCCTGGAATATGGAATAGTGAAATGGAAAATCCAATAAAAGAATTTTTTCGGCCCAGAGGGAGAGACCTTCCAAAAATAAATGGACTTAACTATGGTACGAGACTTTGTTATTTAATTTCGATTTTTGTTCTTGTACTAATAAAAATAATGTTTAAATCAACCGGAATTTTCATTTATTAATTCTTCTAATGTTGTCAAAAAACCTTATCAAATCAAATGTCAAACCGAAATCAACTTTCAAAAGTTTACAAATTGTTGGTCTGTTTTATCTGTCAATAATAAATACCAAAGGCAACTAGATGCAATATAACGTTTATTTGTATAACACATATTATTATTACAAATCATATTACTTCGACATACTATTTGGACACCCTGTATAAAAGATAACCTTATGATTATTAAATTCAATAGTGTGAACTTTATTCACATTAGATAGATAGATAGATAGATAGATAGATAGATTATTTATTCACAAAACCAGGTGGTACAATGGATGTTTCGTCAATAAATACAAATAATAAATTACAAGTTTCATTGTAAAAACAATGTATATCATAATCTTAAGTAATGTATAGAACGAATACGAGTATATATTTATATAACAAATGACAAACAAGTTAATGTAATTTAAAATAAAAGAGAGTATACATTAGAAAAATCTCGGTAAACTTTTAACGTTATTTACGATGCTCTCAGGTACGCTTCAAATTCTTTCAGGCTGTAGAAAGCATTGGCCGACAGGAGCCTCTTGATGTGTTTTTTAAATTGATTTATAGATAAATTTTTTAAGCTTGGAGACAGCAAATTATAATAATATGGTCCCGCGTAACTTAGTGATTTTTTATAAAACATATGGTTGAGTTTTGGCTTCAGCAGATGTTCTCTATTGCGAGTATTGTAACTGTGGATATCAGTATGCTTCCTATGTAAATATTTATTTTTATGTGTGATCAAAAGTATTTTAAATAGGTATATACAAGGCATTGTTAATATTTTGTGCTGTTGAAATGTCTCTTTGCTTGATTGCCTCGGAGGAAGTTTAAAAATCAGCCTAAGTGTTCTTTTTTGCTGTATAAACACTCTCTCAGCATCATTCGCTTGTCCCCAGTTGACAATATTGTGTGAAATGGAAGAGTAAGCTGACGCGTAGTAAAAAGCTATTAGTGCCTTCTCAAGAAATGAATCTCTAATTGTTAATATTGCGAAAAAGGTTTTATTTAGTTTATTGCAAACATTGTCAATGTCCCGGTCCCCTCTCAAGGAGCTATCAATATAAGAACCAAGAAACTTCGTGGTCTGATTTATTTCCAATGGCGAACCAGCAAAACTGATCGATAAGCCAGCTAAAGGTTTAATGTACTGACCAGTAAACTCAACCACGACTGTCTTTTCCACATTCACGATCAAATGATTTTGCCTACAGAAGTTATTAAACTGTGAGACAACAAGAGATACATCATCCATCAACACTTCTGCATCTCTTCCAGAGACAAAGACGATACCTTGCCAGTGCCATTATAAGGTAAGTTTCAGTTTTGGTTTATTTTCAGTTTCTCATTTAAAGAAATTTTGCACTGTTTCTACTGAAGTGGCATGAAATGGTCCTTTTGTGGTAAGCAATTCTGCATATTTTTAATATCGACAAAATCTTCTGAAACCCAAACTTTCTTCTCTTTTTCCCCATTTTTTTTTTGGCTTTCTAATAAGTATTGTGTTGGTGATGTTCCAATAATAAAGAAATCTTACTTATTATAGTTATCGGTTGGTGTTGCGTTTGTAAGTAACAAATGAAATTACTTTATCGGCTATTTGGTAAAAAAAAATTGAATATGCAGTCCCTTGTCTCTTACTCCTTTAAACTTTTTATTTCTGGAATATTTGATCTTCGAAAATTTTGATGTTTGAGCGAATGAACCACAAGTTACAATATTAGATTCGACTTTTGTAGAAGTCGCAGAATCTGTGTAGACTTCATAATAATGCCTAGATTCTGGTTAAATCGCTCTGTGAAGGAATCTTCTCGCAGATTCAACATAACTATACCTGGTACTATTAAATAGGCTGTGTTGTCAGTTGCTGAAAGTGCCTCAGATGATAAAATATGTTATGGTTTTTATAATTTCATTTATTTACTGCGAAATAGTTAGGGGGGTCAAGACTTTTGGTGGTGTGTGTATAAATTTTTCAAATCGGCTTAAAAAGGACATTTGTTTTTATTCGTACATTCAGAAGATAATTGAGGAAAGAAAACTATATAACTTTTAAGAATAAAGATTTTGCCTATTCCCTTTAATAACCTTCAAAATACAAACGCCAATCTTGTACATAATGCATTATTTCTATTAAGAACACTTTAACCAAAACCATCCTACCGCTTTTGACACACCATTTTCATTGTTGGTGAATGAATAACATAAGCATAAATAGGCAAACGTAATCCTTGGTTGGTTACTCTGAGGTTTTTTCCTACACACATTTCTGAAATAGACTATAACAATGATTTAAATGGCATTTAATGGACATTAATGAAAAGTATAAAAAATTAAAATATACTGGGAATATGATGAACTCCCTACTTCCGAATCGTGCACATTTTATGCATTCCCAATATGTTCTTTTGGCGATAGCAACCCATTCTGTGCGATGAATCTGCGAAGTCAATTTATTCGTATCGCTAAAACCCGAATGAAAATTTCATTAATTGTGTATTAAGCCGCGGCTTAATTTAATAGTGGAATATTCATTTGTTCAGGATTCGACGGTCATTAGCGAAAGGATCGATACAGATATCGACACCGCAATAATAAACCCATAGTACATCCCGAATTTGTAATGAATTCTCAAAAGCGAAAGCGGATTTTTTAGGCATAATTCCATGACCGGGTATGCACTAATAATTTGGAAATTAATGCGATTGTTGGAATATTAACAGCCATATATCAGACCATAACTAGACGCTTTATTTATGTTGATCTCTTTCTTAATAATTTGTTTAATTTCCTTTATTGTGAATTCTTTTTGATAGGGGAATTATATAGCTCAGGCTTTTTAAGTATTCTCTTTTTTTTTGCTTTCCATGGGGAGTAATCTGTGGGTTCAGTTGGTAAGAGATTTTCCAAGTACTCTTGGATGCCTTGATTTTCCTCGTCCTGAATCAAATATTTTCGTTCTCTAGTTGCTTTGTTTAACTATCTCTTGCTCTCCTAAATTCTCGCTTGCTGAAATTTCTTCTATAAGTGTGTATTTCTACGAGTTTTTCCTTAACCGTCGGGGATATTTTGATGTGATGCCTCGGGGGTAGTAGTAGTAGCTGAGCATGCTGATTCGAATCAGTTTTATTGTTATGCAAGGTTGGTTTTCTATTGAGTGGTCTATACTTTTCACAAAACTTTTGGATTCCTCCTGCGTCAGTTTTTGCTGAGTTGAACTTGCTGACATTTCGCCAATCTTCCTGTTTTTCTCTTCAGAGCTTGACTGAAACAGTTTCACGCAGGAGGAATCGAGAAGTTTTGTAAAAAGTATTACAGTAGCCTGTGGAAGTTTCTTTGAAAAATTATTGAGTGGTCTTATAAGTCATAGCAGAATTCTGCCTTTCCTTTCTTCGGATCGATATCTTTCGTGACACAAAAATTTGTTTATGCTTGATGGGCAATAAGTGGTTTGACTAGTAGATAATTGATGTAAATTGTTTATTTTCATATATTCGAAAAATTCTCTGCATTTTGAGCTTGTCAACCTTGACCCCTATTTTGTGTGCTTAGAGTTGTAGTCTCCCTCTGCAATAAATATGTTCAATTTAAATGTATTTGATACCAGTCAAGCGAGATTGTAAATCATAGGGAAGTCACTCTAATTTATGATACATCCTATTTAGAATTTTGTAGTTTTTGTTTGCACTGCTTGTCAGAAATATCAAGACATATTGCACAAATGTTGTAGCAATAGTTAAATTGAGACAACATCATCAGAAGTTTTTTAGTTTGTGGATGAAGAGAATTTAGATAAAGGTTTCAGCATTGAATACTCTCTCTTAAAAAGATGTGACTAGTAAATTTAAGTTTGTTATCAATTGTTCGCCCCAAATTCTTAACAGTGTATTAAAGAGCATTCAAATTTCGTTTTAAGTTTAAGGATGGATGTTTTCAAAACAATTCCTGGGTCACTGCCATTAGCAATAGCTAAATCTTCAGGTTTAAACTGGTATGATATTTGTACATTATTAGCAATTGGATGGGTAATGCAAAATCGCAAACACTTATTAATGTTTATGGCGAACATTTTGCACATCAAAGGTCCTATGTTATTTCCTTGCAGAACACCGAGCACTATTTTCTTTACACTGCTCCATTTTCATAAACTAAATTCTGCTAACGATCACTAGAAATGATTTTATAAGCAATGCCAAATCGAATAAATTTCAAAACGAAATGAAGAAGAGTATGTTTCGAAAACATCAGAATTTTAACTTTTCATTCGTTTAGAGTGAATATTTACGATAAAAAATATTAGAAAAATTTATTAGTTTTGTAAATACACATAATTAAAAGTAATGAAATCTTGCCTGACCTAGTTCGTGTTGAGGACACCAAGCGACCGGTGCTAGGTTGTCCCTTCGAGAACTCGTTTTTCCGAAACGTGTGGAAATTTACGCTCCACCGGCCCCGTCGGACCTTCGGCGAGGAAAACGATAGCGTTTTTACGGCTGTCCGCTTTTCTTTTGCCGCATATAACCTTTCCCCCTTAACGTGTGGTCTCTGAGACCGAGCCAAAAATAATACATTTCTTAGAGGCGGAGGAGCATTCAAAGCAGGTTGTTAAAGATGAAATTGTGGCAACAATGAATTATGGTATAAACAATAATAAATCTCCAGGTAAGGAAGAAATTATTTCAATTATCAAGACTTTTAAAAATAGTAAAGCTAGTAAAGGTGACAATAACCTCGAGGAGAATATGTATAACGTGATAAAAGCAATATGGGGGGTAGAAAAAATGCTCTTAACATGGAGAGAATCAATTATCTGCCCAATATATAAAACGGGTAATATTAATGTATTAAAACAAATTTTAGATAATAGCCTGGATCAGAAACTAACTAAATATATGCCGTTCATTGATTTTAAAAAAGCTTATGATACAGTCAAAAGAGAAAAATTGTATGAATCGATGGCGGAATTGGGAGTATCAAATAAAATTGTTAATTTGACAAAAATGACTTTAATAGAAACGGAGGGATAAGGTAATTATAGAAAGAAAAATATGAGAAAAGTTCCGGGTAATGTCTGGGTTATTTAACATACTATTGGAAATAGTGGTTAGAAAAAGTGATTTGAAAGCACTATATTTAAACAAAGAACCCCAATTCTTGCTTACGTAGGTGATATTGTGATCAGCTAAAGAAACAGGTGTGAGAGCAAGGAACGTATCCAGGAGTCTCAAAAGAAGAGTGAACAAAACGATGACTACGTCTGCTGTCTTGAATGGATGTGAAGTATGGAGGCTCAACAAAAGGGAGACGGAAGCATTTGAAAGGAAACTATTGAGAAGAATATTTGGGGAAAAGAAAGGAGAGCATCAGTGACTAAGAAGGACTAATATGGAGCTTAAAGAGCTCTATGGAGAACCATCGATAACAAATGTTGCAAGAGCTCAAAGATTAAGTTGACTGGGACATGTAGCAAAACTGAGCAAGAAATTAGTTAATAGCAGGGCAAGTGAGACAGTATCGAGTGTCTGATTGAGCAGTACAATTTATTAATGAGTATAAAACTGTGAATGAAAGACATAACCATCTCATCCTTTTTTGATTTATATGCTTTACACGAAACCATGAGGCATTTGCTATTTTGTTCAATTCAAAACTATCTGGTTACTGTTGGTAATAAAATACTAACGTTTTATGGAAGCGATCTCTTTCTACAGCGAGTCTAAATAGACTCTCTACCTCCATACCACTCTGATATACGATATTTTTAGCATTGGACGGTAGCACCAAAGCTCAAAAGCCTCCAGTTCTATCGACGACAGCACACTTTTACAAAATATTAGATGTGATGGAGAGTAATGCGGTCTTTTTTGCAGCTTATAATGCAAGTTATTTAAATAACCTCGAACCTGATGTATAGAAGCATAAGAAAATATATGATGAAAAAGACGCTGCAAGTGGAAGTTGGGAACAGTAGTAAACTCTTAGGTTTCTGTTTGTGGATAGGCAATAAAATTCTAAATTGTCTTCTTCTTCTAAGAGTGCCATACAAATTTTTGCGTCGGCGTCCGTCATATGTTTCTGGTAATTGCAACATTCTGGAAATCCACGAGGGTTTCTTTCTTCTTATGCTCCTTTTTCCCACTTCGATCTTACCTTGAAGGATAAGGCGCTGGAATATCGTTCTCCTCTCATAATACGTCCCAAGTAAGATATTTTTCTACTCTATATTACTTCGTAGTGTTCGCAATCTTCTAATTGTGCTTTTCGAAGAACGTCTTCGTTTCTTATGGATCTACCCACTATATTCTCAGCATTCTGCGCAGATGCCACATGTCGAATGCCCCTAATTTATTTATAAAATTTGCCTTTAATGTCCGTTAACTTAATAATGTTCTCAGATATTTCGTAGATTACTACACCATCTCAGCACGTGGAGTGCTGGAGTTATTGAAAATCAAGAGTTTAGAATTGAGGTAAAAATTTTCAAGTTCAGTGAGTTCTACCGTTTTTTGCCTTTGAATCAAATTGTTCGTCGTCGATGCGAAGCATTCTTTGCCACCTTTTGGAATATGAGAAGCCACACACGCGTGTACATTATTGACCTTGAAAAAAAAGTGATTATTTTTTTGATTGGCGGATAATTTGTAATTTTATAATTTAACTAGGTGAGTTTTTATTAATCTAGGATCCAGCGACAACATAAAAAGTTCAACTTCGATACATGTCGCTGCAGAAAAAATGGTGGGAAAAAGCAGAATGGAAAGCTATGAATGCTCAATTCTCATTGGTTCTAAAAAAGTTGCTTTGAGTTGTATCAATGCTAAATTTAATATAGAACCAATAATACTGTTGTATATAATAATTTTGTTGTGGCAATAATAGAAAGATGGTACTACCATTGCTCACAACTTGAGCATAATTCATTAAAACAAAAATTAAAAAAAAATGAATCGATAGTGAAGCTTGGCTATCCACTTCATTAACACAAATCAATTTATTGGTAGCATGATTGAGCACGAGTGAGTATATTTCACTGTTAAAAAATATGTAATTATTTAGTTTTTCGCGTGCATTGGTTACGTTGACCTCGAAACTTATCCAGATTTTTAAGTCATTTAACAACAATTTAATCAAAATGAATCGCAATTCAATACATCTTAATAAACATAAATATTTACAATATAAATTTAGAAAGCATATTTTTGTCCCGACATGTTGGTTGATTAAGATTTCTGCTTTAATTGTGAGTTGATTAGTCCAGAATGTTATCAAATCTAGCTTAAACAGCTGCAGCTTTATATAAGACTTGAGCGCATGTAATCTTAAACCATTAAGCCAAAGAAAGGTAGCTAAAGGGACTAATGTAATATGTTAATATGTATATTATTTCTAGCTAGCATCTGTTTCGTATACCTCTGCTGCAGCAGGAGCGGCTTTTAAGATATCGAAAAGAATTCCGATATTTTATAAATTCATAAAGAATTGTGGACAAATTCAAAGCAAATTTTCAAGTTCAGTGAGTCCTACCGTCCTACCTTGAATCAAAGTATTTGTTAGTGCGAAGCATTTTTTGCTATCTTTTAGAATACGAGAAGGCATACACGCGTGCATGTTATTGAACTTGAAAGTGAACTTTCTGATTGTCAGATAATTTGTTAATTGTATAACGTAACTTGCTGCATTTTTGTTAATCTAGGATATACCTTTGAGAACAAAAACGGAAAAATACCAAAACTTTAAATCTATTGACAAGGGTTTAATGGAATAATTATCATAATGATAAGTGTGAACATTTAAGATACTTAAGCAAGGAGCTGATTGGCAATGCTTGTAATAGGGTAATAAATTATGTATTTTAGAACCACGAGAATATTCTACACAGTGAAACGTAATGATAGATCAATAAGTAGTTCTAAGGATAATATTTATGAATTTCCAACTTATTTTCAAAGTTCAACTAGTTCTGATATTCCAAGATTGAAATTAGGAAGAAAGTATGCCTCTACAAAGGAGAGCCCAGTAAACTCATCAACCTTCGTGACTATATACGAAATAGAGCGAGTTGCATCACTGTAGAACGCGTTAATGCAATGAATAACAAAATAAACACCGGAAGATCTCCCAGAAGATTGATTTTCGATATTAGAGAGACAGTGTGACGAGAATGGCATCAGGATGTTGAAAGTCTGAAGAAGAAGAAGCGGAATCTCTTTGGCTGGAAGACATGAAGCTGAAACAGTTTTTCTTTATTTCAATATGCAAAATGTTCTTGAATTGAATTGAATCCAAGCAATATTATCTAACATTGCATTGGCGATTTTCTTTGAACCCTATGAGTCGTTTTTCTTATGATTTTTCGGTTTTTTCCGGGTCATTTTGGATTATAAATATTTCCTGTTTCAAAGGCATTTTTTTTTAATTTTAACAAATAAGCCACAATTATGTAAGGTACAATCAATTAAAATAGGTGGTAATACGACTTTGGTTTTAAATCAAGATTTTCAAATTTCGAATTTTTGCTTTAAAACCTGTTATGTAACGTTTTATGTTTAAGCTGTAAAAAGGGTCACTTTATTCTATCATAAATTTTACATTTTTTTAGTTTTTTCGTAACCTATACAACAATACTTTAAAGCAAGCAAATACTGTTATACATGGGGATTTTCTAATCTAATCGTCCACTTGTGTACTCCATTCGTGGACATATTCTGTCACCTCAAAAATCAACCCAAAATATAAAAACAATGTTTTAATCTCCTTGTAGAAGAAATATTTGAAATCAAAGGGTTCATGTTAACGCAGTGGTCAGGAGATCCGCGACTTTTTCGGAATATTTTACGTTGACCATACACTTATCATCGCTTAGCGAAAGCTTGCAGAATATCTGGAACGGTTTTTATGGGATCGCTAATACGAGCCCTAACAACTAATTGTTCGGACGATGTACGAAATAATAAGAAAACATATTTATACTTATTTTAAATTGATTTTTTTTTTGCCTTTTCGATTGAAAAATGAAATCACGCACTTATTTTTATACCAAAAAGTGCTATCGTAATGAATTATTTTTTTATTTCACATAAATTATATAAGAAAATATCAAAAACATACTGAATTTGCTGACAAATAAATATTCGGACGCATTTAAATCTTTTGTTTCAAACCGAATATTAATAAGAAGTAACATCACCTTTCGCGGCAATAACAGCTTTTATGCGTTTTGGCATGGAATCTACCAAATTCTAGCAATATTCGGGGGTGAAAGTATTCCAAATTTCAGAGATTTTTGCCTTTAATGCTGGAACTGTACGCTGAGGATTGTTACGCAAAGTCTTTTTCATCCGATGCCATAAACTTTCAATAATACTTAAGTCGGGGCTACTTGATGGCCACGATAAAACTTTCATATTATGGTCCCCAAACCACTTTTTTGTTGTTTCGTAGTATCGTCTTGTTGAAATATAAAATTTTCATTTCCAAAAGTTCGTTCTATTGATGGAATCAAACTTCTTGATAAAATTTGTTGGTATTTTTCTGCATTTACAGTACCATCAATGAACTCGTAGTTACCAACCCCTTTACCACTCGTACACCTCCATATCATAACACCTTGGGGAAATTTTACCGTGCGCTTTAGGCAATATTTGTGAAAATTTGTGATTTTGTACGAATCATCCTTTTTCGAAAATCGCCTACACACACATCAAATTTTGATTCGTCGCTGAAGATAACGTTACTCCACGGTTCCGTTGTATATATTGTATATATTTTAGATTTTGCCCAATCCAAACGTTTTTTCTTCTGAATAGACGTTAATAATGGTTTTTCCTTTGCCTTTAACAAAAGTAGATCATAGAATATTAATAATTTTTATATTGAAACAGTAAAAATTGTAAACTTACCTTATAAAAACTCAAACCAGACTTATGCATCTATTGTCTACGATATTCCCAGGAGACATTTAAGTTTGCCTCGTGATTCCATTCGGCTTGAATTTGTCGTAAGACGCTTCGTCTGCTAGTTTTACAAATCTTGACCAGAATACGACGATCTCTTTCAGTGATTTTACTGGGTCGGCCTGAACTTTTACCACGACGTAAACACTAGCTGTCTCTCCATACTTTTTTATAATATCCCCGACCGTTGATTTTGCAATACTCAAGTCATTTAAAATTTTTTGCATTGATTTACCTCAGCAGTACTGAGATATGATAATTTCTCGCAGTTTTTTGTTTGTGGCAACACCACGCGTCATTGTCTTATCAACTATTATACAAACTGACATCTCATTTATCTAAGCCCACTACATTTTACCATCAATGCATGGGTAGCATTGACTTCTTGGTCAATAAACATTCGCGTCCGAATATTTATTTTTCAGCAAATTTGGCATGTTCGCCGCAGGCGGTATGTACGATAGCACTTTCTGTGCTATCGTAATGTGCGTAAATTGATTATTCAATCGACATAGCAAAAAAAAAATTAAATAGATATAAAAATGTCTTTTTTATCATTTTTTACATCGTCCGAACATTTAGTTGTTAGGGCTCATATAGGACGGTCGAGGTCTAAAGGTACTGCTCGCCCATTCATCTCATAAATTAACAAAACTCTGCTCAATAAAATTTAATTGCGCAAGGACTGCCGCGTCAGCCGCGACTTCATCTCGTTTCGGTCGTGTGTAAAACGCTTCCGCAACGAGGTATGCGACGCTGATAAGAACCATTTGTTCGACTCATTAAGTCTTGTTTTACATAAGAGAATTCTGAAACGTCGTCGGGTCGAAGTCGATCTTCCGTGTTATAACGTCGTTAGTATCATATCTGTGTAACATGTACGACCGTCGCCACATAATTAACCGGAGCCGTGACATTCTTTATTTAGTGGGGAAGGAAGTAGGATATACTCACAAATTCTAAGAAGCCCGTCCCTTACGTCGCGTGTAAAAATTGGGTCTGGCAGGGTATCACGAACCCGATAATTTTTCGAATGTTGCAAATGCGATACACAGAATCAGCATTGTGTGTAGTTGATTGCCGTAACGAATTGTAATTGTAAAGAATCGTTTGGAATTGTATATTCGTTACTTAAAACTGACAATCTATAAATCGAAATTTTGATTCACAGTAGCACCTGTATAATATCGTTGTTAAATATCCTTAAATATCTTTTGCTTATTTGAGATTTCTACTTAGGCTGGGATTTTTCTTTGATAGAAGAATTCATTACAAGCAAACATTTTGATGACTGGTTTCATGGATATTTTCGGCATTTGTGATGAATTTCTTTGTATTGCTGATGTGTTTATATGTATGGAATGTTGGTGTCTCAAACGAAATTTTTTCTTGTTTGGGTCGAAGACGTTGAGAGTTTTTTGGACAAGTGATAAATCTAATTTTAACGTTATGTTTCTTAACCCACACCCCACATTTGCCACTGGGGCCCTTCCTTACATTCAAAACATTACTGGCCATACATCAAAAGTTCTTAAGAAACAAAATTAAAACCAGATTTTCCAAAACTGTCCATAAACCTTTCAACATCTTCGATCCATGAGACAAAATTCCGTGTCAGACACCAGGATTTTAGAGAATTTCCATCCATGTACACCAAAGAATGCATTAATTAGGCTAAAAGAACATGAAAGAGCCTTAGCACATTCCTGAGTAGTTAATAATTATGAAATCTTTCGAGAACAACGTTTTTGCTCCTTTAAATCCGCCGCCCTCAAAAAGTATGGAAGCAGGTACAGAATAGAATGTCAACCAATTTCAGTGAAGCGCCGAAGAAGACTGGCGAAAATTGAGAGTATTACAGTAGCTCGTGGAAATTTCTTTGAAAAATGTTTTTTACCTCCATCTACTAGTACTACGCCTAGGATTCGCACATAACCATAAAGTACTTCACAGATATTTCATTTATTACAATTCAACCTGGTAAGAATCAATAATTATCAATAATATTTAGTAAAAAATTACAAAATAGAAAACACATCTTGGTTTTACAACGTCTTTCGACATTGTCCGATGCCGAGTTTCTCCCCAGTGTCTGGCACTCATAGCTTTTTACTACCTTAAAAGGTCCATTGCATTGTTTTTGTGGGAACTCTAGAGTGGTCCATTCTACGCACATGTTGAATTATGCACCCCTCCATCTACCTCGACCCTGTCTTATCTAAGCGAAATACTCCCAGGGATCTCCTGAATACGTCCATTTCTACATTATTTGCTGTTTGTTTTCTTCTTCGCTACGTTTCTGAACCACATATAAGACTTTTTTTATCATCGAGTTGCTTTGACCGGACGGTGCTGGTTAGGCAACCGATCGTCTTTCCACCTTGACAGTTATTCCCATCAAGATAATATAATGCTGTTATAATCTAGTATTCTATCTGACTTATCGGTTCCAGTATGCAGGTATTTGTTTTTTTCCCTATTAAATAAAATTATCCAGTCCAAATTCCTGTTGTAGCGTTCAACCCATACAAGAGAGGTGGTGCTTGTCATTTGCAATTAATATTTGATTATCTGCAAGTTGTAATGTGAATAAAATGGTTTCTCTTAACCCGATGTCCATTGCTGGACGTTTTTTATTCCATGAAGATGGTGCTCTGGCTATATTTATTTAGAAAGGAAAAGCAGAGACAAATATGCAAAAAATTATTAGCATGATGGATTACAGACTTGGGAATAAAGAAAGTAAGGTAACACATCAACAAAGTGACAAAACCACCATTCCCAGTATGACATATCCTGCAAAAGTACGATCCTTACAAGAGAAGTAAGTCCCAAGTAGCGACAAACAAGGACTGGAAAACACCGGAAACATCAAAAAAGTTAGAAACCGTTATCAGAGTGGATAATATGTTAGATCAACATCAACAGATATAATCAGTAAAATAAAACTAATTACTAAAAAGCAATGTCGGAATCCATCCAAAGAGAACTGAAATTTGCAAGCCCAGCCTCATATTGCCAAATGGTTTTTTAAAAAACAAGTAATTAATTTAGACCTAGTCAAAGTTTATGTTCAAGAATTTTAGCCCTATGTTTCAATTGCTCAGAATTCGAACACATAGCTAAATACTGTAAAGGAAAAACATGCTGTCACAAATGTGGCCGTGAGCATGCCGGAAAAGACTGCATCTCCTTGGAAGTGACATTCCCTAACTGTTTTAAAATGAAAGGGACGCAGTTGCCATTCAGCAAGGGAGGTAATCTGCCTTGTATATCAGAGAAACTTGGCCCAGTACAGAACTAAAATTAACTATTCAACTAATTTTTTAAAACTGACTGCCAATAATCCATCCGCCGGCGAAAATTATTAAAAAAATATGGTTAATAGAAACATTGAAATAATATGGTGCAGTATAATTCATCAAAATGTTCAACCATTAGGCAAGGCAACTGATAAAATAAACATCATGATAGAGGAACACACCAAACGTATAATATAATGTATTACTGAACACTGGAAAGCAGAACGTGAACCAAAACAGTGAAACTTTAAACTGGCGTCTATATTTTGCCGACAGGAAAAACAACATGGTGGTGTGGCAATCTACGTGCATCGCTCAGTGACGTATAGAGCTAGGACCAAATGAAATAAACTATCAATAGCTAAGACCTTCGAGTGGGCAGCAGTTGAGTGTCGTCTTGGAATGATGGATGTAATATTGGTTGCAGTGTATAGACTTCCCTCGGGAGATATAAAAATATCTCTCTGGGCGATTCACTACTCGAAAGTTGTTTACAATTGAGGAGTACGTCTTACTTTTGCCCTGGCCACCCAGTTGGTGAGGGGAGTGGGTAAAACATAAGCAAAATTAGAGAGATTTTGGCGACACCTATTTTTCACCGAACATCGAGACAATGATAGCTATAAATACGCATACAAACATACAAAAAAAGAATAAGACAACGGGTTATAATCTATTCAAATAACTTATTAAGACCGAATTCGACATTTAAATACAGGGGAATTCCAAAAAGAAAGCTAATGAATATAATAAATATCTAGCATCAATAATCCCAAATATTCTCGAATATGTAGAACAACATCCATATCATTGTAAACTCATGAAGAAATTTATGAGTTAGCGTCAGAACTGAAAAATAAACACAGCAGTGGCATAGACGCAATACCAACGAGTATTATTAAAGAATCTATCACTGAGTCAAAACATGTATTATGCTTTTTAATTAACAACTTTTTTAAAAGTGGACCGTTACCGGATGACTTAAAAATATCACTTATAAATCCCATATTTAAAAAGGGTGACCCCCAAATCTTCGACAGTTATAGGCTTATCAGTTTGTTGCCTGGCTTCTCTAAACTCAGAACCGGCCATGTGTAAACTTTTAACTAATTTTTTATCAAATTGCAAGCTACTGCGCAACAATCAACATTGTTTTTTGAAGGGAAGGTCAACTCAGACAGCAATTTTCCAATTTCTTCTTCTTCTTCATTCTTCTATAGCAGGCCTATGGCCTGTTATTTCATCGGTCGTCTCTCAACCTGGACTGAGATCGTCGTTCCACCTTTTCCTCGGTCGTCCCACGCTCCGTCTTCCGTGTGATGATTTGTCTCTAACGATTTTTACTAGTCTGCCATCTTGAATATGGTTAATATGGTCATTCCACTGTCTTTTTCTTTGGAGCACCCAGTCGTTCACGTTGTTCACTCCGCACGATTGCCTGATGTTTTCGTTTCTTTCTCTGTCTAGCAGTGTTTTTCCTGAGATGCGGCGGAGAATCTTCATTTCCGTAGTCTCCAGAAGTCGTCTATTTTTTGCGGTATCTGATCTTGTTTCTGCCGTGTAGGTCATGATCGGTCTGATCGTTGTTTTGTAGACTCGTACTTTTGTATGTTTTTTCAGATGTTTGTTTCGCCAAATTACATCGTTTAAGCAGCCTGCCACTTTATTGGCTTTTGCTCCCTGTTGCCTCACTGCGCCCTCCACATTTCCATAACTGGTAATGTCAATACCCAGATATTCAAACTCCATCTCTTGTTGAATTATTTGCCAGTCCACTTCCAATTTACATCTGAGCGGCTCTTTTGATGTTGTCATACATTTCGTTTTTTGGGCTGAGATAGTCATGTTAAAAATTGCTTGCCTGTGCGGTTGAAGATGTTTAAAAGTCTCTGCAGATCGTCTTCGTTCTGTGCGCATATCATTGCATAGTCTGCATAGCAGATAATTGTCACTTCATCATTACCCATTCTGTACCCTCTACCCAAATGAACTTTTTTTATCACTTCATCCATAATCATACCCTGTCTGATACCGTTGTTGGCCTGGATAGGTTTAGTTAACTTGTTATTAATACGGGCTTGGATGTTATTATATATATATATATATATATATATATATATATATATATATATATATATATATATATATATATATATATATGATGACACTATATTCCGGGATATCATCCGTTCGCTTGTTGAACTCCGACTGGAACCCTGCAGATGTTTCGCCAAAATCTCACTTGGCATCTTCAATGCTCGCGCTCCGCAAACACTATATATATATATGTATATATATATATATATATATATATATATATATATATATATATATATATATATATATATATATATATATATATATATATATATATATATATATATATATATATATATATATATATATATATATATATATATATATATATATATATATATATATATATATATATATATATATATATATATATATATATATATATATATATATATATATATATATATATATATATATATATATATTTTCTATCGTCTGGATAATATTTATGGGTATATTTCTGTTATACATCTGTTACATCTTCAAGTTGAACACGATCAAATGCCTTTGTGAGATCAATGAAGCATAGGTAGGCTGGTTTATTATATTCTATGGATTTCTCTGTTATCTGTCTTAAGACAAAAACTGCATCCACGCACGAGCGTCCTCTTCTAAATCCTTGTTGTTCATTTTGTAGCAACGTAAGACCATTGATTTTGTTGGTAATAACTTTTGACGTGAGTTTGAGCGTTGTATCTAGTAGGTTTGTGCCCCTGTAATTGCTCAGCTCCTGCTTATCTCCTATCTTGAACATAAGTATCGTTGTGCTAGTTCTCCATGGGTCTGATATTGTGCAGGTGTTTAGGATATTTTTGATGAGCTTTGTTAGTTCTTCTGTTAGGCCTTGACCACCATACTCTAACAGTTCATTGTATAGTCCGTTCTGCCCAGGAGACTTTCTGTTTATTAAACATTTTATGGCTTCAGCTACCTCATCGATGCTTACTTCCACGTCATGCTGGATACGTGGTGCGTCAGTTCCTCTATTGCTAGGTATTCCTCCGAACAGCTCCGTCAGGTACTGTTCCCATTTATGTTCTGGGATTAAGGTGCTTTCGTAGAGTTCTGCTATTTCTTTCCGTTGTTGTTTTATTACTCGTCATGTCTGGTTTTGTGTGCCATAAAAATCTTTTTAAAGTTTTGCAGAGAATTGTTCCCAATATTCGGTTTTGAAATATCTTACCAGTGCTTTGGTTTCATTTAATTTCTGTTTGTAACGCTCATGAGATTCCGGTGTCTTCAGTGATCTGTAGGCAAGGTACGCTTTTCGTTTTTCCTTACATATATTTTTCACTCCTTGATGAAACCAATGTGTCTTATTGGGGTATTTATCATTGCTCAATGTGACTATATGGGTACCTAACGCTTCTTTTGCAGCAGTTTCCATATTTTCCTCTATTTTCTTCCAGCTGGTATTTATATCTTCTTCTGCGTATACAGAGTTGTCTTCCATTTGTTGTGCTAGTCTATTTTGGTAAGGTTGTTTTGTTGATTCGTGCCAGAGACTGTCAATGTTGATTTTTTGGATTTTTGTTCTTTCGGGTTGTTTTCTTGGTTTTATTTGAAGCCTAAACTTTCCCAGTAGTAAACTATGATCGTTGCCTGCATTAGCCGATTTTAAAGTTCTGATTTCTAATACTTGTGTGGGATGTATTTTTCTGCTAGTAACAATAAAATCGATCATGGATTTGTGTCCTCTGGTGTTTTGGAATGTATACTTGTATTGGTCTTTGTGTGGAAAAAATGTGTTGTAAATTCGTAATTCATTATATGCGCAAAAGTTAATCGTTAGTTCTCCGTTTCCATTTAATTGCTCTTCGTTGAAACGCTGTTTAACTTCGTGAATCACGTCACTTCCTATTCGTGCGTTAAAATCGCCAAGCAGGATCATGAGTATTTGGTAAGTCTTCATAGAAAGTTTCCGTTTGTTGCTTTGGTTTTCCATCTTCAGGGCTGTAGATAGAAAGAACGTTCAATTTCTGCTGATCTAGTGCGATCTTTGTATGTACTATCCATTCAGAGATATAGTGGTAGCTCTCTAAGTTGTTTTATATTTTCTGCTAATTAGTATACCTACTCCAGCCGCCGCATGCTGATCTTTCCGTACTCCGCTGTATATTAATATATAGTTGCTGTATTGCTGTTGTCGCTCTCCTTTTTTCTTTGTCACCTGGAGACCACACATGTCGATATTCCTATCGCTTAATTCCTCAATAACTTCTTGGTCTTTGGTGTTGAGAGAAGTTATGTTCCATGTGGCTATTCTAAGAGTTTGTGACTTTTTCTATCTCGATATCCTTTTCATTGCATGGGTCGTAATCGTTGAATCAGTCCAATTCCGAGACTTTTTTCCGGGGCTTTGAGCTCTTTAGTTGTTTTACACAGAGTAGGCTGCTAACCTGGCCATCCAACCCTCCTCTTTTACCCGTGCTTGGTACCGGCAACAGTACTACTGGTCTACTCAATCCACCCAGCAGAAACTGTAGGCAGAAATTTGTTGAAATGTTATTGTAATTTTTTGAAAATGGAGAAGCAGCAACTGGGATTTTTTTAGACCTAACCAACTAGAAAGAGATCTACTTCTATGGAAACTGGAAAGTTAATGGGCGGATGCAATTGCAAGTCTGGAATGCAACCGAACCAGGGTAGTATTTTTGGGTTACTCTTATTTGTAATTTTCGTAATTGATCTATATCTTGCCTCAGAACAACCAGACCAAACAATACTGATACAAATTTGATAACTGGCACCAAGAACGTAGCACAATTGTTAAACGATAGCAGCCAGCAGATAATGCCAAGTTTTTGGGTGTGTGATTGATAAAAATTTGGAATGAGCATGTCACATAAATTTGATCTTTTACTGAATTAGGGTTCTTGGTTAATATTTAGATAATAGAACATTAAAAATACTTTATTTTGCGAACTTCGAATTGGTACTTAAGCATGGAATAATATTTTGGGACCAGCATAGTTGAATACAAGATATTTTTGTATCACAAAAAAGAACAACTCGAGTTGTAAATAAAATGTGTGTTATTATTATTGTTATTATTAAACCGAATAGATGTTTAACCGATCTCGAATATTTTATCAAATCAAATAAAAAAAAAATAACTGGAGACCTAGGAGGATTAACTTTTATACTATGTCCGCCAATATATTTCTGATATTTTCAAAAGTAGTCGAATAGAAAAGAAATCGAATTGCCACTTAAGAGAACGCCTATATTTTCATCATATCATCAGGCGAATCTGGTTTAGGTCAGGATTTAACTGCACCATACCTATTTTCGAGATAACTAAGTCATTAGCGCTATTTATACAGACAGAATAATAGCATTAATTTTAATAGCCTTCAGTGAAGCATTTGATGGTCTAAATCATGAATTCCTTATTGCAATTTTGCATTATATTACTTTCCACTCTTGTTCGGTCAAACTAATAATTCACAAGATAGAGCTGAGTTTTTGGTAATTTCCTATTTTCAAATTGTCGTAATTGGTAGAATTAAGAATCATCCTCATTGATATTAATTTGAGCAACATTATTTATATCTTTTGAGAACAGTGAAACATATTTTGGACCTCAAACCAAGGGATAATGTGAGTCATAAAATAAGGGACTTCAAATGGATTTAAGCTCCATTCGCTTGTCACCTCCATAAATAGTAAGGAATTTCACAGTATTTACCCGAAAAGTTTACCTTAAATTCAACTTTACATGTGAAACCTTCAAAAAGAGATTTACAGATTGTCTGACGGATAAGAGCTGAGATTTGGGTTATGTGGTTATTGGTTGATTAATTATCTTATATCTATTAAACCACACACTTTTAGCTGTGAGGCTGTTAATTATTTAAATAATTTATTTGATTAGAGATTAAGTGTGTTTTGCGTTTTGTAAAGTGTAACTTTGTTGACCTGTGTTATTGATTCTTACGACGCTGCACTGTAATGAATTAAGTATTTGTATTCGTATGCTTAGTTAAGACTCGTCAAGTTTTCTACGTCCTTCTTTTCTATCTTTTTAGATCTATCCACATTCTTCCTCTGGAATAAACTACCTTTCTCTGACACTTGCTCTGTCCTTTTTGAGTTTTATTCTATCCTGTGGGCTTCCAAAAGCGTGTCGCCCTTGAGACTGAATTTGTTCTCAAATAGAAACAAGTAAACGCGTAAAACCTTAATCGATTTCATGTTTTTAAAGATGTTGTTGTGTTTAAAATAAAGTTTAAGTTATTTTTGCAAACCTCGAAGATGTAACGCAAATTTCTGGTGGTTCCTTGGCATTTAACAGTTTATAAATGGCCCTTCCCAAGTCCCGATATCAACCAATTTGTCAAACGCACATTCCGCGGAGTAAAGGCGCGGCTATGGCGGATAAAAGAAATCGCTCTCCATAAAAATACAATTTTTCAAGTGCGCTTCGGCTGAAGACTTTTAATTAAGTAAAGACATTTAATATAACGGGACATAATTCAAATTTATATCAGCGGGACCGGCAAGATTAATGAAAATTGGTTTCGCCCCATTTTTGAAACTATTATTAAACGCCGACGTGTGCGGAAATAAAGACGACCCGCAGATTGTTGCAGCTCAATTAAACTTCATCACTTGTGCTCTGTGTATGCCGAAATGAACGCTTGTTCTACTGCGCTCAATAATTTCTTATTGCATACGGGATCCGGTAAGTAAAAAAAGTAAAGTCAGACACACGATAAATATATAGTCGGTACGATTTGCGATGGCATAGTCGGTCATAAAACCAAGAGAAAAGGTTCCTCAGTGCCGCTCCCACTCGTATACCAAGAACGGCAAAACCCACCTATTTACCTGTCAGTGTTCTACCTTTGTCTATTATGGCTCGATGTCGTACACTCGACAGAGATAGCACCAATTACCGGAAAATTGCAGTAGGTTCCACTACAAAACAGGGTCGCATTTTTAAAAAGCTGCTGCCGAAATTCTCAAGGCTCTATTTAAATATTACCAATGCATCGACAAGAAAAGAGGAAATTAACAATTGGTCTAAAAAGTGAGTTGTTAAAATTTTCAAATATTACAAAAGAAACTTGTATATTTAATGCCTTAGAATTTTTGTGGGCTAGCTGCAAAATATTTTTAATCAAAATATTGTAAGTGAGGCAAGGCAGGATGATACTGTAGTGGTATCTATTTGGAACGCAGCTGCCAACTCAGACTGAAAAAAATAAAGGTTTTTGTATCTTTCGTTGATTTTAAATGCGCTATTGATTCAGTCCCTCATACTCTACTTCGGAACAAGCAGTATCGATCAGGCGTTAGTTCTGGGTACATTTCAATTATCTCGGTGTGACATTCTTTTTTTCCTCTTTGTTTAGAGAAATTGCAGACACAACAGTTTTCAAAGCGAGTCAGGCAACGGGGGCCGCATTGTCGATGGTGAGAAAGAGTAAGCTTTCCTCTTGGGACGCAATTGAAAAATATACCAAACAAGAATACTAAATATTTTTTCCGGATGCCTTCCAGTTTGGGGCATACGTTGTTCCAACATGCGCTTTAAATCTTGCCTCACCTTTCTTATGAAAGTGTTAAAAATGGACGAGAGTCGTCGCCCGAGACTGTATTCTGATCGCCAGCTATCTCTGCACACTAAATTCAATTGGATATGTCAGATGAGAGAGCTGTTTCGTGAGTTGGGTTATGGTTATGGGTCTAAGACGGCAACAGAATGACATCTTAGAATGTTTTAAAACAAAAATTTTTGAAGTAGATATCAACATTACAGCCAGTTCACCATACACTAATTTTTATTCAGGCTTTACACCCTCTGACCTATCACCCAGTTATTTAAATTGCCAATAGCCAATGTCCATTTTAAGAATTATCGCACCACTAAGATTGAGTAATAACATTTTTCTGAAATTTTCCTATAAAGGCTGGACTTATCAGTATCAACAGGGATCAGACAAGGAGATAGCCTCAGTCCAATATTCTTCAACATTATAATGAACGAAATAATAAAAGAAGTCAAAACTGCACGCAGAGGATACAGAATGGGAAAACATGAGTTTAAGATAATTTGCTACGCTGATGATGCGGTTGTGATATCGGAAGATGAGATCATGTCAATAGAATGGAAGACGATCGACTGGCGAAAATCGCAAAGGAAGAGAGACCCAATACAAGCAGACCTCCCGGAAGACCACCAAAGCGCTGGTATGAGAGCTGGACCTCGGAGTCACAACTTAGGCTGATTCCTTGACAACACAAGACATAATCTTAAAATAAGAAGAAGAAGAAGAAGAAGAAGAAGAAGAAGGCTGGGCTTACTTCATTAAACCTGATCAGATTTGCTCTGTATGTAACACTTCACTTGCCGGATGTATAATGCTCTCCTTCCGTAGAGTTTTCCAACAAACAAAAACTCTTCATTTAACGATACCACCACTTATTAATGTAGACGAAGGATCATTTTCTGGTAGTAGCAGTTCCAATTTTGGCTATGATGATGAAGATGTAAATACAAACTAAATATGGTTTACTTGAATATTCTTTCTAGGCAAAATATGTTTTATATGTTATAATATATTTTTCAAATTTTCCGATTTTTTTGATATTTTATTATCATAATTTTTTCATGTAGGTTCACTTAAATATTGGCATATCATTAAGGAACGTCGTGATCTATTATTGTATAGAATATACATGAATCTCTCTCTGAGTACGGGCGTACTAGTTAAATTAATAAATACCAAAAATCACTCATTCTGTCTTTCTTACTCCAAGTAATGATAATCATGATCGTTAGTTACGGCTATGTTGCATTCATCAGATAGACATTTAGGACGAAACAACATCTGTTGAAATATAAGTGGAAGTAAGATGAACAACTTGTTTTTTTCGGTTTGGTATTTTATTGGCGACTATTCCATCACAAATCGTACCGACTATATTAACATTTTGATCTCTTCCTAGACATTTTTGTTTTTTTTTTAATTTACTGATTTATTTGGCGTTGCAACTCAGGCAATTTAGCCAGCTTACAAATATTAGAAAGAATAATTCAAAAACCGAGCATCAAGCACTAATTCACAACACTATAGGCACTACGCCTCTAACAATCCATGAACAAATGCACTATACAAAAATTATTCAAACAATACAATTTTTCAACCGATTTCTAACTTTTTTGGGACCGGGCTAGAAAAAACGTCCGCGACGTGCAATGGTTCCTACGTTCCCAGCATTTTTAGTTAGTTTTGAGCCAATAAATCAAACCGGTCCAGGCCAGTAGTAAAGAAATTGAAATACAAAAGACATGAGTACATTATATTGTATTGTTTACTGTATAATTGAATTGGTGAGTTTGAACACCGTACATGTGCAAAATCAGCTCTCCGAAAAAAACAATAAAAATCTTTTTCTACTCCCGTCTGTAAAATACTTAATTTCACACCGATTTAGAGTGCGCGAAGCGTCATTTTATGCAACACGTTCGGTAAATTTTTAAGTCACTCGCTTATTCAACACTCCCTCCGCTACACTTCACTCGTGTCAAATAAACTCGGGAGTCAAATGGCGTTTACCGCACATGTTGCATAATACACTATTAAACGTTGAAACTAGTCGCCATATGATGTCGACTCGCATGGAAAAGTTTTGGTTAGCCTCGGTCTCGTGGTTTGCAAAGTGGTAGCCTTTCACAAAATAAAATGGACTACCAATCAGATATCCGTTAAAGAGACAATTTTATTTGAGATGCTATAAGTTTACATTCCATGCATAGGCAGCGAAGAGTACATTGGAAAGACCGGAACAAAAATAACAAATATCAGCAGCAGCCGAACACAATCAACAAATTTTATTCGATAAAACTAATATTCTTGCATGTAATCAATTCTTCTACCAACAAATAATCCGAGAATCTATGGAAATCTATAAGCAAGCAAACAACCTCAACCGCGACACAGGTCTTTACCTTCCTCAAACAATATATAAGCAGGTACAGAGTAAAATGCCAGGCAGTTTCAGTTTAGTTCTGAAGAAGCCAACAGGATGATGATTCGCGAAACTTCAGAAGATGATTCAAGCACTGGTCGACCAGTGGAGGTCATAACTGAAGATATTGTTGCAATTGTGGAAGGGGTGGTATTGAGTGATCGACGTTTAAAGGGCAAGCAAATCTCAGAAATTACTAAGCTTTCTGATACAAGTATTAGTCGAATCCTGCATGATCATTTAGGTATGCATAAGGTTAGTGCAAGATGGGTTCCTAAAAACCTTTCGGCTATTAAAAAGCAACGCCGTGTCGAGTGTGCACGATCTTTTTTGGAACTCTGTTGGTCGGAACCGAAGACTGTAATAGAAACTATTGTGACGGGAGATGAAACTATGGTTCTCTATTACGACCCTCTATCGAAAAAAAAAATTAATGGAGTGGCGTCGAAAGGTTGAAGCACCTTCAAGAAAATTCAGAGTCTACCAGTCAACAAAAAAGGTGATGGCCACGATCTTTTGGCATTGTGAAGGAATTCTTTTGATAGATTTTAAAGAAACTAATACCACTATCAATGGTAAATATTATGCAACATTTAATTAAATAAATTGCGAGACTGCATACGTGTAAAACGTCGAGGAAAACTGACCAGAGGCGTGCGTCTTTTACCCGATAATGCACCTGTCCATATTGCTGGTGTTGCATAAGCTGCCATTTTAGAGTGTGGGTTCCAACAGATAGATCATCCTCCCCATAGTCCAGATATGGCTCCCAGCGACTATTATTTGTTTGAATATTTGAAAAAGGACTTATGTGAACGGCGTTTAACGACGAAGTTGAGTTAAAAGAGGCTGTTTTAGCTCATTTTGCAGACAAACCAAAAGAATATATTGTTAAAGTGATTGAGTTGTTAATAAAGAGATGCAATAAGTATATTGAAGTTAAGGGATATTATTTTGAAAAATAATAAAAAATTGTTACTTTACTTTGTTTCTTTCATATTCAGGCCGGGAAATTTTGGCGTTGCCCTCGTAAAACGTATGTTAGGGTGTATAGTGTTTAAATGACAAAGAAAATCTAGTTGGGCTTCTTGACCCGGAAACAAAAGTATCATCAACGTAGAGTTTCTATGAGTTTAGTTTTTGATGGAAGGTGTCGATTGCTTTCTTGTCAAAGGCGTCCATAAATACATTCGCTATGATTGGTGAATCCATAGCTGTTCCCCACGTTTGTTCAAAAATTTGACCGTTATAAGAAAAATATGATCCAGACAAGCATTTTCCAATTAAAATAAGATTTAGTTCCAAATTCTCGGATTTTAATATATCTGAAATAACGATGAGAGTTTCAGTATTAGAGATTTTATTAAAGAGGGATTCTACCTCAAAACTAACCAGAATATGCTATGGATCTGATGTAATGCTTTTTAATTACTCAATGAAATGAAAGGAATTAATTACGAAATTTTCAGTACAGACAACCAATGGGTAGAAATGGTAATTCGAGTTTGTGAATCTTAGGGACCCCATAGGGACGTGGAATTTTAGAGTCATGGAGGGTGGCACACTTTTTCACAGATTCTGTTAGATAAGGGATCTAAGATCCATAGATGACGTAGGATCTTTCTTAACGTGATGATCGGATCTGTCTGTTAGAATATCTTGAATCTTCTTCTGATATTCATTTGTGTTCATAACCATCGTGGTATTTCCTTTATCTGCTTTCAGAATTACGATGTCGGGATTAGATTTTAGAGATCTTGAGGCTTTGGAATATAAGATTTAGGAGGTTGTGAATTTTTAAGGATTTTTGAGTCGAACTTCATTCATTAGCATTGATATTCTCGATGAGTGTGTCGTAATTAATGGTCTATTTAATGCTGTTGATAGTAAATTATACTATGGAATTAAACTTCAAAACGCGCTTTCTATTGCAAATGGATGTTTATAATGATGCATTTAAATACAGTCTCCTTCGCTCTTAAGCGCACGAAGAAACCAACAGGATGGTTGGTGAAACGTGAGCAAGTACGATTTATTAACAAATGACGCAATATGCATGCAGAAGTTTTATAATTAGTATTACAGTACCCTGTGGACGTTTCTTTGAAAAATATACACTATTTTGTTTCTAGTTAAATAGCAAACGCTACTTTTCTAAAATTTTCCTTCAATACAAATTGCGAAAGGTGTGTAATTTCTAAAGAAAACCTAATATACGGTGTATCCCGAAATAATTATTAAGGTACTTAACGAAAACAATAAGCAATGCGAAAAGGGTATTTGTAATCTGCTCGCTTGTTTCGTCCCGCTATTTGCGGTTCGCCGAACCATTTTCAGCCCCTCCTTATCGACGGTCCCTTATCTCCACGATTGTGTGTTCGCTCGATTCAACGCGGTGGTTTGTTTGCGATGCGATTCTATGCGACACAGCTGAAATATAGGCGTAGGCGAGAAATTCGAACTCCGGTTTTGACGCCGTTAACTATTATCTATTTGCTAATTTCGCTTTACCTTGCTTAATTGCCACGTTATAGTAATTTATAGCAATAGGATTTCAATTTTTAATTTTTAATTTAAGGGCCAAATTCGTCGTGGATGGCCCGTCAAACCCCTCTTCTCCAAGATTAGTTTAGATTAGTCGGCACACAGTAGTAGTGAGTGTGTATACTCCAATCAGAACAGTTGTGCGGTTACTTCACTTATGGGGACTTAATCAATATTGGTTCTTTTCTAGAAAAATGACAAAAAAACAGGCATACAAAATTCACGTGTCAATTTACGACATCCTGTAATCAACTATATAAAGATGTCATGCTATGACGTAACTGCACAATTGCTCTGGCTTGACTTTAATAGTTCATTATTCACAACTAATTAACCTTTCGGAACTGGGGCCCTTATAAGGGATACCAATTGTGGCGTTTGGACTCGCAGACCCAACAGAAAACTAAGTATCTTTTTTTGTTAAAAGTGTTTTGTTCTAAATTTTTGGATAATTACTTAATATTTGTCATATTTTATAAGTTTATTTAGCAAAAATATAAAAAGAAGCCAAAAGTAATCTAAAAAGAAATAAAATGGTAGCCACAAACACGGTTTTAATTTTGATACGCTTCTATTTTTAAGTAATTTTACAGGGTGGGTCAGTGATGGACTAGATTATCCCGTTGATTAGTTTTGGTTAGTTATGGAGCAACCAATTTTAAAATTTTGTTTTGAATTCCTTTTTAAATTCTTCAATTTTTTTATTAACTAAACCAATATTTTAATTTTTCCAAAAAAATGTTGGTTTTCGCATTTGCAAAAAAAAATACGATAGCGCCGTTATTTTTAAAGGTCACTCATGTTTGGTATCAACGTTATTCGAAAATGACGTAAAAGATATACTCAACGAAATTTGATTTAGATGCTACAGGATGTTCAAAATAAACTCAAATTAGTATAATTTTGAATTGAAAAATCTCGATCTTCTTAAATAGGACGTCATTTGCTTCTGAAAGATCTTACAAAAACTTTGCGATGTATTTTAACTTTTTCATTATTTACTCTTCTTTCTCTCTAACACTATTACTTTTAACATTAGTTGAGCATGGCAAAATAACCTTGTCAAATTTCCACCTGAAAGCTGTGGTGTCAGTAAATTAAAAAAAAATATATGAATTTTCCTAAAGCTGAATTATTTGATATGATCTATGTACTAAGTGAGGTAGAAAAAATACGTTCTTCGAGATAAGAGTTTACACCGCGAAGTACCAGTATATCGACTAGACAATCACTTTAGTGTTTAATGCAACGGCTTGATTCTAATGGTTGTATTGAGTCTGAAAAACGGAATGCTGTCAATTAGAAAAAAGAATTGGAAATTGTACTTCAAGTTCCAGATTATCCACAGGTTAGTAGCCGTCAAGTAGCTAGCTGATGTGATACGTGAATATGTCCCAATCTACCGTTAATAACCTCACTTCAAATCAAAAATGTCATCACATCCATATGGAACTACACCAAGAACGTCTAGACCATGTTTTTGAAATGAAATGAAGCCATAGAGCACGATCCAAATTTTTGGTCTAAAATAATGTCCGATTAAACTTCGCTTCGCAGTAATGTTGCAGCGGTAATAAAATGCATTATTATTAAACAGTTAATCCATTTTGAATACGGGAAGTGCAAAACCAAAACCATTGCTTACGTAATGTGTGGTGTAGAATAATTCAAAATTATTGGACCATATTTTTTCCGCGAACCTCGACTTACAACCAATGTGGTTTCAGCTAAATGATGCTCCTCTGTCTTACCATCGAGAATCTTTAAATAATCAATACTAACAGAAATGAATCGGTAGAGGTGGATTCGTTGGATGGTCGCCTCGACCATGTGACTCAACACTAGATTTCTTTTTGTGGGGATATGTTAAAGGTCGTGCTTATCTTAATCTTAATTAAATATGCAATACATTTATTTTGTACATAATATGTGGAAACACTGTGCGTGGAGCTGCAAGAACAGTGTGTGTTCTGTGACAAGAGAAGAAGAGTCAGCGGCACTTTGAATGTATGAAGGAACATGTGTGACGAGTTCTGCATTTTCGTTTGGTGTATGTGTGCTGATATATTGCATATAAAAGAAAATAGTCTTTGCGTTCCGATGCACATCCCAACAATGTAAAATATCGATAACATTCAATCTAACATATTTGGGAATCTTCATTTATAATGGCAATGTGTAAATTCAGAATAGCTGAGAACAAGAATGATTGACATTCCTCTGAGATGATACTAGGCACAAAAAATTCCTCTAGTGGTCAGGAAGCTGTTCCACTTTTCATAGAATACTTCCAACTGTCTACGAAAATAATAAGGGTCGAAGATGTACAACAAAACTTAAAAAAAAAATCAAAAAATCATTTTGTCCCTCTTGGAAATGCAGAAATGTTGGAATCGGGATTTTCATTCCCAATTTTCAAAGAGGCGTTGTACATGATAGTCGGTTGAATTTATACTGGTGTTTACCTTGTCGGACAACGATAATGGGAGCGCTATTGGTTGAGATATATATCATACAACAGAGTAGTATCCATTAACAGAATATACAGGATGTTTTCTAATTGAATGCCAATAATTAAGGAGGCCATTTTTGGGTTCATTTAAAAAAAAATTCATATGAACATATGTCCTAATTGTCTCAACTTTTGAGATACAGGGTGGTAATGTTTTCAAAAATAAAATATATTTTTGTAAGATCTGTAATACTGTAATACTACATCTGTAATACTACCCGACATGACTAGTGTCCTTCAGAAAAAAAAATTGAAGGCTTTTTTTACTTTTAAAGTTTTAATGAAGTGACATAACATAATAATAACATAACACAAGATTTCAAAAATACGTCTCAGAGTTTCCGTACTTTGTATTCGTACTTCGATTTTTTGAAGTATATTAATAAAACAGTTAGACAATTACCTAAGTAAGAAATAGTAAATTTTATATTTCTCTGCATGCTGTCATATTAATGATATAGTTATCACCATGGAGAGAGGAGGTTTTTAAATTGATCACCATTCACCATAAAAAAAATTAAAAAATTAAATTTCTTTACAAATTATTGGAGATTGTCTGCCAAAATAGACATGTAAAATTCCGTACGCCCGCCACTGGTGTATTTTCAAAAAATTGTGGCTCACTATTAAAAAAAAATATATTTTTGAAAACTTTACGACCCTGTGTCTCAAAAATAACGACATTTAGGACATATGCTAATAAGAAGCTTTCTTTTTAAAATGGACGCAAAAATCGTTCCCTTAATTATTCAGATTCAATTAAAAAACACCCTGTAGATAAAATCATTAAACTTCTAGAAACTAAGCAGAAGCTCAATAGAAGATTATAAACTATACTCTAAGTAATAGCTTTACGTGCAGTAAATAGGAATATCACATCAGACAAAATAGTGTATCCACCAATAAATGAAGTTGAAACGGTGTGCGGAAAAGTTAATTTACAGCAAAATGTTAGTTAATTCTTCTAGTGTATATTGTGTTGTATTGTGTGTTTGACGTGTATGAAAACCAATCGAAGTCCTAGAAAAAAATGTAATTAATTTAGATCGAAAATTAATAAGGTAACTTTAACATAATCATTTGAAAATAGGAGGAAGAATACTAAATTTTTGTAATATTAAATAATTTAATGCAGTAAAAAATGCAAATAATAAAATTATCATCCAACGCCTGATGACGCACTCTATATGCCACCGAAAATTGATTCATATTGAATTGGTGATACTGATTCATGGGATAATGACGAGCCTTATTATAATTTGGAAGAGCAAATTTTCCGGAAATTTTTATTCCATTGAAAGCTGAGACTTGGAATCATATGAAAGCAGCTGTGGATGTAGATAATAGTGAATTTATTTTATCATGTTTTTACAACTTTTTATATAAGTGCTCCTAAAAATAAATTAACAAAACAAAAATTTCCGGTTTTCCCAAAAAACAATTTATGATATATAATCCAAGATTATAAATTTAAAATTAAATAAAAAAATGGATTACCTCAGTGTCTGGCTGACTATAAATTTTGAACATCAAAAATAAAAAATATATTAAATATTCTTATAAAATATATCTGTCGACTAGTCAAGGGCGTATTCGACAAGAACCACAACAGTTTTGCTCAAGCCATTGCCGATCATTTTAAATCGGTTTATTTACCAACGATTTATGAAGAGGATTTCCCGGACAACTCCGACGTTCTTCTACAGCTCTTACCAATTCTAGAAAATACTGTAATTATTATTCCAAATATAAATTATAAACCCTGTCAATATTTGTAACCAACTGTACGGAGTTGGTACTATATCTCAATCTAATATGTATTTATATTATTTAAAAGTGACATAGAACAAAGCTTTAACCATTCAAATATCTCACTGTATGTGGATGACAGGAAAATATACAGAAAATAATGATAGGATGTTGCAAAAGGAAGTTTATAATTTATTAAAGTGGTCAAAAAATAATTTGTTAGATTTTAATGTCGAAAGGTCTAACTCTATGTCATTTACATAAGGAAGGGTCCCTTTTTTTACTTTACTATTAAACCGTTTATTATAAAAGATCTTTTCGTTACATTTATATGAAATTATCGTTCAACGACCATTCAATAAATAAATTAACACGTCAAAATAGTAAAAGAGTCAAATAGACATCTTGGATTCTAAATTAGAAATAAAAAAAAATCAAATCGGAAAGAACTCTAACAATTCTTTATTGTAGTTGTAACGCAGCCGAAGCTTTATTATGGTAGCATAATATGGTCGCATTTTTATACTAACTATAAAGATTGATCCAAATTATGGGTTGATCATTGCTAACTTTGTTACGAGTAGAGATACAAAGTCGGTTAAATTAGTATAGTAGCAGTTTTCCACTGATTTCGATGCTGAAAACAGAAAAAGCAATTGAAAAAAAAATGAGGAAAATATTCGCTTTCTATATGGAACCCCCTATATATTTTTTATTATTTTTATATTTATTATGAGCACATTTCTCTTTTATTTTTCATTTTCCATTCCATTTTCCTTTTTTTTGTTTTATATGAGCGTGAAAAACACGGAAATAAGAAAAAAAAACAAAAAAAAACTAATTAATTTATGATTTATTATTAATGTTGCTTTAAGTAGTGTTCAAAAACAGCACCTCGTTCTTAGAATACAATTTTGAGCGCCTTTTTCTATTGAGCGAATTGCCTTTAGTATTGTTCTACCATCTACCTGTTTTATTTTTTCCATTATTGCAGCCTTCCAAACTTCAACGTGTCAGTATCTTTCATTATAAATTTCGTCCTTTAAATAAACCCACAAGTAGAAATCATGTGCGGTTATATCTGGTGAGCTTCTAGTTAGCTTCTAGGAGGCCAAGGGATAGATTCAGTTGTAGCAATCCATTTATAGTTGGATATGGAGATTCTGCTTACTATGAGGTCAAACCATCCAGAATTTTTTTGGATTATAAATTCCAGAATTTGTAAAATTTGATTCGTCGGCCCACAAAATTATTTGTTTTAGCGGCAAAAGTTAACATATCAAAGACCAAAAAATGTCTTCTCTCTGCATCCCCTGCCAAAAGCACCCGTGCTGGTCAGCATTCATAACGGCAAAATTTGTGGTTCTTTTTGGACAGTATTAATGGATAAGTAAGAGTCTTGATGATATGCTTCAAAAAATCCAAGAACACCAATTTCCACGTCTTCACTTATAATAAACTTTCTTCTTTTTGCATAAACGGTTTCATTATTTCTAAAGATTCGATGAAGGCGCAAAAAAAATGTTCCTGTAGTGGAACGCGCTGATCTCTTGCCCGTACAGCCAAATATCAGTCTGTAGCACTTTTCTTCATATGTATCAACCATTTTTGAATAAGTGATACAGTCAAACTAATTTAAATAATTGATAACAATTAATAAAAAATACTAATACATATCACATTATTTTTTTTTAAATTAATTAAAAAAATCCTTTAATTTGCCAACTATATCCTTAAAAGAGATCCAGGTGCGTATATCATGTTAACACAATTACATCTTAATGTTACCAATGAAATTGAATTATTTTAATTGCGCAAATTCATGTAAAGTAACGTTTTAGGCAGTAGTGGGTAGATTTTAAGTTAATTTTATAGCAATTGGAACTAGTTATTGGGTCTTGAGCTGTAAGTTCAATTAATGATGATAATAATATTAATAGAAATTAAATATTTGAGAATAATTTCCAAAATGATGGAATAAAGCAAAACAGACCTCGTTAGCACAGTGATATTTTATTGGTCATTCGAGGCAAAAAAAAATATATGTATATATTTTGTCATTCTCCACACTTCAATTAGAATCCGCAACGCAATACCTAAAGGGCCCGTAATAAAAGAAGGGGTTTTTGCAGTAATTAAATATCGGTATATTGCAATCGCAAATAACACGGTTTTCCAAGCAAATTAATTCGCTTCAAAGTTAATAAAAGCGTACCAAATCAAATTTATAAAATAAATATGCGCGGTTTAAATTTCGCAATTTTATGTCATTGTAATGCAATTGGAGCGAAATTGGAAATTTGCGGATACGTCAAAACATTTTGTCAGCAGAAACACGCGAGGGCGTGCGTTCACACACACGCGTACGTATCGTCGATGTTTATCGGCCAAATCCTAATGTGTATTCAGCAATTGAAAACCAGCGTGTCGAATCCATACGTCAAACACGACATTACTGCTACTTTTTACACGCGCGGCGCAGTTTTAATTATTAATTTAATTTATTTATATTCATTCATTCGTTAATAATTGCAAATATACATACATAAAGAATGTTAAATTTTTCGTTGAAAAGGTACTTTTGGTTACTTAGTTAGTCCATCTAACGTGGTCTTGATTTATCTACTTTTAAAAGGTTAAATGAATTTTCTCTAATTCTTTTTATAAATACATAAAAGATAAAAAGGAGTAAAAAAAAAAACTAACATTTTAAAAATTTCAAATCAATTGTTGGAATTGTCCACAATCTTCCACAATACATTTAAGAAGTTGCTATTTTATTTCTAACGTAAATTCCGTCAGCATATGAAAAATATATCAAAAATTGGATTACCTCAGTGTCTGGCTGACTATATATTTTTAACATCAAAAATAAAAATAACATATTATGCAAGAAGTGTGGTAATAGTATATTATGCAACAAGTGCTGTAAACGGCGAGATTATTTGACAGGAGCCGAGCGCAGCGGAGCGAGTTTTTAATAAACGAGTGAGTTCAAAAGTTTACCGAACGTGTTGCCTACTATACTTTTTCTATGGCCGTTAGTTTTTGGGTACATTTTCGCAAAACAACACGAATACTGACATGACTGTCAGAATTGACAAACGTTAAAATTCAAAGCGTGGGAAATATCTCCGAAAACATCGGATTGCTTCCAAATCCGTGCGGTAAAATTCCGGAAATGTCCGAAGTGGCTCGGATTCATGGGAACGAAACTGACGTGGTAAAGTGACGCCCACCGCACTCTAGATCGGTGGGTAAATAGGAATTTTACAGACGGGAGTAGAAAAACGGCATTTGACTTACGAGTTCATTTGGCACGAGCGGAGCGCAGCGGAACGAGTGATTTAAAAAGTTTGACGCCAAACGTGTTGCATACTATACTTTCTCTACGACTGTTGATTTTTGGGTATATTTTTGAAAATAACACCAATACATTCACTGATACGATCGGCGGAATTAACAAACATCAAAATTCTGAAATTTATCATTAATTAGGAGCTGTATATTTTTTTACATAACATTGACGAATTTTGTTGATCCTAGAAGGCGCTTATTTTATCGTATTATTTGAAAAAATATTCAATTTTTCATTGAATAGGTACTTTTAGGGCGTCCGTCTAACTTGGTCTGCTTTGACATGTGCGACTTGTGAATTTTGGTAATAGTAATAAACAAGGTTCAAACCAAATGTTGGAATTGTCCACCATAAATTTTATTTTTTATTTCCAACTAAAATTCATTCATTAAATTTGGGTTAGTTTGTGCGTGTTACTTGTATAATGGTTTAGCTGTTAACGCCGCGACAGCATTTTTCTCATAGTGAAATGATGAGTGGTATAACTTGTGTTTTTGTTCAAGCAAACTTTTGTGGACTTGGCGCATCTCAAAAATGCCTACAACTATACCCAAATCGAAGTGTGAATGTTCAAAGTGTCGAAAAGTTCGTGCGGGATCGAGTGCAGCTGAGCGCGAGCATTTTCGAACAGCGGACCCGCCAATAGCTGACGTACAAACAAAATTATACGTGATACCCAGATACATAAACATAATTTTTAGGTTATAAGCAGCGATTTTTATTATTTATTTAATACTTATTTTAAGTGATTTATCTCATTATGTGAACATTTTATCACTTTTTCAAAGAGGAATTCAGTTTAGTTTACATTGAGTAGGTATTTTAAATGCAACAAATTGTTTTCCACGACGACTTCATTTATTATACACGCAAATGGTGTAATGAAAAGACGTATAATTGATTTCATATTATATAGTAGCTTAAAAATGTATTTGTGTGTAATTTTGTGTAAATGTGGTAGTTTATAGAGTTATTTAATTCTTTGTGAGTTGTTGCTTAATAAATAATATATGTTCAAGTTATTGGAAAAAGATTGATAAACAGATCAGAAAAAATGGATTCGTTAAAAAAGAAAAAGAAAATTAGAAAAATTGTATAGGAACAAAATGTCAAGCATCAATAAAGATTGAACAGTACCATAGGCATTAATAAACTTCAATTATGTTAATGTAATGCCTTAGTAGTTCACTTCAACTAAGCAGCGTACCTCGATGCAGAGGTCGAGGCGATCGGACATTCCTGTAGAGCTAGAGTTCTGGGAGCAAGCGGGTGTCCTAGATATTTGTTTGGTGCTACAGTGTGGCACAAACGCATTTTAATTGTTGATTGTTAGGAATAAGCTGTGTATGGGAACACTGATGGGACGCGAATTAACCGCCAGCATTCGACCACCTGTCTTGTATATTGAACTAACACTAGTCTCTTTAAAGTGTTATGGGACACTTACCTGTACAAATTATCGTATTTATTGCAAACAATAGCGATTGGCTTATTTCTTTGGCAATCTCTTTTAGAATCTCAACATCAATACCAACTTCTCCGGGCGCAGTTTTATTCTTCAGTTCGCTAAAAAAATTTTCAATCTCACCCATATCCGTTTCTTCAATCGAGTCTCCGATATTATGATTTTCTGAGAACTCAATGATTGTTGTTCGGATTTTATTAGTTTGCCAGCTTTTGCCAACTAACCAAGGATATGGTAAAATTATATAAGTCAGTGTTATTAAAGTATGGAATGTTATTCAGTTTTCAAATGGTATTTGGAGAAATGTCAACAATGCTTTCGTTTAGTGTATATTCTTGTTTAGCTCGTTATCCTACGCCTATTCGACATTACCGGTAATATCGACAAATAAAATAAATGCCCAACAGGGCAAAACGCATCTATTACGTATAAATACAAGCGCCATGATTTATGATGGTAGAGAGGCGATATTTTTTTTAGGTCGGCAGTAGTTTCACCTCAACCAAATTAATTATGGATAAGCAAACGAGATTTTAATGAAAAACCTTGCCTCGCTACGTAATTACTATGTTGAATTTACTTAGATTTTATCTGAATGAAAAATGTTGATTCCCGAGTGGCCGATACTGTCGCCGTAATTGAATACAGATAAAACTAAGCAGAGCTAAAATACTTCTGATGAGCTGGTATTATATTGCAGCATTTTTTCTTGACCAATATATATAGTTGGTCAAGAAAAAAAAATAAATTAAATTATATATATATATATATATATATATATATATATATATATATATATATATATATATATATATATATATATATATATATATATATATATATATATATATATATATATATATATATATATATATATATATATATATATATATATATATATATATATGTATATTTTAAAAAACGTAGCAAATCAAAATAAATTTTACATCAGACTCGATAGACTTTAAACAAAAAATAAAAAATTAAAAAATACCAAATAACCAAATAACTACGTTCTAGTTTCACTTGATGTCATATTGTTATATACCAACATACCCTTCGAGCTTATCACACAAGTAATTAAAACAAAATGGGATAAAATTAAATTACACACAGATATTCCCCTCAATGAATTTTTAATGGCTTTAAAATCCACATTTTTTCAATACAGAAATATGTTCTATAAACAAGTCGAAGGTTGTGCCATGGGTATGTCAATTTCAAGCATAGTAGCACAACTTGTTATGGAGTATCTAGAAGAAAATGTTATTAAAAACATTCAATTCAATTTACCTTTTTTTATCGATATGTCGACGACATCATAACTGCAGTTTCAAAAAAAAAACAGACTTATTGCCAAACGCCTTCAATAATTTCCACAAAAAATTACAATTCACAATTGAAATTCAGAACCAAAATACTATTCACTTTTTAGACTTATCCCTACATCACATACAAAATGAAATAAGAACAAGTTGGTATACTAAGAAAACAAAATCATCACGTTATCTAAATTTTAAATCTAATAATTCCCT
Organism: Cylas formicarius; assembly: GCF_029955315.1. Classification (NCBI taxonomy): domain Eukaryota; kingdom Metazoa; phylum Arthropoda; class Insecta; order Coleoptera; family Brentidae; genus Cylas; species Cylas formicarius. The sequence continues at coordinate 13,622,152 of NW_026844352.1, read as the reverse complement.
AGCCCAAAAAAAATCCGTCATAATAGGTCTCGCAGACAGAGCAATAATGTTATCCGATCCAGAATATAGACCAGACGCAATTGAAAAAGCAAAACACACACTTGTAGAAAATAATTATCCCATAAATTTAATTAATAATATGTTTAATAAACACACCAACAAATTTTATAATAACGTAAACAAAAATCAAGGAACACAAAATTCAAATAGTACACAAAAGTTATAATTTACAAAAAACATATCTCTTCACTAAACTCAAAGCAAAAATTCGAGTTGAAAAAAGAAGCAATATAGTATATGAAATTCCATGCTCTAATTGCGACAGTGTAAATATAGGACGAACAAGCCAATATTTAAAAAATAGAATCAACGGACATAAGTATGACAAAAGAAACAAAACAGCTCTTCATACCCATTGCGAAAATACCAAACACACATTTAATTTTCAAAAAGTTAAAGTCCTACTAACAGAACCTAACAACAAAAAAGAGAACTATAGAAAAAGAGAAGTATAGAAATCGTCAATGTCAATTAAATGTCATTAATTGTTATATATGTCACCTATACAAAATAAGAATATTTTGAAAAAGATCGAAATTACGATCGAAACGTTAATAAATATTTAGAAGAATCACATTAATTGTTTTTGAGAGACCGAATACCCAAGAGAAATTGAAAAAAAGAATATATATATATATATATATATATATATATATATATATATATATATATATATATATATATATATATATATATATATATATATATATATATATATATATATATATATATACAATACAATACAATTTTTGGTGTACTAGATTATTACTGGTATTATTATTATTAAAATATTTGAGAGTTTTAGCAGATTGGATTAGTATTGACAAGTTACATTGACAGATATTAGGGAGTTCATTCAGCTCTTCGGATGTGATAACGAACCTGGAGTAAAATTATTTACTAGAAAGCAGAGTTGAACAAATTATATAATTTACTAAAAAATGGAAAAGTAACTTCTGGAAATATGCAAATAACTGCAAAATAAACTCAGGCAACTCAATGAACTGTATAATTTTTAAGGAAACAGAAACCAACGGTAAATCTATAACTATTCTAATATTTATACATAGTCCAGACATTCTGTTTAAAATAAACTGTCCGTTAATCGTCAAAGGATATTTTAAACATGATATTACACTAAATTGGTGTGCTTGTTTAACTTGCCATTTTCGTTACTAATTTTTTGACAAATCAAACTTTTTCGCCAATCTGATAATGCAAGGCTGAGATCATGGGTCATAAAAAATGAATCCGACGAGATAATGATAAACCTAGAAAAGAAGAAAAAAAATAATAACAAAGGTCCAGGCTGCGATGGCATCTTGGCAGAAATAATAAAAGCTATAAGGGAGGAGATAGTTTTATTGTTTCACAACGTCTGTCAAAAGGTTTAGTCTAGAAAAACATGACAAAATGAAATTGTATTTAATATCGAACAATATATGATAAGGATAATAGAAAGATGGAAAGTTAGCTTTACGCTTGGCGAAATAAAATTCTGTAACCTTCGCTACGCAGATGATACCGTTCTGTTAACTAGTACTCAATTCAACTACAAGCGAAAAGCGATAACCTGGGCCTATTGGTATAAACGCCATTGAATGCATTTTTCAAAATTGTATGTTTACATTCTTACCTCTTTTTATGTCTCATTTCTTTCTACTTTATTTTGGAGTGCTCCGTAGCAAATAAATATCCATAAATGCAACTAACGTATCTGTAGCCTAGATTATAGCAATCGTGTGTCCATAGTAGGAAATGTTCACCCGCAAAAACACAGCAAAACTAAATAATAACCAAATTGAATTTTTCTACTACCACGTCATTTTCATTTCCCATGAATCCGAGCCACTTCGGACATTTCCGTGATTTTTTTTTTTTTTTTGGAGATATTTCTCACGCTTTGAATTTTGATGTTTCGTCAATTCTGACGGTCATGTCAGTGAATGTATTCGGGTTGTTTTGCAAAAATGTTCGAAAAAACTAACGGTCATAGAAAAAGTATAGTATGCAACACGTTTGCTAAACTTTTTAACTCACTCGTTTATTAAAAACTCGTAAGTCAAATGCCGTTTACCGCACTTGTTGCATAATATACTATTTTCTATGGAAAGTAGATTGAATGCCGCTTTTTATCGTCCTCCGTCCGCATGGAGAAATCTTGAGGTAGAAAAATTACAGATTTGTAACCAACCAAAGCAAGGTTTCGCTCAACTACCCAACACAAGCACAATTATAGATCCATAACTAACTGAAGACCTAACTTTCACCAGTCATCTACAGATGTAATTACAGGAAAAAACATTACATGCATAGTGTATAAATCCATAAATTGTATATTTTAGAGCATAAATACCCATTTAAGTTTAAAGAAATACGAAATAGTAGACAGAAAATTTTTAAAATCAACCAATCCGGTTTTTGGCTTATTGATTAGAAAAAGTCATAGGCGATGAAAGGGTTGTCCCCCAAATATTATTACTTGAAAATAATAATGAACAAATGATCCGAAAGAGCGATATTAATGTTCACAGTTGAACGGTATTTTCTTATGAAATCAAGCCTACATAAAAACTACACTGATGATTGTCGATAGAAATAGGAATAATCAACCAAATATTCAATGCATTGGTAAATATCAAGCCGTTAAACAATACATTCATCTAGGAACATTCACTTCTAATGACGGAGATTTTTCATAGGACACTGGAGAACAGAAGAAGTGGAAAAAAACATGACGAAGGAGTGTTATCACATTGAACAAAAAAAAAAACGTGATTAAGATGTTGCTTTTCTCAGTTTACGGCATGGTTGACCGCAGAAAGATTGACGCATTTGACGTCTGGTACTAGAGCGTTTCTCTCCAAATACGCTGGAAGCAAAAAAGACTTAAAGAGTCCATTGTCCAGGAGATTATCTAAAATAGCCCAACTTCGAATCCTTGGAATCCAGGTCTACAAGTAAATCACCAACACTCTTAGGTGATCAAATATTGATACGCACTAATCTAACAGAGGACCAAACTGCATCCCTCGTCTACAATCCAGAAAGATGCCGAAAAAGCTTCAAATGAGTTTTTTAGCTCTGACCATGCAGCCTTTGCCAAAAGGAAAACAAAAAAGAAAAAGGCAGCCCCTTAACTTTCAAAATTTATAGCATAACCATGGTTTTTTGGAAATAAAAAACGGAATCTCGTTCAAAATTAGTGAAATCTCTAAACAAATCGCGAGTCTTGTAACTTTAACCTACAGAGAAAAATTCAAAAATGGCACAAATCGATAATTATTCGATGCGAAAGTTTTACCGCATCTTCTGGAAATGGAAGCGAATAATAATAACAATCAAAAGTGATTATCTAATAAAGATCTGTTTCAACCATTGCTGACCAAACTAACGGCACTAATTTGTTTTAAAACAAAAGCCATTAAGCATGTCGAGCGGCGTACGAACAATGGCTATTCTACGCCTTCTCGGATTCCGGAAAACTATAACGTTGTTGAGGGATGAAAGGACCGCGAAAGCCAATATGGCAACGCCCTGTTAATCAACCCAGTGGCGGTGGATATTTGCAATAAGGATTAAAGCGTCGTTCTCTCATTTCGGTTTAAGGTTCATAATTCTTTTTAATGCAGTCGGAAGCTGCGCCTGTCAAACAAATAATTCATACAAAGTAGTCGTGCTGCAAACCCTGCGTAGTCCTGATGCAATTTCTACGTATATATTTTCCATATAAAAACTGCTGGAAAACTGGAAATGTTTTGATGATAGACACAATGCAATATATTATAGCAAACATTTTTTTTTTATTTTCGTATTTAAAGATTGTTTTGACAACATAAAAGGATATTTAAAGATGCAAAAACACATCTATCACATACACACACAAAACTAATTACTAGAAAAATGAGGATGTTTAAATTTTGAACAGCAATGTAAAAAATCCTATTAATTGTGGTAATTCTTGCCTACGTATGTACCTATCGTACATTTATTACTAATTTAGGTCACACTGAAAAACAGTTTTTTCAAACAAATATTTTTGCTGTCACTTTTTATAACAATCGCTTTTAACTTTCATGGTTTATTAGCAACACCTACGGTTATTTCAAATGGAAAGCAACGGCGGCTACTAGTAATCAAACGCAAACACAATCCATGTGTAGATTGAACGGATAAATGATATTATAGATATAATAGCTGTCAAATATACTATCTATCTACAGTACTTTTTTTACCACTTCTTCGCTCAGCTTTAACGATTTCCTGTTAAACACTCAATGCACTTTTTCTATTTATTTGTAATGTGTTTGTGGAATTATTAACTACATCTTAATGTAACCTATCAATAACTTTGTTATGTGCATTCCTCGTAGAACAACATTTTTGTATTTTTTAGAGTTCTGCTGAAGCCTGAGCCTGGCTGTGCAAGCGAAAGCTTGACTTTATAATAAACATTCAGATCATTTGTACATTGGGACTTTCAAGTAATAATTGTTGGGAGATGAACCATTTCATCACCTATGTGATGTGGACCATCTGACGCCTACATGCTAGGTCACTTGGCTTCCTTTACTTACAGAATAATTCTTTATACGGAAACCATTTATTATGGTGTGCCTTATTGACTTCTTCTAATCAATGAGCCAAAAACCGGATTGATTGAATTTCCTGCTTGACAGTTCCTGTCCCATAGTTTTGAAAACTAATACAAAATGGGGTTTTCTACTCCCTACTCTAAAATACCCAATTTTGGACCGATGATGCTAAAATTGTCACTTAAAGACATCAGTTCCATTATATACTGTAAATTACTTTGTTCGTTTTCTGATTTTGCTGATTGCTGATTTTATATGTCCAATTCCTTGTAATAGACATGTTGCCATATTTTTATAAAATAAGTCATGCAGAAATTAATTTTACGCCGATTACCTGAAAATAAATATTTGTAGAAAAGAGTCGAAATTTCTTCAATTTCCGATTGTATTTTTTTCGTTAATTTGGAATCTGTAATGCTTTTTCCTGTGCTGCCGTCTGTAGATGTACGGTAAAACTTCTTCGGTTTATGCTTCCATGTGTAGATGAGCGAAACTTTTCTTTGGTTGGTTAGAAATCTGTAATTTGGTTACCTCGAGATTGCCCCAGGCGGACGGAGCACGATAAGCAGAGGTATTCACCCTACTTTTTATAGCAAATTCGGTTTCATTTTTGTTATTTACATTTGCTCTTGTTCTGCCAGTTACTGAGCATTTCCCATTATGGACCAAGGATAGCTACGGATACGTTAAATGGATGGCTGGATATTTATTTATTACGGAACACTACAAAATACAGTAGAAGAAAATTGGAAATTATTTAATATATTCATGATTATTTGGCGGAATGTAAAAATACAGAAAAAGTTTCGAAAACACAATGTTGAGATAGTTAAAAACACTACAACATAACAGTGATAGTGTGAATTACAGAACTCAACATAAAAAAGTTTTTATTGAAATTGAAACAAATAAAGTTAATACGCTGGTAGCAAAAATGTTGGCACGCTTTGATTTTTTTCTGTATTTTGCTACGTATTACTACCGTTGATTATTTTTGTATGTCATCGAGAGGGTTAAATGACATTAACGACAAACTGTTGTCCCACTTCATTGACTACAAAAAGATTGTCTTTACTACACGATGAAAAATGCATTTTCTGCACGAAATATACGAGCAGTTTTTTTACTTCTAGTCGGAACTTTTTAAACGGCAATTAAAATATTTCGCCCGCAGTATATTCTCAAACAGTGTCTTTTCTTAAGCAAAATGAGCCTCTGAAAGTGGAAAGAGGCGCTTATCCACAGTCGCTTTAATTACATTCCCGTTTTAATCCGTCTCGAGAGTTAATATTTTCACGCGAATAAATGGTTGGCAAAGCCAAACGGATTGATGGTGTTTATGGCCGAAAAGAAAAACAATAGGATTCGAGGATTTAAATTTAAAGGTAAATAGGGCGGTAGTTGAATTCGCGAAGTTTTGGCGGCGATAATTTCATCTTAGACATCTCGGTCTGAGTTTTGAAAACGAGACTTGTTGATTGATCAATGTGCTTAATTTATATATATATTTTCACGTATTGATTCACGGATGGAAAAATGTGATGACACTATATTCCGGGATATCATCCGCAGGATTCCAGTCGGAGTTCAACAAGCGAACGGATGATATCCCGGAATATAGTGTCATGTATATATATATATATATATATATATATATATATATATATATATATATATATATATATATATATATATATATATATATATATATATATATATATATATATATATATATATATATATATATATATATATATATATATATATATATATATATATATATATATATATATATATATATATATATATATATATATATATATATATATATATATATATATATATATATATATATATATATATATATATATATATTTATATATATATATTTATATATATATATATATATATATATATATTTATATATATATATATATATATATTTATATATATATATATATATATATATATATATATATATATATATATATATATATATATACATCTCAATATAATTAGAGCGTCTTGGACAGGTAACATGCTTTGAGCGTCACCTTCGTATGTCCTTCCCAAAGCCCGCCATATAGCGCCAGTACACTTGAAAAACATTAGGGCGTCACTGGTATACGTTTTTCCATATACTTATTCGCTTTTAAAGCTTCAACAGCGTTGCCGCATTTGTTCTTGCAATAAGTGCCTACATTTTTTAGATATTCTCGACGTTCAACTTGTAACGTATTTATATGAGCTCCAGTTAAAAAATCCCTCCGCATAACATTGTGGATCAGAGTTTTTAGAGTCCGTAGGATATTTTAATTTTTTTGTTTGGAAGCATTTCAATTGTTTTTTACGAATTTTTCTAATCTATCGGTCAAAAGGAAAGAGTTGAATTTTAAGATTAAAAACGATATAAAATTTTTAGAATGTTTGAATGTTTTAGAACCACAGAGTGTTGAAAATGAAATTTAGCAAAACTAAATAATTTTTCTAAGAAAATTCCAGAAACTACATCCTATTGGCTTCTTCCGAGTTTAACTGAAACTGGCTCGTATTTTATTTACTCTATACCTGCTTATATATTGTTTGAGGGGTGGAGGAATTGAAGGAAGGGTATGAACAAACGTAATTTGGTCTTTGACTGATAGAAGAGATTTTTGGACATGTGGTAAATCTAGTTTTGACTTTATATTTCTTAAAAACTTTTGATATGTTATCAGTAATTTTTTGAATGTGAGAGTCCGAAAGCAACCCTACACTTGCCGTTGTCGTTCCTTACAACCAAAACATCCCTGGTCACATATTAAAAGTTAAGAAATATAACGTGAACTCCGGTAAATCGAGTTTAACATTTTTAAATTTTAATTAAAATTTTCATTCTGGAATTGGGACATCCAATTTTTGGAGTCTACTTAGATTTATAAGCATTACTTTTTATAGTTGAATAGCAGCTCACTTCAAAGAACACAACAATCGAAAAGTATAATTTTTAAGAAACACTAAAAACTAGTCAACGAAAAATGGAATGTTTTGTTGGTGCGAATAAGTATTTAGTATAGTTATTAGTTTTTGGTTTTTAAAATGAACGATTCAGTAATTCGACACGTTTCAATTATCTCAGGTGGCCCCTAATGAATGCACCAAAAGCCAATCCTAAATTAAACTCGCAAAAATAATGATTTTGAGCCAAACGTGCTCTAGGAAAATGTCGCTCACTGAGTGTTAAAGTTTACTTATCGACAGCAATTTTTAAAATATCGACAAGAAAACTTGGATTCGGAGGTTTTTCGAGAAGATGAATAAGATCATATTCCAGTTTCTAAGATGATATGTAGAGAACTTTAGTTACAGTTAAGTGGTATAATGACGTTATTTTATCACTCATTTGCACAAAAAATCGGCAACAATGCTGTGTAACTAACTTTTATTATTAATTTGATTTGGGTATATACCAGGTGATACAATTTGCTAACAAATATTTTTATTATCCCTATGACATATTAATCAGTGGAAGTAAGTTTTTATTCAGTTTCAAAAAGTATCTTTTACTTTAACTTATGCAAGTCAACGCTAATATCAATGTGAATGTGTTCATTTCTTCATTGAAGATTGAAAAAGGGAGAAAAAATTAATAGTGAATTGCGTTGCGGAAGCTGGACTTGCTTGCCGGAAAGCCGAAAGAACGCTCGGTCGTACCGGTCGCGTACTTGCGGATCGTATATTTAATACATCCGAATTTTAGGCAAATGTTTTGAGACAATATATTACAATAATTTATCCACACACACAAGTAAAATACCGCTTTCGATTGCTTTTTAGCGCATTAATTACGGACCACCCTAGATGTCAAATTACACTATTTATAAACTATTTTGTAATTGTACTAATTGGTTTTTTTAATTTATGTATTATATTATGATAACTACCATATTTTTGTCCCTTATTAGTTTAAGGTGAACGCTTATAGAAAAAGAATTATAAAGGAACTATGTGGCATTCCGTGGGAATCAAGTGGAATTCAGAGGATTTCCGAAAATTTATCACTCGAAGAAGAATTTTGGTGTACACATAAGGATTTTTAAATATATTTTTCAAAATCTTGAAGTTATACATATGTGTAGCAGAATAGAAAAAATTGTTCCATTTTGTCTGTCATTAGCGCTTGGCCTATTATGGTTATTATATTTATTCTTGTGATTTCACACATCACACAAACACACACACACACACACACACACACACACACACACACACATTAACTATTGAAACTAGTACTGTTCCACAAAAATATTATTTATTAAAAAAAAACTAGAGACAAAACAAAATAAAATTTACAATTCCTTCATCAGTGATCTATCCATCTATAAAAGCATTTGCAAACAAAAAAGTTGCGATTTTACTTTAAACTCCTTTTCTTTATATATTCATTTTGAACGAAGGCTTTGATTTTTGGCCAGTCTTTATTGTCGAACAGTCCTGGATATTTTTCTTTCAGTGCTAAACATTCAAACTATTTGGGAGGTTGACATTTTTTTTATATGTTTGGAAAAGTAATGAATGACTTCCCTTTTTTCTCAATTCTCAAGAAGCAAATTTTGTCCTTTCGCTTGGTGTGATTTATCCGATGTTCCCATGCATTTTCTCCTGTGACGCCAAAGCTGCTTTGAGGCAAAAAAACCTTTACAGTTTGTGCAGGGTAATATTTTTTGGCTAGATTGTTGTTTTCTAACAGGCTTATGAAACTAATATTTAAAAAGTTGCCTTTTCTTCTTAAGAAATTCAACAATTTTCTTCTTTCAGGATCTCTAGCTGACAAAGAGATAATTTTCTGCACGCTATTTTCAATACTATGTGCCCCTACATACATGTCGAGCAAAATTTAATAGATAGCTTTCAGAATACATACGAAAGTCCTTTTTTTGTCGTTCCTTTCCTTCTTTCCCCATTTTGCTTAAACTCTCCCAAATTTTGTAATGGTTTGGATTCAGTGATTTCATTTAAGCTTTGTCGAGAACCAATGGAAGTTACCGCTTCTTCGTATTCGGTATCTACAAAAGAAAATAATTATTATGCATGTAACTGAATTAATTAGTTACTTTTCAAACGGGAAAAATAAAAATTTTAGCGGTTTTAAAATTTTAGCCAAACTTTGGTTCTGTTATGTGCAGTAAAAGTTTTAAATTGAATTAATTTGCTAATTGTTAAATTGGTTAATTTGTTTAATGCTAAAAAAACTTAATTGATTTGTAGATGCTGAATGCACGTTTGAAGTATTACAGCAATTAAATAGCCTAAATGTTATAAAATAGAACTAAAAAATCATGCGTCTACTTGTTAGTGAAATCGAGATTCTGGAAAAACTTTGTCTATTATTGATATTTTATAATTGTTTTAATTTTTATTAATTTAAAATTCCGAATATTTCGAATATAGTAGCACTTTCCATATATGATTGGTTACGATCTGAAAGTATCAAAAAAAAAAAAAAGATTTTTATTTATTTATTACAGCAGTTGGGAATATACGTTCTTTGCGTGGAGATCGGTGTTTATTTTATCTTTTAAAAGTACCGTTCATACAAGATGTTCAGAAAAACAATATTTTTGAGCACGGCTAAGTTTAGAGTAACACAGCTAAGCAAAGGTGTACTTTTGGAAAATAAATGACAATTTTTGCAGAATTATTTCTAGTATCTGTGCAATTTTTTTTTCCAAAATTAACCATATTTTTGTGTTTTCTGTATACAATTTTAATACAAACTTTTTGTTTTAGGTGATTTTGGGTGTGCTTGTGCCGCTTTATTTATAAAAGACCAAATAACTTTTCATGTTTTGGGGTTTTTCTATGTTTCTCTATATAACAATTTGTTGTGTTCAAAATATGAAAGCTGCAAAGTACTGCAAGCTAAAAGCAAAAAATGAATAATTCTCTATATTTTTTTCAATATGCGGGTGCCATATGAAAGTGGGAATACGCTATAACTTTTAAAAACTTTTAAAACTTTCAATTTTTCGACAGTATGTAATTTTCAATTTTTGAGTAGCACACCTTATAATTTTTTGAAAGTTACTATTTACCGAGCCACTCGGTGCTGGAGAAAATTCAATTTTTTTTTTTTTGCTTGACGATAACAAATTCGTCGTAACCGGCACTTTAGAAAATAAGTTCATAGGAAGAAGAAAACTAAAAACGTTTTCACACACACACACACACACACACACACACACACACATAGTTGTGTACTTACCAGACCATTTACTTAGAAATCGCTCTTGTTCGTTTCTATCGGTGTCTTGTGATTGATATTTAGGAATTTCTAAAATGTCTAAACAATCACTATCAATCTTATTACGAGCAAGTATTATAATTTTGCTACTCCTATTTGTTCTAAAACAATCTAGAAATAGAACAGAAAAATGCCAAAAAATCACGACAATTTGAAAAGTTCCCATACTGGAAGAAAATTATACGTACCTACCACCTATTCGTCTTTATACTTGACGCTTGCTACACTCAACGCACACCAGAACTGGCCAAAATAACCGAAATAATAATATAAGTTAATAATGACGCTTCATACGCGAATAAGTATATGATTAAAACAGATTTGTATATCTTTTACCCTTAACATTGATGCCAAGATGTGTGACGCTCTAGACGCGAACAAGTATCCATACAATATACTCAATGTAAATATACACATAATCTTCGGTAGCGCCCCGCACGGTCTACGCTAGGAACTAAATTATACTTTTCACGTTTATTCAGTGTTAAATATGGCGTCTTCGGATTATTCGTTCAATCGGCTTTTCATGGTGTAACAGTTGCGTTGGCAATGTTAAAACATCGCTAAAGCTTAGAGCGTCAATATACTGACGCTCCTTGCACACTGACGCTCTAGTGTAATTTCACAATAGATAGACGCCATAAGGATAGCAAGATAAATATATATATATATATATATATATATATATATATATATATATATATATATATATATATATATATATATATATATATATATATATATATATATATATATATATATATATATATATATATATATATATATATATATATATATATATATATATATATATATATATATATATATATATATATATATATATATATATATATATATATATATATATATATATATATATATATATATATATATATATATATATATATATATACATATATATATATATATATATATATATATATATATATATATATATATATATATATATATATATATATATATATATATATATATATATATATATATATATATATATATATATATATATATATATATATATATATATATTTATGTATCTCTCTGGCACCCATTATGAAAGTAGCCAAATAAGCACCCGCTATATTATACAGAGATATATTTTGCCCTTCTGACACTTGTACAAATAGTGGCTATGTGGCACATATATACATATATATTTTTAGTAAAACCAGATTTATCTAGCACCCAACAGTATTGCCATATTTCACGCCAACTTCTGTATTAGCTTACAGAATTTAGCGCTGTTAAAAGGATAGCGAGGAACATAAAACTTAGTAAACGCTGCAGTCAGTTCAGTGATTATTGTTTCTAATTGTTAATTTTAAGTCAAAATCGAGGTAAATAAAAATTCATTTCACTTTATTGTTATTATTAGTTATTATCTTAGCTCTTATTTTTTAAAAACTCACATTTAATTCCCTTAAATCCGGCCATTTAATCATAACAAGATACAAGTAAGAAAATAAAATTACTTTTACCTCACACTATTTTTTAAGAGCGGTAAGTATTAAATAGGAATATTTTAACACGAAACCAAATAACACCTTCGAAAGAATTATGTTTTTTAATAAATATCTCTCATTCCTGCTTCCTCAGAGCTTTTTTGTTGTCAATAGCATCCTTAAAATGTATGTCCTAAAATATATTTTAAGGCTGGAATCATATGATTTAACAAATTGTTTTTGATGAACCAGAATTCTTCTTAAACTTTCTTCGTCTAGAAATAATTCTTGCTGTAGCTACTTCCTCATCTGAGTCGATTTTTATATCCGACAAGAATGAAGAAATAATTAATTTGAGATGAACTCAAAAGTTGATAACTTTTCGTTGGCAATGTCCTTTATTATCGAGGAAAGAGGCAAATTATGGCTTTAGACTTTGGGTATTCAAAATACATAGGTGAAAACCTTCATCACTATAGCAACTTTGCGTGCCCTATTTTGAAGATACATTCTCTTTGTCCGCTTCTAAATTGTGGTCTGGGACATCTTTCTATCAATTTTATCCAAGTTGTAATTCTTAAACTTATCCATGTTTCCTTGCTCCACTAGTTGAAGAATTTTCGTTACTTTAGCAATTGGGTAAACGTTTTGTGGAATAACTAACTCAGTTCTGCGTACTTTCGTATAGCAATACACCCATCTATTTATCTTAATGAATTTGGGAATGTAACAAAATATGTATTTTCATTCAGGGGTATTTGTTTTGATCTTGTAAATAGTTTGATAAAACTGTTGCAATGTTTTCGGTAACATAATACTTACAGGCCTACTTCACTTTCGTATAGCAGTCATGCGTTTATAATGTCAAGTCAGCAATTTTTCATTTTCAGACAGACCCATTGTCATTTCACTTCGTTTTCTATTTGTTCTCTATAGGATTTCATATCACCTTTTCCTATTATGAAGAATTGTATCTGTTGATAAAACAAACCAATGCCCTCGCGAACCCTGAAACGCGGATATTGCGTTAGGCGTGGCAACGTCTATCGCCTCCCTTGATCACGCTGCATAGACGTGACTGACCGCCCCGACGGCGCCTGTTTTCCAGACATGCGTTGCGCGATATAGTTAGTCGACCGCGACCGCCCTTGACAATAGAAACGTGAAAATCGCCCTATCTCTAAACCCCCCTTTAAGCCCCTTTCACTCTTAATATATTCCCTTATAAGTCGGTGTCCTCTTTGGACTAGCCTCTCAAATGGTTTCTTTCGAGGAAGTTTAATCTCTATTTTAACGCAAATTGTGTTTGTGATTAACTCGAATAAACTGATTTGTTAAACGCCTTATCTTGTACTGTCGTCGCGTTGTGACAGAATATAGTTTGTGTTGGGTTAAACGGCTATCGTTTAAAATAAACCAGCCCCGCAATAATACAGTCCACACCCCCAACAAATCAACCCGTTAGATGGTAGTGAAGCAAGAATACGTTTCTCCCACATTGTTTGGTCCATAGCAGCCGGATAGTTAGCCGTTTTGCCTATCAGAAGAATTGTAAAATCCCTCAACGCATCGTAACGTGCTGTTTGGTTATTATTACCAAATAAGCTCGCTTGGTACTGAAATGACGCCGACGGAGACGTTCGGACGGAAGCAGCTTCCTTCGGTCTTTCAAAAATCACCGACACGAGTTTGGACTCGCTTTTGTCGCGGTTAGACAGGATCGTACTTCAGAAGTTTGGTGAGACAATTTCAGTTTTATAAAGTGTTGTGCAATACTTCGCGTTTTGACGTTATTTCACGTGGTTGCCTGCCTCTTCTGCGGAAAGCATTTAAAATTGCATTTAGTAAAGCATAGTTATATACAATTGTAGCGGTAAAAATTTGTATGTTCATTTCGCTGTTTTGAAAAAATCAATTCAAGTGAATACTTTTAAAATGTGTACCAAATCGCTCGAAGATTTAAAAGATCAAAGAGCCCATTTAAAAAGCTTGATAACTAGGATTTGTAACTGGGTAAACTCCAACAAAGATGTTATCAAAGATAAATTTGAATTTCAATTGCGCGCTGAAAAATTAGAAAAAGTATTTTCGGGATATAATGATGTTCAGAATTACATCAAGACGCTTTTACTCGAGTTACCTGTTGATCAAGGAGATAATGCTGAGGATAGAGACGCTGTAGAAACTAAATATTTTAAACATTCATCAATAATTCAAAATGTAATTGAAGAATTATCACCTAATTTAAATAATTCCGCTGTAACCTCGCATATCTTAACAAATTCTAATTCTGTGTCAAACATACCGTCTGTTAAATTGCCAGAGATCAAAATCAACCAGTTTTCTAACAATCAAAGTGATTGGACGGCCTTTTATCCAGCTCTTTGATGCGCTAATTATTAAGAACCCAAGTATAATTGACATTTAAAGATTTTTGTACCTAAAATCTTACTTAAGTTTACTTAAGTTTAAAACTTATAGACTTCCTTAGTGTGACGAACGAAAATTTCGAAATCGCGTTGAAAATTTTGAGAAACAGATATGAAAATAATTATTTGCTTTTAAACCATTTGTTGAACTCGCTATTAGACTTGCCAACTATAACAAAATGTAATGCGCAAAATTTAAGAGACTTTGTAGTAAATTGTAAGAAAAATATTGAATCTTTAAAAAATTTAGATTTGTCTGATAGACAACTGTTTGAACTAGTTTTGATAAATTTATTCCAAAAAAATTAGACTACACTTCAAAGAAACTTTTTGAGGAGGAAAGAGGTAAAGACAAAAATGAGTTACCGACTTTAGAAGACTTCTTTACATTTCTTAATAGCCGCTGTGTTGTTCTCGAAAATTTATTCGCTTCCGAAAATAAATTCGTAAAGAAAAATGAAAGAATTAGTTTACATACAAATAATAACCCTCAGAATTCCAGAAATCAAAGTTCATGTATCTATTGCACCAAAGAAGGTCATCGTATTTATACGTGCTACGGATTTAAAAACATACCGATGTCTGAAAAACAGGAATTTGTAAGGTCAAATAATATTTGTTCGATTTGTTTAGGCAATAGACACGTTGCTGAAAATTGTCGATCAACGCAGAAATGTTTTATGTGTCAAAAATCCAATCATCATACCCTTTTGCACGTATCAAATTCTGCGAAGCCTGTACCTCAAACTTCTAGAAATTCAACCTCTCCTCAACAAACATTTACGAGCACCTCTAGGAACTCGCCCCAAACCTCTGACGTGAGAACTCCGAAAAATCAATCTCTTTCACACGTATCGACATCAAGAACGAGTTCTCAGATTCTATTAGCCACGGCTTTAGTCACAGTATACTCGAAAGAAGGAACTCCTATTCATGTCAAAGCCCTATTGGATTCTGCCAGTCAAAGCTCCTTCGCAACTGAACAGTTAGTTTCAAGACTCAGGTGCCAACCATTTAAAAAGATATTGCCCATCTCCGGAATTTCCGAAAATTGTGTGGCGTCGCATAGAATGGTCAACATTTTTATATACTCTGATGTCAATCCTGATGTGGAATTTATGGTCACGTGTGCTATCCTTAAAAAGATCACTTGTAAATTACCCCAAGTAGAAATTCATGTTCACTCCTTAAAGTTACCGAAAAATATCCAACTTGCAGACCCATATTTTCACATCCCCGAAGAGATAGATATGCTCATTGGAGCAGATCTGTATTACGACATTCTCGATGAAGGATTAATTAAACTAGGATCTAACCTCCCAGTACTTCAAAATTCCCACTTAGGCTATTTGATAGCGGGAAGTGTTCCTTCGGTGACTGCTTCACCCAGTGTTACCACCAATTTCACGACGGGTGCACACGGAAAGGTCTCCCTATTCGCTCAAACCACTGAATTAGAAAAAACTATCGCAAAATTCTGGGAACTGGAGCAAATTCCGCCTAAGAGCTTCTTGAACGAAGAAGAGTCCGCTGCCGAAAAAATATTCACTTCAACTACCAAGGTCTTAGAGGATGGTAGATATTAAGTTTCTATTCCTCTAAAAACCCCCTCAGAATATGAGAAACTCGGAAATTCCTTCTCGAATGCATCGAAAAGATTTATTAGTCTAGAAAGAAGATTCGAAAAGGATCCCTCTCTCTTCTTGGAATACAAAAAATTCATCGATGAATTTGTCCAACTAGGACACGCTAGGAACATCCCTTTAACACTAAAAACCCCTGAAGGCCACAATAAATATTTTATCCCTCATTTGTGTGTCTTGAAAGATTCGAGTGTGTCTACTAAATTAAGAGTCGTTTTTGACGCTTCTTGTCCCACTTCTTCTGGAATATCTCTAAACGATACAACTATGAAAGGTTATCAAGTACAACCGGAACTCTATGATATACTTTGCAGATTCAGAATTTTTAAGTTTGTATTGACTTGTGATATTAAGAAAATGTATAGACAAGTTAGAGTTGATCCCAAACAAACCTTCTTGCAAAACATCCTTTGGCGTGAAAAACCGTCACTCCCTTTTCAATGTTTAGAGCTTTTGGTATTGACCTATGGAGTAAAACCATCTGGTTTTCTCGCCACTCGCGTACTAAAGGAGATAGCTATTAACTCTGGTCACAACTTCCCATTGGGGACTGACACATTATTGAATCAATGTTATGTAGACGATATTTTATCTGGTTGTAATAGTGTGCAAGATCTGCGGATTTTGTTCAACGAACTCAATATGTTGTTGAATCAGTCCGGATTTGAGTTACACAAATGGTCCTCAAATTCAAAGAGTTTTCTTAATCAGATTCCTGATGCATTAGATTTGACTCGCAACATGAATCTAGATGGTTCTCCAAGCAAAATTCTCGTTCTGACTTGGAATTCTGTATCTGATTGTTTTTTAATTTCGACACCGCCAAGCCCCTTGGAAGGTCCAATAACTAAAAGAAAAATTTTGTCCACGATAGCTCAGTGCTTTGACCCCCTCGGTCTCGTTAACCCCGTTATAGTTAGAGGCAAAATTCTCATGCAGAAGCTTTGGCTTCAAAAATCAAATTGGGATTCTGAAGTTACAGAAGAATCGATAATCCATGAATGGACGAACTTCTGTCAAAATCTCTGTAAACTAAATTTTCTCAACATACCCAGACGGCTCCTTTTAGACAGTTCCGTCAAGATCCTTGAAATACATGGTTTCGCCGATGCTAGTTTGAAAGCTTATGCTGCTTGTATCTATTTGAGAGTTATGTATTTTGATAATACAGTCTCTGTTCGTCTTGTGTCTTCCAAATCCAGAGTCGCTCCTCTCAAGTCGATGTCACTTCCAAAATTAGAACTATGTGCCATGTTGCTCTTAGCCCAATTAAATGAGCGAATTGTGAATGCTTACTGTAAAAAACTAGATGTTGCTTCTGTCAATCTTTGGTCAGATTCCCAAATTGCCCTAAGTTGGTGCAAATCGCATGCCAGCAGGTGGAACGTATTTGTAGCCAATCGCGTATCTCCAATTCAGGAGTTCACACAAAGCTACTGTTGGAGACATATCAAATCTGCAGACAATCCTGCTGATATCGCTTCTAGAGGTTTAGCTCCTCAAGACATTCTAAAATGCGACCTTTGGTGGAATGACCCCAAGTTCTGATCTGATTTATCTGATTTACCCGAGGAAAGAAAAATCGCTTTAGTAGTCCAAGACAAATCTTCGGTAAATAACTTCTGGCAACAATTATTCACAAAATTCTCCCGATTCTCTAAATTGCGTCGCACTTTTGCCTATTGTTTACGCTTTGTCCACAATTCCCGAAACCAAAATAAACTCACTGGTCCCCTCTCGGTACAAGAAAACTTCTCCAAAGAAATCTCCGATATCAAATCTGGTAAGCGGATTTCAAATAAACAAATTTTATCATTGAACCCATTTTTAGATAATGATATTCTGAGAGTCGGCGGCAGACTTGAAAACGCTAACATTCCTTATGAGCAGAAACATCCCGCGCTGCTGCCTTCTAAAAATTATGTCGTCATGCTCATGCTTATTCAAGAGCATAATCGTTTGGGACATGCTGAAGCACAGAATATCTTGTCCAATTTTCGGCTTCGATTTTGGCCGTTAAATGCACTTCGAGAAATAAAAAAGGTGATCAGAAGCTGCCAAACTTGTTTTCGTTTTAGAGCTCAAACTACCCAGCAAATTATGGCTAACTTGCCCAAGGACAGATTGCTAATATCTCACCCTTTCCAAAGGGTTGGAATCAATTTTGGAGGTCCTATCATGGCTAAGTCGTCATCTCTCAAAAAAGCCCATCTCATTAAAACTGATATTGCCATTTTTGTGTGCATGGTTACTAAATCAGTGCACATCGAATTGGTTAGTGATCTATCGACCCAGACATTTTTACTCACTTTGAAAAGGTTTATATCACGGAGAGGAAATCCATCTGTAATATTCAGTGATAATGCAACTTATTTCCAAGGATCTAGAAACAACCTCAAGGAACTTTATCAATTTTTCAAAAATGAGGACAATTTAAACTTCATCCAAGATTTTTTGACTCCTAATGAAATAATCTGGCGATTCATACCCCCAAGTTCTCCACACTGGGGTGGCATTTGGGAAAGTGCCATCAAAGGTGCTAAGTACCACATTAAGCGAATTGTCGGAAACTCAATATTGACTTTCGAACATCTTTATACTGTCCTGGCTCAGATTGAAGCTATAATGAATTCAAGGCCCTTATGTCCGATCTCCAATGACCCCTGCGACTTTGAAGCGTTAACCCCTGGTCATTTTTTAATAGGCTCTAGTATGACCGCATTCCCTTTAGTAGTACGCCGGAAAATCGCCTAGCGTTCTGGCAAATATGCTCTAAGATGCAGCAACAGTTTTGGAAACGATGGTCGGTTGAATACCTTAACTGATTGCAAAATCGCCCAAAATGGTTCCAACTTTGTGAAAACTTGAAAATCAATGATATGGTTCTAGTAAAAGAGGACGGATTGCCTCCCCATAAGTGGTCACTCGCGAGAATCATTGATGTGATTACAAGCTCTGACGATAAGGTTCGAGTTGTCAAACTTAAAACCTCTGCTGGCGAGCTAACCAGACCAATAACAAAGATTTGTCCTCTACCGAGAGATGAAGCCCCTTTTCCCCATATTCACCCTTAAATCTCTTTATTTCTCTATACTTCCTCTTTTGAATTGTAACTTCAACCGGGGGAGAATGTTGATAAAACAAACCAATGCCCTCGCGAACCCTGAAACGCGGATATTGCGTTAGGCGTGGCAACGTCTATCGCCTCCCTTGATCACGCTGCATAGACGTGACTGACCGCCCCGACGGCGCCTGTTTTCCAGACATGCGTTGCGCGATATAGTCAGTCAACCGCGACCGCCCTTGACAATAGAAACGTGAAAATCGCCCTATCGCTAAACCCCCCTTTAAGCCCCTTTCACTCTTAATATATTCCCTTATAAGTCGGTGTCCTATTTGGACTAACCTCTCAAATGGTTTCTTTCGAGGAAGTTTAATCTCTATTTTAACGCAAATTGTGTTTGTGATTAACTCGAATAAACTGATTTGTTAAACGCCTTATCTTGTACCGTCGTCGCGTTGTGACAGAATATAGTTTGTGTTGTGTTAAACGGCTATCATTTAAAATAAACCAGCCCCGCAATAATACAGTCCACACCCCCAACAAATCAACCCGTTAGATGGTGGTGAAGCAAGGATACGTTTCTCCTCCAGTATCTATTAGTACCGTTTCATCTAATATTTTGCAGCCGGCCTGATTTTTTATTAACTCTAGCTTTGCAACTTCTTCACGATCTTTATCCTCTACAAACTTACGCAAAATCAAACACTGTTAGTGGCAACAGTTTGAGTTTTAACGCAGTGGATGATTTTAAATTTTTGGTTGCCACAATTCCGAATTCGATGGTCCATTGCGACTCAACCAAAGCTTTAAAACATTCTAAATTCTTCAGAACTTCTTCAATATTGCTTCTTGTTGGGACTATAATTATAGTTGTTCCAAAATGTAACGCCGAGGAATCAGCGCCAAACAGTTGGCTTTTACTGCTTCAACTATATCATCGGAGCTTTCTGGTTTTAATGCTGAAAGCATATCGGTATAATTATCGAGCTTTCCAATTTCTAACAAAAATCGAGCACATTCTCGCAATTTACTACAGATGTGATACAGACGGAGCGCTGCATTTTCTCCATGGCAGGCTATCAAGATGTCATTAATGGCTGTGTTTTGCTAAATATTTCGTGCCGTACTAACATCTTGCTTAAATGTTTGCCATACGTTTTTTTTTGGAAGCAGCCTAAGCACTTGATTCACTCAATAAATTTTTTCTAAAATTTTATCAAATGAATTGATTGGTTGGATAATGTTCTCTATCCCGCTACGTAAATTTACAGCGTAAAAATCTTCTTACTCCTTTAATGTATACAGAATTTGATAATGTTGCGCATGATCATATATTTAAAATGTCGTCATCTAAGTCTGTTACTTCGCTTTCTGCGTTTTCGTTTTTATGATCTTAACTTAAAAGAAGTTAGTTTGGAAAACTATTCATGATCTTAGGAAGATTGATGTAACAGATAAAAGTATAATCTCTTTTTAAATTGCTTTATCAGTTTTGAACCGTATTTGAATAATTTTTCAATATTTATTGAAATTTGTTTCAATAATTTAGAAATGAGTAAATATATAGCGAAATCCAATAATACAGGTTTACTGATCGATTGATGTTAGATAAAGTAAAAAAAAAAACAAAAACTTATACAAACTTCATAGTTTTTCCAAAATGCAATTGCTATAGAAATATTTGAATACTGTTTTTTTAGTTGCAACTAAATAATCAAAAAAATTATTTACTTGCGACCAACACTAAATTTTTCTTAGCCCTTTGACTCATTTTGACAGTTCTACCTACGCACTTCGTCACCTAACACACCCGCGCAAAATATCGCATAAAAATATAATGGAACATTCAAATCGGCGTTGCCAAATTTTGGGTGTCTAAGCGTCTAAGCGTTGCCACATAATACAGATTTTATCTACTTTACATACATACATACATACATACATATATATATATATATATATATATATATATATATATATATATATATATATATATATATATATATATATATATATATATATATATATATATATATATATATATATATATATATATATTCTCACGTATTGATTCACGGATGGAAAAATGTGATGACACTATATTCCGGGATATCATCCGTTCGCTCGTGGAACTCCGACTGGAATCCTGCAAATCCTGCATCCGACTGGAATCCTGCAGACGTTTCGCCAAAATCTCACTTGGCATCTTCAATGCTCGCGCTCCGAAAACACTTCGAACGGATGATATCCCGGAATATAGTGTCATCATATATATATATGTATATATATATATATATATATATATATATATATATATATATATATATATATATATATATATATATATATAATGACACTATATTCCGGGATATCATCCGTTCGCTTGTTGAACTCCGACTGGAATCCTGCAGACATTTCGCCAAAATCTCACTTGACATCTTCAATGCTCGCGCTCCGAAAACACTTCGAACACTGGTGTGTGTGTGTGTATCTTGACTTAATAATCACTAACGATGGCTCAAATACTCGAGAGATCAGGAGCCGAATAAGGGGTTGGTTAATGACAACCAAATAAAAGAAGTCACCAAGATTGGAATATACAAATCAATAATAGAAAGTATTGTAATATAAGGCGCCGAGGCTTTGGAGACGACAGAATAAATGAAAATGCTTAAATGCTTACAATGGAAATAAGATATTGACCAAGGTACTGCAAATTGACTTTGCTAGACAAAGTACGAAATGAGTACATAAGGGACGAGACGAATATAGCAACAAGTATTATAGACACCATCGAAGCAAAGAACTTAAGATGATATAGGCATATCTGTAGATTGAAGAATACTAGATGACCAATTACAAGCTGACGAGATGGTACACAATCCGCAATTCGACATAGAAATGTGGACGCAGAAGACTGGTCGGACAAGCGAGGGAAACTAGGATTCGATAAACGACGATAACAAGTTGTAATCTAAATCGCAAATATAAATCGCATTTGATGGCTCACTGGCAGGGTATTTGGGAAATCACTAATTTGCACTAAGTCCTTAAACACACTTCCATTATTTGGAATACATAGTCGCGATGAAATTCTAATATTTTGAGATGCCCGAAGAATTGTTCCTAATTTCATATCCTGCAACAATAACTCGCATTCGTTACTCTTCTGGACTATCTACTTCAGTGACATAAATAGGATTACCCATATTGCTCTAGAGCTGTGATACAGAGTGCCCAAATAGTGTGTCAAAGTAATATATGTCTATTATTTGTTTAGAGAAAAATGTTAAAACATAAAAGTTATAGATGATACCAACAGAAACAATTTATTTATCTATTTAAATAGTTTTTAGAAACTTACTTAGTTCATAATTTTATTTTTGCTTATATCTCAGATTTAGTAGAGTATTTCGGCATTGTATTTTGTATTAGCATGTTTCTGTGGACTTTTCACGTTTAGGTAATATTTATTTTTTTCTCAATCTTTTGTGATATTTTCTCGCAGAGCCATTGCTTTGTTAAACACTACAAGACTCAAATATCGGTCAGAGAAAGTTGTAAACATAGCCCACCACTAAGGTCAGATATAATCCCGTACAACCTGTGCTCTAAAAAGAAGGAAGAAGTAGAAGCTGGAATATATGAACCCAAGACGAAAACAAAATTTATATTCCAATGGGTAATTTAGCAACAATGTTCCAAGATCACCGCGATAGAACATTGTGTACGAGAAATAGAAATTTGCGATTTATACCGACAGTCAAACGGCAATAAAAACTATGCAATTCAGCAACATAACATCCAGTTAGTTCTAGATTGTCATAAGGCATTAACCAGATAGATCATCATACCAGAACCCTTCTGTGGGGTGGCCATATCGGTTGCAAAATCAGCCATCTCACAATGAATGGAAACAGAATCCCGACATTGGTAGAGAGATATACCAGGACAAAGACAGGACAAGGAATTTCTCAGAGTTCCATCTGCCAAATTTACAGAAGATCTTCTAACACCCACAAAAGAAAGGCGGTAAGAAAAATGCAAGGTCTTAAGAAGCATCTAAGCCTAATGGGATTGGAAGAAAACACTGAATGCAGATTCTGTCAAAAGGAGCAGGAAACAGCCATGCACATATTATGTCAGTGTGATGGCCAATCGAGAGTCCGTTTTCATCTGCTAGGCGTTACCAAATCAGAGGCAATGAGGTATACCAAGGAGCCACTATTGAAGTAGAGTCTGGTTAGAGAGACGCACCTGGATAACTTTCTATAGCTATGAAGAGAGGCATAATAGACCATATGGGTCGCAATGACGGACAGGCAGATCTGAATCTGTCATATCGTTTGTTGTTAGCAGTTGTTGATGGGATTTGGATTGAAGTATTACTAACTTAAATGCTTAAAAAACACTTTCATTGAAATTACTTACCTGAGTCGCCTGTACTGATGTCAACCTTATTTTGTTATAACCTAACTTAACTTATAAACTGAAGTTAGCACTCAGTTTACATTAAAGTAATCCAAATAATAACAACATACGAAGTCGAGATAGGTGAAGTTATGGTCGTAAGAAAAATGCTTCTTGGGGTTAAATTTTAAAAGGATTATATTTAGGCTATATCTTGAAAACGGTTTATCCGAAAAACTTTCTGAATCTACACCACTGGATAAAAATATCTATCTACGGCAGCTTTTGCCTCTTTTCTATCTTACAGGGTGTCCGAAATGTGATGCCATGACGAAATATGAAATATAATACCAAAAAGCGGAAAATTTCGGTTTGGTTTTTCCCTGTATCTCGGACAGGAAACAAGGTGGCATAATTCTGTTTGCGGCGATCAAAATTTCAAGAAAAACTGACATAAAATCGCAAACACTGCAAAGTTCTGTCTCTGCTGCACAATGTGGGACACAGTGTACCTAACAAGATCATTTCAAAATTTGAAAAGTATCTTGATTGCGGTAGTCTGAATGTACTCAAAAAACCTGGGAATCTCTAATTTCCTATTAGTTATTTTCTATTTTAAACCGATTAAAATTACATTTTGCATCGTCGTAAGCAAAAAATTGTATGCCACGATTGTTGTCCCAGAAAGTCGATACAGTAAAATAAATAATTCATCAACCGCTTTTCGACCAAAATGTCGATAAACCGAAGCACTATCCCTTAATAAAACGCGGGGTTCGCTTTTAGAACTTCGCAACAGATCAATTCTTTCGCCATCGGAGTTCCAATAAAGGCTAAACCAATAAAGAACTATTAAGTAAGCCTCGAAGAAAAACTTTAAACGAACTCAAACCCTTCGCATAAAGAAAAGAACTGGATTAGCGCTCCCGGCTCCAGTAACACATTCCCGCAAAAGCTTTTGTTCCGCCTTTTTAACGGTCGTGAAATGGTTCTGTTCTGTATATGCCAGAATTGAATATATAGCGCGTGTCTTAGTAATGCCAACGAAATACGGTATAAGTCGAAAGATATTATAAAATAAACCCGTTTTCTGCAGAAATTTATTAAATTAACGTATTATTTTAATACCGAGACAAATTTAATTAATAATAATAATAATAATATTAATAATAATAATTTTATTCATGGTATTGATATACAATGAAAAGGACACGGTTTGGATGAACAATGTGCCTCCGTTTTTAAACCTATCCTAAGCTAAAGGTAGCAGCGCTAGGCAGGAAAAATACACATAAAAAAATAAATAAATACCTAGTATGATCTGTGCAAATAGTGTGCAACCACTTTGGAAATAGTTTACAGTAGACATTACTTAAATATTTAAAGATAATAACACTTCACGTAGGTGTGTGGAAAAGGTATTGTTTAGCAATTTAAGAGACTGACCCAATGCATTATATGTTTTAGCCATGTCATATGTAAAGGATCTTTCAAAAATTCCAGAGGTGTGACGTGGAGGGGTGAGCAGGGCTTTAAATCTTAAATTTAAATTGTGAACATCCGTGCGAAAGCTGATTTTTTTGAAAAGATAGCGTGGAGACGTATAATTTTATAATTTTGTGATAAAGATTACATTTATCGAGATATCGTCGATTTTTCATATTTAGCCATCGGACTTCCTTGAGGCCTGCCGCGTTTAATTCCAAAAATGAATCTTAGACAGTATTTCTGGATTTTTTGAGTCCGTTCTGAGGCAGCCGCTATCGAATCACGCAGGACCTTTTTTAATAATTGATTTAAAATATTTTTAGAACCATATAAGCATTTTAAGTGAGCAACGGATTTCTTAATACATTGTGTAATGTGACCATTAAATCTTAGCTTACTGTCTAGCTTAAGCCCAAGGTTTTCTGCCTCCATTTTCAGAGGAATGCACACATTCGATAGTTTTATTTCAACTAGTTGCGATAATCGATCAACATCCACGGGCCTACCAAAGAACATTGCTATAGATTTTTTTGGATTTAGATAGAGTTAATGGTCTAGGGACACTCTGTTAATGATTTCTAGATCATTATTTATGATTTGACAGCTTTCCAAAATTTTATAAAACTAGGACGTATATATACAGTATAAAATTGGTCCCAGAATGGAGCCTTGAGGCACCCCAGATATTATAGCATGGCAGTCTGATTGCTGTCCATTAAGAACCATTTTTTGTGTACGTCCTTGTAAGTAGTTCCTCATAAATTCGACAGGACCCTCAGCAAGCCCTATGTATTTTAGAATAGTTAGCAAAGTATGGTGATTCAAGGTATCAAACGCCTTAGAGTAATACATCATGGCCAAGATGGTACATTTGGCTTCGTCAATTGTACGGAATAAATTATCAGTGACGTTTAAGAGAGCAGTTGCACAACTGTGCTCCTTCCTGAAGCCAGACTGAGTTTCAGGAAGAATACTATTTTTCTCCGAATGATCAATCAGTTGCGTTTTAATGACATTTTCCAGAATTTTGGAAACTACAGACAAAATGCTAATAGGGCGTAATTCACTATAACTTTTTTTTTTCAAAGAAACTTCCACAGGCTACTGTAATGCTTTTTACAAAACTTCTGGATTCCTCCTGTCGGTTTTTGCTTAGTCGAAATTGCTGACGTTTCGCCAATCATCCTGTTGGCTTCTTCAGAGCTTGACTGAAACTGGCTCGTATTTTACGTATATTAAACGTTCCGTCAAAAAATACACTTCACCACAACCTTCCAATAGCAATGAGACCCAAAGCAATACTACAGTTGCCACTGTGGTCCTTCCTTACATTCAAAACATCACTGACCATATATCAAAAGTTCTGAAGAAGTATAACGTCAAAACCAGATTTACCACTTGTCCAAAAATCTCTCAACATCTGCGGTCCGTCAAAGACAAAATTCCATTTGAGACGCCAGGAGTTTATAGCATTCCATGCATATGCGGCAAAGAATACATTGGAGAGACCGGACGAAAAATATCAACTAGGACCAAAGAACACGAAAGAGCCTTACGATTAAGACAAATAATCTCATCAGCTGTAGCCGAACACGCTCATGAAACCGGGCATAAAATTGTATTTGATAAAAATAAAATTCTTGCATGTAATCTGTTCTTCTGCCAACGAAAAATCCGAGAGCCTATAGAAATCTATAAACAACCTAACATTTTTAATCGCGACTCAGGTCTCTACCTGTCACCAATTTGGGAATCAGTCATCCAAGACGGTGTTTATACCCCTCATTAGCGCCCCCCCTCAAACAATATATATAGCTAAAATTTTATCCCTATCATTTTGTGGTATCCGTCAGCCAGTGTGCATGGGGTTGTGTGACCTGCAAGGTTTTAAAAGGGGAGTGAATTTCAAAATGTGTTAAAATATTCTTATTAAAAGAGACAATTTTTTCGTCAATAGGGATATATTTTAGTAGCTAAAACTACTAACTCAGGAGATCAGATCATGATTAAAATTACTTCATAAACAAGAATATAATATAGAATTTTTAATGAAGTTGAAACTACTTAAAAAATCATAAAGCGAACGTGTATGAGTGTTGTATACGACTGCTGTCCGCAACGGCCTCACTCGAAGAAGAAGGGGTTCGGAGGGGGAGTGTTATTCATTAAACTGGCCGCCGGTATTGTCCCACCTGTCCGCGGCACGCAGCCACAATTTATATCTGCCGGCTTGATGGATGAATTTATTCGGCCCTCTTCAGAGAAATTGACGTCCGCGCCGTACCACTGCCGGCGAAAGCCAGTAAAGATTTACTCGTCGGTTATGTGTTTTATTTTAATTAGGGTCCGAATTTCGCGAAGGTACCGCTGCCTGTCAGCCCGGCTTGTTTTTGATGACGGTTAACAGGGACGGATTTCGTTGTAATTAATCTTTCGCGTTGCCAAGATATTACGCGGCGATATGAGTCGCGTGTCCACTGCACGACACAAAATGGCCGTTCCTGGACCGCGAGTCGTCTTGTGGAATTGTTAATGATGTAAAAAGAAAAATACTACCAAAAAAAGCAAAATTCGCAAACAATACATCAACTTTACAGGGAGCATTATCTCATTGGCGTCAAAAATTTTGAGAAAATTGTAAATACAATAGAAATTACGTTACTTAATTTAGTATACAGACTCAAAAAAGCACGACCAATAAAACATTCAGACACAGAAATGTTAAATTTTTTGGGTTTGATAGGATGTATGGGACTAGTTAGAATGCTGGCTATTCGACTCTATTGGAGTAGAAAATGTCTATTTCAGTCCCAAGTTGCATCCACTATAATAAGTAGAAATCGCTTTGAACATTTATTAGTACTCTGCCATTTCAGCGACAATAATAGCTGTCTACCTGGAAACTCAGTAGCGCACCAGAAATGAAATCAAATACAAACCAACGGCCACTATAGACTATAATAAAGGAAAGAGATCCATTTATTTTTCAGATGAAATGGCTAGTCTAAACTCAGCACTACGCAAGTCTATTAAATGGTACAGGAAAATAGCAATAAAGCTTTTTGGTACAACCATGGTTAATGCACACCATCTGCATAAAAAGTTGAATGGGTCGAACAAACTTACTGCTTTTCATATATAAATTCTTAAACTTCAAATTTTATAGGAAACGGTACAAATTTGCGAATACAAACAAAATTTCCAATCATATTAGTAATTGTATTAAATTACCCAAAGCGTATTGAGAACTGGGAGTTCAACATCAGCAAGTTATGTAGGCTCTTAGAAAAAACCTGCTAATACTGCTAATGTTGAGTTGCAAATAGAAGATATGGAATCTTCAAGCAATTTAAGTTGAAGCACCATTGTCAGTGTTACTCAAGCCACCACATCACAATCATGTTTGCGCGAGTTCCACAAAAAAAAGTGTTGACGTCTTTTACAGATATAATCAGCGCCAAAGAAAACGTAACTGGGCACTCACGAGTCGGGAGTCTGCACTTTATATACGTACCTCTTTTCGTTACAGGCTACAATAGACTATAGTTTGTCAGTAATTCACCATTACCTTTAGTATAGCATATTATTACAAGGAGAATCAATCTGATATTATATCTCAGATAGTAGATGCAAAAATGTACATTTGCAATGTGACGGTTGGAGCAACATTAGCAATCACACAATAAAATACATTCCGAAGAATATTTGTATCAAAAAATATCAAAAATTTCTGGCCTAATAATGAAAAAACAAATATTTATCGTCGAAATTGATTTTATTGTCTTTCAAATTATTCTCCATGAAGAACCAATCTTTGTAGTAGTTTTGCAACTCTGATTGAGTTCAAAACAAGCGTTTTGAATGCATCAACCTCTTCTTCGGGCGTGGATGGGCCGTCCATTCGATGTTTTGGCTTGTCAAAAATTCGTTTGTTTTAGTTGATGTGCTCCCATTGTCATTGTTTTTTTTTTCAGGCAATAGGCATAGGTCCATCCACGTCACTTATGTAGATGTTATAGACCGCTTTTGAACCACCACGTTGGTATTTATTCAACATTTCTTTGCACCAATTGACGCCGAATGAAAAGCGAACACATCTTTTTTTTGGCCAATATCTTATTGATGCTTGTCATACTAATGCCTAAGAATTACTCAATCTCACGGTATGTCATATGACAATCGGGCATTATCAGTTCACACATAGGATCGATGTTTTATAGCACAACAACTGACTTTGGACGACCCTAACGAAACTCATCCTTCATCATTCATCAATTAAGTTAATCGATGCTTTCTTTTCTTGATTATCCACGTCGAAAGTTATGAAAAATGATGGCTTAAAAATGTGCACTTGTTAATAAGTTAAGTAAGTACAGCTACATTGCAATTGTTGTATACCAGCATATTGTCATGTCAGTCGACAAATAAATTCCTAAATTCCTGTGCTCAGATAATTAGAACTACAAAAAATGTTCATGAACTAAATACATTATGCACATAGATAAATGAAGATAAAAATATTAACACTACTTTAAAACTGAAAGGCTGTGTTTTAAATTACAACATTTATTTGGGTGCGAGCATAGAAACTGATCCAAATTCTACAACCGATCGTAACTTTAATTAAAAAGTTTGAAAGCAACCGATTGCTTGATACATTGTGTTACTGCTTAACTTGTTAAATTGTTACTGAAATCACCCCTCACAAAAAAAAACGAAAGAAAGAATATTAATGACACTGAATCCAGTACAGTTGGCTGAAGAACTGCTAGATCCTGCTTTCTAAAAGTAGGAACCTAAATCCGATGAAAATGGAGATGCAATGGAGCTTATCCGTAAAGTCTTAGCTGAGTTAGCGTCAAAGGATCTAGCTAATTACTGTGCTAGGGATGGTTTGTAGCATAAACCGTTCGTATAGAGGATAACCTCTTCTTCAGTGTCTCCTTTGGTATGATGGAAGGGCATTTGTTGAGATAGTTCAATCTGAGATGTAGCGGTGTGCATATTAACAGCTCCAAAAAAAAAATCAAGTAATTTAGTTAATGGAAATAAAAATAAAGTTGTGACGGTTTCATATTTCAATGGTAAAATTTAACATTTTTAAAGTACCGGGATATGTGAATTGGTCACTAATTTATGATTTCCCATACTTTTGGATCTATTTGGAGTTTGGAATGGGAATCTTCCTCAACGAGGGATTTTGAAAAGAATTGTCATTGCCCCATATTTCCAGAAAACCCTCGAATCGAGGTAAGTTACCTTTTGGAACCATTTCGCCACCTAATCAGTGTTCCTCAATTTATGCCGATTTTATTTTAGGGTTTTTTTTTTTCTAATTAGTATTGTACGTATTGTTGCTCCGTTTCCCGCAAACTTTCCACGTGGTTTCTTCTTTCACCGGAATACCAGACCAGACTTGGTGTCTTGCAGTGTATGCTGTCTCTTGGGTACATGTTTAGTTGCGGAGTTTCCCTTATCGAGCAGCAGGCTTTCCGGACGGACTTTGCTGGGTTAACTGGGACTGCCCACCTGCGGCTGTCTCATTGAGCCACCATTCCATCTTGGCTTGGTTCCCGGGATAGTGACAGACAGCTGTGTAACGTTCGGGACATCTTGAGGTTTGGGTAGCTTAAGTGGCCTGTTCTCTTCAAGAACGGTTTGCGGAACTTATAGCCTTAAATTATAGTGTCTTACATTCTTTTGCACCGCCAAAACTTGAAGGTGAGATTTGACACTCACACCTACCACCAGGTTGAAGGAAATAAATTATTGTTCGTGATTCACTTGTTTATTTCCTTTACGGGTTGGAACCTCGGGTTGATAAGTCTACCTTTTTCGAATCACGTGGCGCCTACCTACCACCTTCCGGGACTGACCGAGGTGCCCTTCACCGCCTTCCAACCTGGCTTTGGTTTAGTATATATATATTTTTTTCTTTTCTACTTTATTAATTTTTCTCGGTTGTTAATGAGCTAGCCTAGGCATTGTCTTACCTCACTATTAAATTACGAATTTAATTAATTAATGCGTTTCTTTTTCACGACCCTGAGATGGAGAGGTAAGAAAGTGACAGACATTAATGGCGATACGGACGAAGGAAACCGATACGGCGATACGGCGAATGTATATTCGTCTAGGCCAACTCCGAGCCTGAAAGTGATTAGATTAGATTGAATTTTGTTTTATTATTACCAAAATATTTCCATCCATATTTATTTAGTGTTCTAGAAACTATGTTTTTCTTTATTTGCATGGTTAAGTTTAAACTAACATGACCGAGAATATCTCTCCTTTTTGTTTTTTCTTTGCTAGGTTTGTACGGATGTTAATTTTGTTTTTATTATTTTACTTATGTGTGTAGATAAAATATCATATCGTTTCGTTTAGTTTTCACCAGCGCAGTATTTCTTTGTTTGTTATTTCCAATTAAAAAAAAAAAGAGACAGTTCTTTCTTGACTGAAAAATCGTTTTTTATTATGTGATCCAGTAAAAGCCTCGGTTTATTATTGGATTCTAAATTTTGTTTCCGTCAGCATATAACTGCGAAACTTAAAAAAAGCTTATGGTAGCTTAAAACGAATTTATTCTTATACCTACCACTTAACACAAAGGTCCAAAAGGGTGATTTGCGACTCTATGGTATTGTCTCAGCTGAACCACTGTTCTAGTGTTTACAGCCCTTGAATTGACGGAGCCGATAAAAAGGCGAATCCAAAAACTTCAAAACTCATGCTTGAGGTTGATTTATGGAATTTAAAGACGGCAAAGAATGTAAAATTTTCTCCCAAGATGCATATGGCGTGTTTATATTTCAAGATCACCTGGTCATTTGTTTAATAAAATTTCCCTTAGAGCATGGACTTAATTTGCGTAATAGGGGATTGTTGACTGTCCTCCAACATAGAAAGGATGTATTTAAAAGGTCATATTCTTACAATGTTGCTTCACTCTTGACTAGTCTAGTCTCAGTGGTCCCTACCATGCCTTTAGAGATGAGTTTAAATTTAGTCTTCTCCAACGTCAAGTAGTCTTGCAATACTTATTCATTTCAACTTTTCCTATTCCCATTTTTCTTCTTTTATTCATACCTTTTCCATTTTCCGTCATTTTTGGATATTTATTCTTTATTTACTTACTATATAATGCTACCTGGAACAATCATTTTTCTTTTTAAATGAGGCTTTAATAATAATGTAATATTATGATTTACTTATACTAATGCATTGTAATTTTTCATGATGTTAGCAATTAACGTTTTTATGATTATTATTAGTATTATTATTATATAACTCCATACTACATAACTACCCTAACTCTAAAGTACACGGGGTAAGTATCCGGGTATTTACCGAAATATATTTACCATCATCTGCAATCACATTACATTGTTCCACGTACAATCTCAAAGTTTCCCGTTTAAATATTAACTTCAGAGAAGAAGTGAACAAAATCCAGTTGACTTTATTGAGGTCGACAGCTAAACAGGTTACGCAAGCGGACAGCAGATATAAACAACACGCTCAAGTTTCCGAAATATATTTCATGTTTGTCTGATACCGAAACGCCGTTTTATTTTATCATTTTAACGTCAGAACTTGCCATAAACAAAAATAAATAAAGTAAAACAAAGTTGCTCCAAATCCTGCGGAATTTATACTCCGAAGTTAAAAAAAATGAGGGGAAAAGAGTCCCCCCGATACCGAAACTTAAACTTTAGCCAATAAGAACTTTTTGGAGTTTGTTAAAGTTTGACATAAATAAATAGAGAATAAATCAGATCTAACCCCTGGGTGAAGCGAGCGAAGAGAGTGGTCGGTACACACCTAACGGACTCTGCATAATTTATCGAGGGGCAAATTGATTTGTTCTGGGACCATCTCGGGTTGCGGTCACTCAGGCCAAATTAGATTCTAATCCAATTAAAAGTTTGTCGGGGGGCGGAGGATGACTGTTCTCCGACTATCCCTATCAGCGCGGGGGGAGAAATGGAGGAGGGAAGAAAAACCGCAGTCGCGAAGGCATCGCAGTCGGCCCGTATGTTCTGCCCTTAACTCAAACAGAAAGTTTCACATACGCGTTTGCCTCTTACTTCCCGTTAATCAGTTTAAGATAAAACCATGGCGATATTGTGGGTGTTGGTTTGTGGCCGTCCCGACACAAAATCGTAAAACGGCTATTACTGAGTATAAAAATCTTGATTCTTTTAATCATATTATTATAACCGTGAATACAATGTGTTTTCTAATCGAAAGTCAATAATTAAGAGGGTGACTTAAACGTCTTAACTTTTGAGATATAGGGTGGTAAAATTTTCAAAAATATTTTATATATATATTGATTTTATATCTGTAATATCACTTTAGATATTTTAATGAAATTTGACACATATATGTACATGTATCAAGAGGCATTATTTAGTGTACCACATTTTTTTTTAAATACACCAGTGGCGGGCGTGCGGAATTTCACCTGCCAATTTTGGCAGATGTTGATGCTAAAATTATTCTTACCATCTCCAAAAATTTCAAAAAAAATTTAATTTCTTGGGTTTATTTCAATCCGATGTACGGATTTCGCCTAAAAAAATGAACATCTCTTCTGTGTATGGTAACAACAATATCGTTAATATGACAGCATGCACCGAATTACTATCATTATTATTTCTTACTTAAGTAATTGTTGAGATATCAGTTTTTAAATTCAGTTCTTCTTACTAAATTTCAGGTCTAAAATATCTAAGATGTTATTTAAAGATAAAGCTGACTTTTCCAGAAATGCAATCCGAAATTTCCACAATAACCATATTTATGCCGATGAAAACTCCTCTGTAAATGTAGAATTTAAACATCAACACCAGTTTTCGGTAAATGTTTGGGCTGGAATTGTTGGAAATCACTTAAGTGACCCCTGTTTCCTGCTAGAAATGCTAAATGGCCATAATTATGGCCGGTTTTTAGAAGAAACTTTGCATAGAAGTACCATATTTAATAAGGAGCAGAATGTGGTTCATGTATGACGCCGGGCCTGCTCACTTTAGTGTTACGGTAGGAGAATATTTAAATCATACATTTAATAACCGATGGGTAGGCTGTGGACCTCAGCCATTACCTCAGATTTAAATAGTTTGGACTTTTTCTGGGGGCATCTAAAAGTCTGGTTCATCGCACTTCAGTTAGCACTGTAGAAGAGCTGAAGGTATACTTCAAAGAGTGCGCGGCATTATGAGGAAAAAAGCTGAAGCGCATATCCTTGAAAGTGTTAGACTTTTTTCAAAAAGTTTGTTATTAATTTATTAGCAGAAAATTTTGTTAAAAATTATTAATAGTAGGTAGTATTTTTTTTAATAAGGATCGTTTATTATTTATCTTGTCCTTAGCAAGTTATATAATTTCACTAAAACTGTAAAAGTAAAACAACAGTTTTCTTTTTCTTTTGTTGAAGGACACTAAAAACCAGATATTATCTTTGTTTTGCTAATTTTTTTTTCCGTCGCACGGTTTTTAGTTAAAAATAAAAACTAATTTCTCTGCATGCTCAAATTAACGATATTGTTATGAACATGTAGAGAAGAGGTTTTTATCTTTTGAAGCGAAAACTGTACGTCGAAATGAAAAACCCCAAGAAATTAAATTTCCTTAAAAATGATAGGAGATTGTAATAATTATTATTTTAATAAAAATCAGTACCGTCTGCCAAAATAGACAAGTGAAATTCCGTACGTCCGCTGGTGTATTTAAAAAAAATTGTGGTAAATAAATTATGCCTCTTGATACATAGTACATGTGTGTCAATTTTCATCAACATATCTAAAGTGATATTGCAGATTTTAAGAAAATATGTTTTAATTTTTTGAAACTTTACCACGCTGTATCGCATCTCAATGTGTTCATATGAAGTTTTCTTTTTAAAATTGACCCAAAAATCACCCCTTAATTATAGGCATTCGATTAGAAAACCCCCTATATAACCAACCAATTTCAATAAAAGATTTCTTATTGGGAATATTTGTTTATTGGGAAAAAGAGGATATGAATACTTATCTTCTGGAAAATATTTTTACATATTTCTTTCAATAAATAAACTGCGTGAAGTAAATACATTCATTTCATTCCAAAGAAAACATGTTATTACTATTATCATATAAGCGTAGTTATTAATTATATCAAAAAGAAATAAATAATCAAATTTTAATAAATTCTTGGTGTATTATAAATTACCAAAACAAACCAATAGAATTACATATATTTTATTCATGTTCGCTTTTTCTCTTATTTTTTGTAACAAAGGAACGTCGTTGCGGAGTAAGTCATTTTCTGTTGCCCATTCTATCACCAAATTAAACGAATTTATCATTAATCATTAATATTTTCATATGAGTCCTACTTCAGGGTTTTCTTCAAGGTTAAATGGATGACTTGTCTCGCATTTTTCACTTACCCACTCCATAATTTCAGTATCCGCTAAATTACGATCATTAAATATAGAATTGTAGAACAGAGTATAGAATTATAGAATGTCATACTGAGTTTCACAACTTGAGGAAAAAAGTTATTTAAATGCACCTAAAGCTGCAAAAATTGTGGTGGTTGCAACAATGGCGTCTTATTAGAGGGAAAAAACATAACTCTGCAATTCGGGTTACCATCTACTAAGAGAAGGGCTTTTAGGGGAAAGTTTTTAGATTCCAAGTGTCGAATTACTCACTGTACGAATATATAATTATACCAGTCGCTAAAGAGGGTATAAGTTTGAGAAGAATTCTAGGATGATTTGTAATATACTGGCAAATCCATATTTTTGAATCGACTAGGAAATTTCGATTTCCCTATCATCATCAAATATAATTTTTGGCGTTGAGGCATGGCATAATTGTTACTCTTTCCTTCATTGCTTTTCTTCCAGAAGCGGATTTTTCAAAATTTGTAACGTTAGTTTTATTGGGCAAGCTTTTATAGACGAGACCAGTTTCATCGCAATTATACATTTGTTCAAGCAAAAAACCATTTTCAGAAATATTGTCTTGAAATTAATTAGCTAGCTTCACATTACAAGACATACTCCCTCCACAAACAGACAAAATCTGTATACTGTGGCGTTTTTTAAAGTTCTTTAACCATCTATCCCTTGCTACAAATGTTTTAGATCCGTTATTTATTCTACTTACTTCGAGCGCTTTTAATTTTATGATTTCATTTAAAACCCTATCGTCCCATTGTGGCCGCTCCAAGAACCAAGAAAACAGTGCATCATTGATTTCACTATATTTAATTGTCCTCATTCACGTACGTTTTGGATATTCTTTCAAATTTTTCTCTATTTCCTTTTATTCTGCTTATCATAGATATTTTATGGTTGGATTTAAAGCACGAACATATTAATTTCATTTATTATTTAACAGAAAATAACAGAAATTCACAGCAATAAGAAAGTTGTTAACAAATTGACGTTACGTTGTTGTGAATAGCTGATTTTACTTCTGAATTGGTCTAAGCTTAACTGAAATATTTAGCTTTAAAAAAATAAGTTTCTTATACAGAACAGTTGAACTAAAAAAAGTTGATTATATATATAAGCGCAGTTCAATGAATAAAATGTTCAGAACATATAAAACAAAATAAAGAAAAATTTTAAATATACATTTTTATTATATGAAAACTTTTGAACATTTTCTTAAATAAAACTAGAATTTTTTCTTTTTAGTTAACCCCATACTTCAAAAAATCCTACAATTTTGTAGCTATACCACAGATCTATTTGAATAACTGATGAACGTTAAACAATACGTAACAAAAGTTTTTATTTACAGATAGACGCATGATATTATTTGCGATTATAAAAAAAAATTAAAATTTGCACCACATACAATTCGTACATTACATTAATAAAATATTCATTGCAATTATAGAAACAATTGATTAATAAATGTTTTTCCAAATTTCCCAAATGAAAATTGTGTCTTATTTCTCTGTAAACATATGTTTAAAAATGCAAAAACTCGACGTCTACAGGACTTTACTTCAAAAGCATACAATTCATTTATTCATTTTCGTTAATCTTGCAAAAGCATTTGATACCACCTCTCAGTGGCCATAAATCCGAAAATACTCGCTATAGACCATAAGAACTCTGCATTGTCTGATTGAGCATAAAAGGGATTATTAATTCTACAATATACAAGGTGTATTATAAAAAATATAAGTTTGATTTCCCACATATTTTAATTGTTTCTTTTAGTCTCATCTTTAACTTTTGTATTTAACATTGTTCTCCAAAAACAATCATCATAATTCCAGGAAGGGGCCAGCACTTGTCGTTTGCTATTGGTCGGCTGCGGTCGGCCAGTGCCCTTCCCTAGGCAACGAGATGGTAGTGTCAAATGTTCAAAGTATTGAAAACTTTTTGTAGCATGAAAACATGAAACGTGACTTGCAGGCACAATTACATATGAAGAGTGATAGATAAATAATCAAAGTTTTTAGGTTACAGCCAACGATTTTAGGTAGGGTAGGGTAAGTAGGTTAAAATGCAGGACAGGAAGAAAACCCCGACAAATAGTTTTCCACGATGACTTTATGTATTATACACTCAAAAGGTGTAATGAAACGAGGTAAAATTGATTTGATATTTTATAGTAGCTCAAAAAAAGCATTTTTCATGTTTAGTGCAAAATGTGTAGCACTTTATAGCGTTATTTAATCCACATTACATTTGATAAAGGCACGGTGTTGTCGAAACAATTGTCATGTCATAATATATAATTTCGTGAAAATCTGAACTTTTAGTTCTTAATTATTTCGTTATTTAATCCTTTATAGGTAGTACGTTAATAAACGTATGTATATATTGAACTTATTGTAAAAAGATATCTAAGAAAGAAACTATATATCAAGTATTAGAATTGATTGAAGAGAATACTACAATACTACGTCTATGGAATACGGCTAAGACCATTGATTTCTGTCTCTATTGTATTAAGAAACAGGAGCATCAGTTAATATTTTCTCTACTTGTTCTTCATTCAAATAATTCACGGATCGTAATTTTACAAAAAGTCAATGGTGTCGACACAGTTACGTACTTCAATTTCATTGCGGTGACTAGTTTCTCATTAGCTAGAACACAATAAAATTATTGCTTCCAGTCCACGAGTCGTATATGATAATTCTATCTTTGTGATCTTATTGCCAAGGGTTCCGTATAAGTTCCTGTAATTAAAGGACTTATATAAACTTTGTGTGCGGTTCGCGGTTTGTCCAGACAAGTTCAGCACACCACGCGTCGCGTAACTACCCCTTGAGCCTCTTTAACATTCTTTTTTCCAGATCTGTTAATGTAAAAAGGCGTGCCATTTACATATGAGTTTGAACCTGGTGCAAACCAATAATCCCATCACTCTTAATAACTACGGGGCAGTTTGAATACAATCTTCCTGCAAATCGTTGACAAATACGGGTAATACAACTTTTCTGCTCTTTGTTTTGGCCTGCCTCGTTTTCTTTTACCTGTTGGTTGCCAGTGGAGTATCCGGCCATCGGGTATTTGACATTCTTTCCACGTGTCCGTACCAAGTAAGTTGTTTTTTCTCTATATCCTGCGTTATTGTGCCTTCTAATCCCATCCGTTGTTTTATGGTATCGTTTCTTATTCTTTCTCTTCGTGAAATGCGCATTGATCTTGTAATTGCATCCATCTCGACAGCCTCAACCCTTGTCTTATATCTGTCGGAAATTCTCTATGTCTCTGATCCATATAGAAGAGTGCTTTTTACCATTGCTTTATAGATATTAAATTTCCGTTTCTTGGATTTTTCTTTGCTCCATAAGATTCCATCCAGAGATCCTATTACTTTTTTGGCGTTTTTCTATTTCTTTTGCATTTGTTCCAGTATTGTCGAATGTGATGCCCAGATATTCATATTCCTGACATTGAAGGATTTCTTGGCCATTGCTTAATTCCATTGCTATGTTAACTATCAAGCCCCATTCTCTATACTTCTCTATTAGTTTTCGAATCATATATTGCATATCATCTTTATCATTGCCTACTATGACTTGGTCGTCTGCGAACTGAAGAGTAAACTAGCATCCACCATCAATTTGTATTCCCATGCCCTGGACCTTTCTTTTCCATTTTTTTAGTGCCACTGCCACATATATGTTAAAAAGGGTGGGGGAGACAGCATCCCTGACGTAGTCCTTTATAAACTTCTCCGTAATGCATTGGCCGACCCTTATTCTTGATTTTGATTCCCTATATAGTTCTTTAAGGTGTAGGTGTGATTAATGTTGGATTGCTCTAAGATGCTCCATAGCTTTATTACTGGGACTGTGTCGTATGCTTTTTGTAGGTCAACAAATGTTAGGTGCCTTTCCAAATTCCTGGCACTTCTCTTTTCTATAACCTGTTTTAGGGTAAACACATTATCAGTACATGATCTTCCTGCTCTGAAACCACATTGTTCTTCTTCCTCTTTCTCTTTATAGTCTTCCTCAATGAGATCACGTAAAATTCTGCCGTATAGTGTGCTCATTGTGCTTGTAACCGAAATGCCCCGATAGTTATTGCAGTCCAGTTTATTTCCTTTTTTGTGAATAGAGGAGATAAGAGCCACTTTCCATTCCTTGGAAACGGGATGTCCATTCAAGCATTTATTAATAATAATTGTCAGATTTCTGAAAAGGTTGTGAGTTCCATATGTTAACATTTCGGGCCACTAGATTTACCTGGTTTGAGATTCATAACAGATTTTCTTATTCCTCGAGTATTTCAACTTCTTCTCCTTGTACATTGAAGTGTCTTGGAGATTCAGTTAGATATTCTGGTCTAGATTCCCGAAGTAAGTCTTTGTAGTGTTTTAACCATTGTTCGGGTTTAATAAGTTGAATGTCTGGATTTTTTACAGTAGATATAAATTTCCACACTTCTGAGCATATTTTTCCTCCAATATAGTTGTTAATCTCTTCATATTTCCTATCCCAAGATTCGTTTTTTGCCTTGTTAATCTGCACTCTTAGTTTCCCCCTTATGTATTTATATTCTTCAAGATCTTGTTCATTTTTTGTAGACGGCCATTTCAGATATTTTTGTTTTTTTCCTTGGACCATTGTCGCTATCTCCTCATTCCACCCATGTTTTTTGTTGGTGTTGTTCTTTTTTATTCGTATTGCCTCTTGTGTAGCTTCTGTTAGACTCGTTATTATGTTTTCATAGATTTCGTCAAACGAGGACTGAGCAGTTTAATGTCGAGCCGTCTTTGATAAAGAAATACTGTGTTGTACAAAGTTGTATTTTCTAGTAGGTTTCTAGTTTTTCGAAAATGAAGACTTATCTTGGCTTACACTAAGTAGTGATCTGATCCGCAGGTGCTTCCTCTTAGTACTCTCACATCGTTAATTTGCAAATTTGTTTTCTGTCGACTAATCATGTAGTCAATGATGGATTTAATATTTCGAGTACTCTATGTCCATGTATAGCGATGGATATTTTTATGTATAAAGAAACCATTCTTAATTTTTAGGTTGTGGGTCTCGCAAAGATGAATTAGTCTTTCACCGTTATCATTGATTGTTTCTTCTCCATACGATCCCACGATTGGACTATTTTGTTGTTTTCCCGTTCTTCCATTGAAGTCACCCATCATCACAATTTCTCTATTTTATTCGGTGTTTGTAATTATTTCTTCTAATTTGTCATAAAATTCCTGTTTAATATCGGCTCTTTCATCCTCTGATGGTGAATAGGCTGCGATAATCGTTATATTATGACCATGTAGTTTCAAGTTAACTCTTAGAATGTTTTCATCAACAGCTTCCCAATTACTTATTTTATTCCTTCAATCTTTTGCTCCTGCTCTTTTGAGGTTATATTAGTAAAACTATTTTCTTTACAAAACTAAGCTTTCAAGAATATTAATTATGTTCTAGTGATTTTATTTATACAAGTTTAGGTTTATGAAGCAGCGGATTCAGGCGGCGCTCAAAATTTCTAATCGTTTTAACATATTACAAAGCCACATCGTTACATGTTAATGACTTTCACAGAGTACTATTTCCTATCTTCTATATTCATCCTGCGTCGGTTGTTAATGAATCCAACCTGCCGACGTTTCGCCAATCATCCTGTTGGCTTTTTCAGAGCTTGACTGAAACTGGTTCGTATCTTACTATCAACCTGCTTATATATTGTTTGAGTCGGAGTTACGATTTTTTGGTTGCTTATAGATTTCTATAGATTCTCGGATTTTTTATAGTAGTAG
Source organism: Cylas formicarius (assembly GCF_029955315.1). Classification (NCBI taxonomy): domain Eukaryota; kingdom Metazoa; phylum Arthropoda; class Insecta; order Coleoptera; family Brentidae; genus Cylas; species Cylas formicarius. Next base: position 13,580,461 of record NW_026844352.1, on the reverse strand, counting down.
AACTGATTACATGCAAGAATCTTAGTTTTTGATCTTGTTCGGCAACTGCTGATGAGTTTATTTGTCATAGTCTTAAGGCTGATTCATGTGTATTGAACCTATTTGACACTTCTCGTCCTCTCCCTCCAATGTATCGAATGAATCAAAGATGAGAGAATTGTGGACAAATGGTAAATCTGGTTTTGATGTTAATTGCTTAGGAATTTTTCATAAGCGGTCAGTGATGTTTTGAATCTAAGTTGAAAGGTTGTGATGAAGTGTATTTTGCAATGGAACGCTTAAAATCTTTAATGTGGAAATCCTTAGAGAGAAGAACTGAAGTAAGGTGTGTTAATTCTGGGTTTAATGACTCCAGTTAAGATAGTTTTACGGCTCTGCAAACAAAGAGTTGATAACCCAGGATTTTTGGGCCATATGATGATGTTAAAATGCATTAAGGTATCCGTGTGTGTTCATATATTTTGTGTGTTTGTGTTAGATCTGATCTAAGAATGTGAGGTTCTTATTAGTTTGTAATATTCAATGGCGAATCGTAAACATAAGTTTTAGAGCAATTTCTATCCCAAACAAACTGCCATGTCAAACAGCTGATGAAATTCGATTTGAAACCGCAAAAATTCTTAAAAAATACAAACCTAAATCTAATATTCCAAAGCCTGAAATCTATAAAATCTAGTCCCGACATCGTAATTCTCAAAGCAGATAAAGGAAATGCTACAATGGCCATGAACATGAAGTGAATATCACGAAAAAAATCAAGATATTCGTGCATCGTCAACTGAAAAAATATCCTACGTCATCTACGGAACGCAACCTTAAATCTGTTATTAGAATCCGTGAAAAAGTCTGTCACCCCTCATGACTCATCTCTACCGACTCCCTAGGATTTACAAATCACCTTTAGCACTATTGTTGATACAACTTATTCTCTAGCAATATCAAATCCATTTACAGGGAGAACTGATAGTTTTGTTCTTAATTCCTTTCATTTCTTTGAACAATTAACAACCGTTACAACCTTAGAATATCCTGGTTAGTTTCAACGTAGAATCTCTCTTTACTAAAGTCTCTATTCCTGAAACTCTAACCATTATTTGAGACATATTAAAATCCGAGAATCTGGAATCAAACCGTCTCATATTGCCTGGAACATATTTTTCTTATAACAGACTAATGTTTGAACAAAAAATCTTCATTAGCAGCCATTATCACCAGCCATCGTGGTTTTCCATTATCATCACACATCGCGAATATAGTTATATAAGTCTGCGAGAAAAGCGTGCGACACCTTTCATCTAACATCAAAATTATGGAAAGCAACGTTGATGGATGTTTACAATCCTGGTTACTCTGTCCATAACACCTTATATCTGCTTGCCCTTTTCTCTAATAATTTCCACATTACAGATATAACTCGTTCCATCACAAAATACACTTCGGCAAGACCTTGCAGAGACAATGAATCTGAAAGCACCCCAAATTCCTTTTGAGATAGCAGGAGTCTACAACATTGAATGCATATGCGGCAAAGAAAACATTGGAAAAACCGGACGAAAAATATCCACTAGCCATAGAACATAAAAGAGCCTTAAGACTACGACAAATAGAGTCATCAGCAGTAGTCGAACACAATCACGAAACCGAACATCAAATTTTATTTGAAAGTACTCAAATTTTTATACTAACAAAAAATCCGAGAATCTATAGAAATCTATAAGCAAGCAAGCAGGTCTTTTACCAATATCCGAGACAATTTTCATGTCTCTCCTTTAGCTCCGCCCAATACAATATATAAGAAGGGACAAAATGGAATGCGGGCCAGTTTTAGTTTATGTTTAAGCTCTGGAGAAGTTCACAGTCCACATTGGCGAAATGTAGCAAGTTCGATAAATCCACAACCGACGCAGGAGGAATCAAGAAGATTTGCATATAGTATTCCAATAATTGTAATTGATAGTCATCTCTCAAAAAGAGACATTTAAACAGAGACCACACTAGTCAGCGAGGTAAAGGCAGATACGGAAATATCAAAAGTTTTCACAAAGAAGTAAATACAATTCGGCACGTAGTTTGATGCAGTAAGTGTTTCTATTTAATAACGTCTGTATAGGCTGAAAAATTTAATCCAAGAAACGCCAATACATTAACAGATTAGCTATTCCAAACCATAGGCAACAAAGCGGGAGTGTTAAATCCTAACTCACTGAAATTATAACAAAAATTATAATTTGAAAACCCATGTAACAACCGACAAAGATAAACTTAAAAGTGACGGGCGGCTTTTCTTATTGCTCTATTATTTAATATTGAGTTAGATGTGCTATTTACAAATCTTTTATGATTCCTGCTCGCATTAGGAATACAGTGTATTTGTGAAGTGACCTGCGGAAGATTTTTTTGAAAAAATTATCAAATTAGCTTGGTTTTAAAATTTAAAAATAATTTACAATAAAATATGACCAGAAATTTAAAAAAAAAGTCCCGTGTACTTTTTTCCCTACATAGTTACATTCAAATGTACGCCCTCCCTTTTTTGTTAGCTCTAGTTGTTGCGTGTCACTGTTGGTATTTGTTTTTATTTCTGAAAAGTTTAGTTTTTATGGATTACAATTTCAATTTCAGAAGAAAAAACTGACTAAGCCACTGGATCTTAAGTAAAAATTCCCATCCAGACTAGTTTTCACCTTTCTAATAACTGATCTACAAAAAATCCAATATAGCACCTTTCATTTCATAAAAAAGAAGCCTCACCACGCTAGCTTTATTGATAAGGGAAATAAGCCGTAAGGCCACCAAAAAAGGAATACGCTGTACAATTGATTTATTTATGAACACTGCTTTAAATATGTGTTCCTGAAGAAGGCAATAAAATTGCCGAAATGTCGACTAAATCGGATATTGATTTCTTATTAGCCCAGTCCAAAACCTTTGAATTCCTTAATGTCGGATGTTAAATTTTTGTATTTTATTATTATTGTAATTTATACATTCGTTAACCAAAGCAACTGAAAAAAAAAAGAAAACAATTCAGCATACAAATGAGGCAGAGCAAGGAGGAGTTTAAATTTCCGGATATTCCCAGTTCTCCGGTCGGATTAAAAGCGTTTCAGCTTTCCGCTAATAGATAGCAGATTTCCAGGAGATTTACTTTGGCAAAATAAATGTCAGAAGGTATATTAATGATTTTCTTCAATTATCAATTTTCCAACTTTGACTTAACGTTGGAGTTGCCATTAGGGGAATAGGAGTGCTTCCGTTGCTAATGGCGTTTGTTTGTAAGATTGATGATCAGATTACACGCGATTCTGTCGCTCGCCACGCCAGTCCGATATCCCCTTCCCTACTCGGACGGACGGAAACCATCTCTGTTTGGCGGCAGAGATGCGGAAATGCAACAACCATGACTGCTAAAGACGGATTTTATTTTGGCCCAAAAAAATTGCGTTTGCATGTAAAAGCTGGTCCATAAATTTCAATAAAATATTAGCGGCAAACAGACAGAATCGTTTCCGTTTTCAAGTAACTCTTTGCTTTTTACTCAAATAAAATAAAATGGCAGCCCATAATAATAAAACCAGTTGTAGCCAGCGCCGCAATAGCGAACTTATACAAAATGGCCAGAGAGAAGAAATTTTGCGTCAATCGATTGCCGGTTAAATAGATTGATAGTTATTTATTGAGCAACAAGCACTACAAAACGAGGTAGACAGGAACAAGTCATAAAAAAAGAGACAATTCTCCAGTCCTCCCAGCTGTGAAGTCTCAATGGAATCTCTAATATTTATGTCTTTCGAGGAGCAAGGGAAGTTAAGTCCTTTGCCCAATATTTGTTGCTCAGACTTGGAAAGTGTCCTCGAGAATAGATTTATTTTTGTACGGAAGTGATGAAGCTCATTAGGTGCTGTCTGCACAACTCTTACTTTCAAGTCACAGTTAAGTTTTGCGCATAAGATGATGGCATACCGATGGGCTACCCTCTGTTTCTCGTGGTAGCGAATATATAGATAGATAGCTAGATTCCTTTCTCAATCGTCTTAATTTTTTGGGATCGTCCATTAAATTTACCGTTAAGAAAGAGGATTGCTGCCTACCTTTTCTAAATGTCCTGGTAAGTAGAAATAATGGCTCCATCAGCACCTCAACCTACACATACCGGACAGTATTTAAATTTCTAGTCTAACCATTCTGAAGCAGCCAAAATACTCTGCAACAGAACAATCACAATATGCAGTAACGAAGCATCACTCGATGTAAGATTAGGAAATATTAAAAAGCATTTACTCTATGACGGCTACTCTCAAAAAGGGAAAGCAACTGCAACGTGAGGTAGATGTTCTTTCTATCTTGATGATCCCATGCGTGATGCGAATCTCAGAAAAAATCACTCGAATAGCAAAACAATAGGTTAGGGCTGTATTCAGGTTCGGGACGACATTAAAGAGAATACTTACAAGATCATCGACATCAAGCAAAAGAAACTATCTGCCAAATACCCTGTGAATGTGATAGATAGGTAGATAGATTTATTTAGCCATTTTTTACATAAAAAATCTTTACAACAAATGGCGCGACATACACTATAAAAGTACCTAAATTATAAAGTGTAAAAACGATGGAATCTAAAATTTAACAGAAAACGTAAATATAGATAGGTAGATAATAAAACATATGTTGATCTAAAATTCGTGTTTGGCCGAAAGGGTGTATGTCGTAAAAGGTATTAAAAACATCCTGTGAACCAGAACGATAAACACTTATAACCACTGTATCGATTGTAGGGAACACAATACCGCAGAATTCGGCATGAAAATCTACACAATATTTATCAAGATCTAATGCTTCACATTTAATATTATTTTTTACATATATTGCACATCTACCTTTGGTGGTGCTTTTCCTACAGTAGTAACTCTGCAGGATGAAATTTTTAAGATTTATACTTTTCAGAACGTTTTCACTATTTACATGATGCTCAGACATACATACCACATCGAAGTGATTATTCATAAGGAAGAGAGACAACATATTGATCTTGCCTCACTGGCCCTGCACGTCCTGGGTAAATATTCGGAGGGCCCCACGACCACACGGAAGAGTCCCGGCTACCTGTTGGGTTGTACCCAAGACGAGAGACGGGAGAAAAAATGATTAATCAGGATCCCCGATAGCCAGATGGATGGATCCAAAATTTTTGCGGCGTCATAATCAGATACAGTCACCCTGAAGGATGCATAATATTCCGGATATTTTGAATTTACTTTGTTCACACGAGCGTTGTTAACTATGGGAGTGAGGTAGACTACATCCGTCGTTGTCTCCGGATGTAGTTTCGTGACATGAAAGCTAACAGGCCTCTCGGCAGCCTGTAGTTTGCATTTGCTAGTATCATTCAGACTTCCTACCAGAGGTCTTTTTTCGACGATGTAGTTCTACTCAATCCCCTTGAAGTATTATGCTCTAGTCCGGCATCATCGGAGCACTTCGTTTCAGTTAAAGCGCTATGGACATCTATCGGAACATCGCTTTTGGTGAAAACATCGGGACATTTATTTTTCTGCCTGACTGACTGATTGTCGTTCGCAGGTAGGCTGTTATTTACGCCAGCTGCTTCTGAAAATGTAGGTTTAGACGGCTTGGAGAGCGAGCAATCTGATTCTGCAAAGCAGTGATAGCAGTTGCCTGATATTGGATAATTAGATCTTTCTGCTTTAGCAACTCCTTCAAGTTTGAAATCTCAAAATCCAGATCTACCAGACGAAAGTCGGCCGAGGTACCAGAGGTGTCTTTATCCTCGTTTGTATTTATAAGGATAATTTCGTTTATTTTAATATCGGAGCTACAGTCAATTGTGTTACCACCGAGATTTCTAACATGTTTCAGTTTTTTGACGCAAGATTTGTGCGGCACTGTATGACATTTCACACAGACTAAACCAGATCCACCCACACTGTCGCACCTCTTGCATGGATCATTATTTCGTGCAATCTCCATTTTGATAGATGTAAACTCACTCGGCAACGCACCGTGTAGTTTGTCTGTGGCCCAGCTTGGAGCAGTGCACGTGCAGAGAGCGCGACTCAAAACAGGAAAAAAGTTGACTCCTGTGACTCACAAACACATTATTGAATACCTTTCAAGTACTGAAGACCGTTCACATAGCTTTCACCAATTAAAACTTCCTAGAAATCACTGAACTAACTAGATATGGCACGCAGTTAATAAAATAAGTTATAACGGGACGGACATGTGAAGAGTGAAGAGTCATATATTAAAGAAACAAGAAGACCTTTAAACGTTAGAGTTGAAGAGCATAGGAAACACTTCAAACAAACGTTGATAAGAAACACAGCGCCCCATACCACACTACTCCAAATATGTTTTTAGTTTTATATAATATTACTTTATTGTAAATACGTTAAAAATGCATTAACCGTGTTGCTTTTTGTAGGACTTTTTGTAGGACCTAATATTGTGGAACATTTTTGCAAAACAACGTTCGCTAATATTCCGCAAATATCCGAATAGATACGGATCCGTGAGAAACGAAAGTGATGCGGTAAAATGACAATTTCCGCACGGTGGATCGGTGTATAATTAATTATTTTAAAGAACGGAGTAGAAAAACATATATGTGCCTTTCCGTCCGTTATGATACAATTGTTTTTTTTAGTTCAAAAAACATCTTAGTTTCTTATATCACTTAGTAGGAAATTATTATTGATTAAGCTGATTAGCCAGCTATCGTTTGATGCCGAGTTAGACTCTTGAATACGTTGGTTGGCACCGAAAGGAAACACGTTAAAAACGGTGGTATATTACACTACAAGGGTTTAGGAGGGACCGGACTCGCACACTTTCAATCTAGCACAACCTTCTTGGTGGGCTGTTGAAAAGCAAATCTATCTAATCTGAGTCAATTCTACAGTAGTGGACGTAACGTTTGTCCAGCGTGCTTATCTACTTAATTAATATTCTCTCATATTTCTTTTTTGTTGTTTGGAATGTTTATTGTTAGCCGGTATAATATATCGGTTTAGAATAAACAGTAGTAATTGTATTATTCCTACTATTGTGGACCCATAGTTTATTTTTAATAAATACTTCTTGCCGTTCGAAGTTATCCCTTCAACACAGTCTGGATTTCGTGCAACAGCTACCGCCTTGTTAAAGGTAGGCGATAATATTTTTAAGAGTAGCGATAAAGGAAAGGAAACTTGCCTTCTACTTCTAGACTACAGCAAGGCCTTTGACACCGTAAATTACGAGGTTTTTTGTGCTAAACTCCATTGCATCGGTCTTAGCAAGTCGCCTATAAAAAACACTATAAAAATGTAATTCGTTTTTTTTTTGTTAAAATATATATAAATGTATTTTTATAACCTTTATGTTATGTTATGTTGCAAATTAATTCATAAAATCTCTTCATTTAGGGAGGTTTGGTGGTTTTATTTCTTATTATTTATAGATATATAAATAAAGACCTGTTTTATTATTATTAATTCAGAGTGATACAACGCCCATTACAATTTATTAACAATCCTCTTAGTTTTGATTAGCTCTCGGCGATGTTTAATAAACCTGACGCCTTAAAGTCACATTATATTAACAGTAGCCTGTGGAAGTTTTTTTGAAAAGTTATATTAAACAACTTGTAGAGTTTTTGGTTAACGGTTTTACGATTTTTGTATCTTTTTCCTTACAGTAACCTTGTTTTCAATTTATCATAATTTCCACAAACGAAGAATATTATTCAATTCGGACGGCGTTTGCAGTTTTAAATGGTTAATCCGATTCCAGGGAAATGGGAAAATAAAATCAGTTTACGACCAAAGGTGGATTAGGGTAATCCTCTTAATCTTGTGCCGGCTCGACGCTTCCCTCGGCAAAAATTGCACACGTAAGTGTTTCCCCGTCCCGTCTTCCGGTTGCTTCACTTTTTCAGATTATTTTCTCAGGAATTTACGGCAGCACTAAAACATAAAGGTTTGTACTTCTGAGTAGAATAAACATTTGTTCCCGACGTTGGGTATAGCTTTGAGTCGGATTACTTCATTATCTATATAAGCTCAAAAATATTCTAGCTTTGATGCGCTATAGAAATGTATAAGCATATCGTCATGGCTGTTGACTGAAATTTTCGAAATAACCTGCAGATGGCAGTAAAGCACCAGACCAATACAGGGTGTTTTCTAATTGAATTTCATTAATATGTCCTAAACGCCTTAACATTTGAGATACAGGGTGGTAAAGTTTTAAAAAATAAAATATATTTCTTTAATATCTGTAAAACCATGTTAGATATTTTAAGGAAATTTGACCCACGTGTACTATGTATCAAGAGGCATCATTTAGTTAAAAATACACCAAAAAATATCAATGGCACGCCACTGATTTCTCTTAAAATAAAAATTATCCTTACAACCTCCAATCATGTCCAAAGAAATTTAAATTCTTGATTTTATTAAATAAAAACCTCTTCTCTACACGGTCATAAAAATATCGTCATTCTATGTAAAATGGTTCGGACAGATTCCTTCTTTACAAAAGGAGCGAGTTTAACACATTTTCTTTCAAATTAATTATTAAAAAGAACCTGTACAATTAGTATCTGTCACGTGCATGCAATAAATGAACAAGATATTTTTTGAATTTAACAATTAGCATGCAATATCAACAGAATGTTAATTGTAACTTAATATTTAAAAAGTTACTAGATGGGGATAGTATAAAAAAGTTTATTTTCTGACATGAAGAGATATACCAAAAAGTGTCAAACAAACAAAAGACTTTCCACAGAAGTTGAACTAACCAAAACTAACCAAATCGAAAAATTGCACTTAATAATATTACGATGTCAAATATAACTTAAATAATTCAGTTTCTTAAGCAATGTTACACTAACATAATACAACGATTCACCTGGGAAGAGCAAACAGGAAACTCCTGTTGAAATAAACAGAAATCTATTAGCAACCAAACAATTTTAACCGCGACTCAGGTTTTTACCTGTCACAAATATGGGAACCAGTTGTTGTAAATAGTATTATCTTTAATTTGTTAATTTTTAATATCTATATGGCACAATAGCAACAAAAGCTAGTTTGTAAAACATAAGATGTGTAATACTATTTATTTATTAAAAATGGCGCCGCCAACGCCATCTCCTATTTTTCTGTATTAACTGTGTTAACCTGTGCCATGGCCGTTAGAAGTAGCAAACGCTGAGGTACGTGGCTAAAATCTAGCGCAAACGACCGAACGCTATCAAACCCGCGACTAAACTGCCGGAAAGTTGCGAGTGACTCGCCAGAGTGGCTGAAACTGGCTCGCATTCTACTCTGTACCTGCTTATATATTATTTGAGGGGGGCGGACCTAAAGGAGAGGCATGAACTGATTCCCATATTGGTGTCGGATAAAGACCTCAGTCGTCGTTAACATCGTTTGGTTTCTTATAGATTTCTATAGAGTCTTTTATTTTTCGTTGTTTAATGGGAGAATTGACCACATGCAGGAATTTTAGTTTTATAGTTTTGGTTAGTTTATTTGTCGGATTCTTAAGGCTTTTTCATGTTTTTTGAGTCTAGTTTTTAGTGAGGTGTCTCCAATGTATTCTTACCCGCATATGCATCAGATGCTGTAAACTCCTGGTATCTCAAATGAAATTTTGTTTTTGAAGGATCGAAGATGTTGAGAGATTTTTGGAATACTGGGTTTTGACATTTTATTTCTAAAGAACTATGGTCAGTGACTTTTTAAATGTAAGGAAGGACGACAGTGGCCAGTTTGGAAGGTTGTGGCGAAGTGCATTATGGGATGGAACGCTTAATATCTTTAATGAGGAAGTTATTAGAGAGAAAAGCAGTTGTAAGGTGTTTTCATTCTGGGTTCGGTGACTAGGGCTGAGATAGTTTTACACCTCTGTAAAGAAGAGAGTTGATAACCGATGATTTGTGGGCCGGATTGTGATGTGACAATGCATTAAGGTATCGGTCTATGTGCGTAGGTTTGCTGTAAACCGAATGATCCAATGTTAGGTGTCATTTTCTATTGATAAAAGTGTTTAAGAATAAGAGATTATTATTAATTTCTAATTCAATGGTAAAATATAGGTTAGGATATGCAGAGTTTAAATGGTTAAGGAAATCTAATAGGGATTCTTGATCATGAGGTGAAATAACAAAAGTATCATCAACGTAGCGTTTTAGTTTTAGATGGCTTCCTTCTCAAAGATTTCCATACATTTATATTTATATATATTTATATATTTGTAGTTTGCAGATTGAAGTTCTAAGGGCTAATCCCACACTTATAAGTGAAGATATGTATCACCCATCACTCCTAGTTAATGTTGGTTTGAGTATAGATGTTTAGCCTAGGGCCTTTCCCGGTAATAGTTCTAAGAAGTCGTATAATTTTAGAAAAGCTGATTTCCCGGAGCTATGTAATAAGTTCCTAGAAATCGACTGGGCCTTTTTGGGAGAGTTAACCGATGTTAATAGTATGTGTCAAGCTTTTTATAACAAGTTGCATTTAGTGTTCGATGGTTCAGTTCCTATTTTTCATAATGAAAGGCGTGATTATCCTATTTGGTATATGCCGAAAGGCGTGATTATCCTATTTGGTATATGCCGAATATAGTTTATTGTTTGAAACTAAAATCTTTTTATTACAGGAAGTTCTGAAAAACAAATAATCAATATTATTATCAGGAATTTTGTAGACTTAGAAGACATATTAAGACTAGAACTGCTTACGATGATTATTTAGCGCAAGTTGAAACTTCCATCATTAACGACCCAAAAAAATTCTGGACTTATGTAAACAAGAAAAGAGGTACTTCTTGACACCCCCCAAGCTATAGTTGACGCTATTGCAAACTATTTAAGTAGCGTTTACAGCCCTAAGAGTGACTTCAGTTGTGCACCCTGTGTCGAGTCTGGCATGTGTATAAATGTTGATTGCTTTTTTGAGGTGGAGGTACTGGATGTTTTGCGAGCTATGATCAATAAACTTAGAGCTGGTTACGACAGTGCTCCGTGCTTTGTTGCAGATATTTAATCGGATTCTCAAATGTAGTACTATTCCAGACTCTTGAAAATTGACTAAGGTGTGTCCGCTACTAAAAAAGACTGATTCCAAGCCTGATGATGTTAGGAATTACCGACCCATTGCAATCTTATCTAACTTTGCCAAGGAGTTCGAAAAGTTGATTTTTGCACGTATTTCACCTCTAATAAAATCCCTTATTTCACCGAATCAACACGGCTTCATTGAAAGACGATCCACAACTTCCAACTTGGTGGAGCTCACACAGTATATTGCTGAGTCTCTGGACAAAGGAATTCAAGTCGACGTAGTGTATACGGACGTAGCCAAGGCTTTCGATCGTGTTGATCACTTTGCGTTGATAAAGAAAACTTGTATGCTGGGTTTTAGTGAGTCACTTGTGAATCTATTCACTTCATATCTACACAACAGAGTGCTTTCTGTGTGTTTTAATGGATTCAATTCTAGGCAGTTTGTTGCAACTTCTGGAGTGCCCCAGGGTTCCAATCTTGGGCCATTATTGTTTTCAATATTCCTAAACGATCTATCGGACAAAATTTCCATTGGCTTTCTGCTTTTTGCAGACGCCTTGAAAATATATAGATCTATTTCTTCCTATGAAGACTATGTGTTGATTCAGGATCAACTATCAAACATTTCCGATTGGTGCGTACAAAACAAGCATACACATACACAAGAAATCTTTAAACATCGTTATTTTTTTATAAACTTAATAACATTACCTTGTCCAGATGTAATTCTATAAATGATTTCGGAACACCTCGACTTCAAAATTGGATCTGCCGTTAAGGTTCTTGGTTTCATTATTCGTAACTGCTCAGCGTTTTCTAATGTTCTTGCTCTAAAAATAGTGTATTATTCGTTGGTTAGGTCCAAGCACGAGTATGCGTCGGTAGTATAACTTAACGTAACTTATATTCGGTCACTTGAGTATGTTCAAAGGAGATTTATAAAGTTTCTTGCTTTTAGAGTGGATGGTTTCTATCCAGGGAGGGGCACTGATAGTTGTATTTTGCGGGACAGGTTTAATATTCAAGCCTTGGATCAGAGGCGGTTAACGGACGGTGTAATATTTTTACATAAGTTATTGCATAGTAATGTTGACTCGATCAGTTTACTTGCGCGGGCTAATGCAAGACACATTCTTACGTTTAGCTTAGGGATTCCCCGAACAAATTTATTACGTAGGTCCCCGCAGTATGAGATGTGCCCGCATTTTAACTTAATTAGTAAATATTGTGATATTTTTAATGATAGTTTACCAAAATTGATTAGAATTTGCAAGCATTAACGGTTACAGTCCATCTGTAGGTAGTTACAGTTTAAGTAGTTCGCGCTGTCTTGTGAATGTTATTTTTCTTATATGTTCACACTTTTTGTTTCTTGTTTTCTATGCTGCTTCTTTTGTTTAGTTTTAACTTTATAAAATTAATTGTTTTATGTATTTTTGTTATTGTTCTGTAATTGGTAATTTCTGTTGGGCAATAAAATCTATTATTATTATTATTATCATAAATATATTCGCGATAACTGGTGATAATGGAAAACAAGAAAAATATGTTCTAGACAAGCATTTTTCAATTAAGACGAGAAAGTTTGGTTCCTGATTTTCTAAATTTAATGTATCTGAAATAATGCTGACAGTTTCATTAATAGGGACTTTAGTTCAGGGTTTTAATATAGAAGCTAAATATTTTGCTAGAGAATATTTGGAGAACCAATGGCGCTGACAGTAGGTGGAAGGAGTTGTGTAAATCTTTCGGAGTCTGTAGAGACGAGAAAATAGATGACGTAGGATAGGATCCGTCTATAACAATATTTTCAAAATTTTCATGACATTCATTTGTGTTATGACCTCCTTTTTCTTTATTTGCTTTAAGAATTACGATGTCGGGATTAGATTTTAATGATTTTAGAGTAATCCGTTAATGCTGGAATATTTGATTTAGGAGGTTTGGATTTTTTAATGATTTTTGCGGTTTAAAATCGAATGTCATTAGCCGTTTGAGATGGCGTTTTGTTTAGGATAGATTCGACATTTGATTTGATTTTTTTTTGGGAAAATACGTGGGGCAAGTACTAAGTTGAAACCTTTTGCAAGAACTGATTTTCGTGTCAGAACATCGGCACGATGATACATTTATTACAGTGTTTGGTAGTTGAGAACAGTTTGACGATTTCACTACTGTTGACATTACTTCTTCAAATTTTTGAATATTATTCTGGATAGAAGATAAAGGAATAGAAAAAAACATTTTTAATATTCAATATCACGTCTTTTGGATTCGTGCTATTACGTCGTCAACATGAATAACAAATTTATACGGTGTGGCTTTTTGCGTGTTTTTCCTTCCGTCACGAAAACACTCGGCATTACGCGGACAAAAAACGCCGTTAATATTCCACAACGGAAAAAATAGTAAACAAGGTGTCGGCCAAAAAAAACATTAACGACTTATTGTGGTTGATACTAATTGAATATCTCCCGGGAAAGAGACCGTGGCGTGAAATTTGATTGTCCACGCACATTACAAGAAAATTGGAAGCGAAATTTGGAAGAAAAAATCGTTTTCCGATCTGCCGCAAACGACCGTCGTTAAAACACGAAGTCGTTTAAATGTAGCCGGAGTCTCTTTATTATTCTGATAAACACACTTCTCGATTAAATGCAAATCCTTACCCGGGGTGCCGATGCCGCCACGCGAGGTCTCATTTAGTCGTTGTGTTTGTAATTACCGGGGATTCGTATTCCTTTCAAGGTTCGTTTTCGATGTTTTCGAGGTTTCGCCTCGTTGTAGGCAAGGATGAACATCAATATCAATAATAATAATCAATCAACATAAATTATAGGATAGAGTAGATATGACAGATTGCTGTTTTAGAATCGTCCGTCGCGCGCATGACGTCACGCGGAGCTAAACATTTATTATTATTATTATTATTAATGTTCACCATATTATACCATAAATTACAAAGAAAAACAAAAGAAACAATGGGAAATATAACCATTGCATTACATGGTGATAAGGTGAAGCGTCGCCCTAATGGAGGTTTTTAACCTCACCGAAACCACAATAATTTAGACTAAACAGTATCGATAATACTAAAGAAAAACCACGTTGTTATATAATTACAGAATTTTACTGGCAGCTTACTAATTCTTGAGTTTTTTTTTAAGTGTTGATTGTGTAGGTATGATAGTCCACGGACAATTGCAAATGACCAGGAGCCACATAAAAAAATAACCGTCTGAACGCTGCATAGGTGTGGCGCGGGATTATCAACAGCCCACTGTTGCGGGTATGATAAGAACTGAAGTTCTCAATTCTAGAAAATTTCTGGTATAAGCATGTTGGTCTCCCCGAAATCAAAACTTTGCGAGACAAGCAATTGTGGTGAAAATTTCGTAAGAGGTTCAGTTTTAATCTAGCCGATTCGGAAATTTGTAACTGATTCTGAATTCTCAATCTTCGGTAGTCTATCGCAGTCCCTCCGCAACATTGCTTGCTGGTCCATACACAGGCTCGCGGTAGGACACTCTCGAGAGAATTAAACTCTCCCACAAGCGCGACTTTACCTCTGATGACTTTGATGAAGCGCAATTCACTGTCAAGTCACAACCCCAAGTTCCTGACCTTATCAACCGTGGGAGCTCATCTCAGTGTTCTTTTCTATCAAGGTTCAAAGAACATCACCGATGATTTAGACGCGTTAAGACCAAGATTATGCGCTGAAGAAACCGTGACAATCGATATCAAGTCCTTATTTCTTTTTTTATTAGCAGATTGACTTTCTGAAACGTGATTTATCAAATAAATCTTTCATCCGCATAGTGGTATGTTGTGCAGCATTCTCATTGCAGCCGACAACTTACCCTCATATGAAGCCATTTGATGCCAATTTATTACACAACGCGGAATGATCCACCGTATCCCAAGCAGTCAAGCAGAATCAAACTAGTCAGTTCCAAGTTGTAGTGCTGAATGCTTATTGGCTGGGAAAATTCTTGTGGACTAGAAACTTTCGGCAAAGATCGAACAATGGCTAACTTCCATGCTCTTGGAAACTTGCTCGATAGCATACAGCAATTAAGAATGTAGCTCATATGATATGTAACTGACCAACATTAACATTTGCAGGAACACATAATCCGAACCAACAGCATTGCTCTTTACCGAATTTAGAATACGTATAACAGTTATCATAGTAACTGTTTCAATTTTGAAATTTAGAATTTGAGAGATTTTTTGTAATTTATGTTTTTTAATCAGGGTCTTCTGCTGAGAATTTTTCACTGTGGTGGGCATACTCATAAAACTGTTAATAGAGTCAAGATCAGTGAGGTGCTCCGGCAAGGTAGGACCAGTTCAATCGCGCAAAATGCGCATATTGCACTGTTACTGTGAGACAAAACTTGTTGGGTATTCTTCTTTTTTTATCTCTTCGTAATGCTAGCAGTATAGTTGCGCAGAGTCTTGTAGTGTTTGCAGTGCTCATTTTCATTGCGTGTTCAATTTCAACATTTAGATGTAATCCCAGTCCACTCTGTAAAAAATCTATCATTTCTGACAAAATTATAGCAGGACACAGATCCTGTATCAGACTTAATGTTTCAGTTTAGCCAAGTCTCAAAATTTTTATTTGATATGTAATTATAGAAAACATCAAGGTTAGTGTTAATTGTTCGAACATTTAAGTGACCCAGCTTCATGACAACAAGAAAAAATAAATAAATAAATAAATAAACAATAAAAGGGGCACAGAACGAAAACAACTACTCTTTTTGTGAAGAAACTTTCCTCTGTTGGGGACGTTGGCCAAAGTCAGTATAGTAACTCATTCAATTTTGATTTTCATTGACAAAGGTTGATCTCTGTTCCCCTGTCTCCTCTAGCACCTCTACAACTTTCTGGTTCAGGGTATTCCAAGTTCTCTCAACTGTAAATTCCTGATTAATCACCTCTAGTTTGTTCTTTCGTATCTTTGCGCTGAACTGTTTCGATTTAGCAAAGTTTAAAAACTCATTCGTAACGGAGCCCATTTAATGATATTCCAGCCGCGGCACAGTCTAGTAGGTAACCGTAACAGCGGTCACGCGTCAAATCTAAGCTTACGTATCGTTTTTTGTTATTTAGACGGACAAATGGTTGAGTTGGTAGTTTTGCAAGCACTAGTCTTTCTTCAGTCACGACACATAACTTCGAATCGGAAAGGGAATGGAATATGATATTTGTTTACAGTGAAATGCTAAAGTTTGTAAATTATAATTGTTTACGGTAAAAAGCAAGTTGCAGAAGCCAAATATGCAGAAACATCAAAAAATAGTTACGTTTTGCTTTATAAAATATAAAAACTAAGATTTTTGGAGAATGTATTTGAAATGAAGTTTTGACATTAAATTTAGGTGCCTTTAAGACGATCTGTGAATTTTTTTTTGAGAATTGTTTTTTAAATAACTTTAGTATAAATCACTGTATTTTTCTGCAGTATTCTATAGATGAATTATAATTGTATAGTTTGAAAAGGAAATAGAACGGTAAGTATGAACAAGAGCCTTAAATGTCAACAATTTTTTTTTCTCCAGAATAGAGAGTTATTGCCTAAAATGAATTTAGTAGTTATTGCAAAGAGGAAAGCAACAACGTTTGTAATGTACCATGATATACAACAAACTTAAAAATGGAGGTGTTGTCATGAATAAAGGAATCATGAAAAGGAATTAAAAAAGGAAACTTACCTGCTTTCTAAGAGAATATCTTGTTTTAACCCGCTATCTATATTGCAGCCTGCCACAGAACACCGCATTGGAAAAAAAATATTCAAACCATAAAAAAGCACTGAAATTCTACGTAGACCGAAAAAACTCTCCGCATGGCGTCAGTGACGTGACCCGTTGGCTCCGCCCACATGCGCAATGTCATATCTTTGTTTGTTGTATCATGGTAAATACCCAACAGCCTTTACTGTGTTAATTCCACGCCTTCCAATTATATTATTTTTTTTTGTTTCCGTGTTTGATGTTAGCATAGACGGTCAGCGCCAATAGTCACCGAGTTGATCATTTTCGATCAATTTTACAATACTGTTCCACTATTGGCTCATGTTGTAATCGTACAGGGTGGTCCATTTAAGATGCGTGATAAGTACCACACTAAATAGGGTGTTTCGTTGTGCCAGGACAGTGAACCAACTTTATTGGTTTAAATGGAATGCTATGAATATTTTAAAAAATTTAAATTACCCTAAAATATCGGAAAAACGTGTATACAGGATTTAAAAATCATTTTAGTTCCGTAACAGCACTAGTTGGCATAGTAAATGATGTCAGGTTTAATGAGGAACAGGGAAATGGTACTCGTATAGCTATGATTCATTTGAGTAAAGCGTTTGACACTTTGGGTTACCATCCATTCTTTGCAAAATTGAAGAATTTTGGACTCTCAAGTAATTCCTTAAATATTGTGAAAGACATTCTAACAGGTGGATACAGTCAAGTTATAATCACAAAAAGTACAACAACGTACACTTTAGTACAAACTTCCGAATTTAAGTTAATTAACCAAGGTGTTCCATAGGGGTCAGTAATTTCACCAATGCTCTTTTCTTTAAGTGTGTCTGATATGAACTCTAAGCCTAAACAGTCTGCCAACGACACATTCGAGAAGACATTGAACGAAAATTGACGAAGGTTTGACTTTTGATAATTCTCTATCATTTGATTTTCAAACAAAATATTTTTAAAGCCTTGAGGACATTTACAGAATAAAACAACTTTTAAATCCAATACAAAAATATTTTCTCTGCAACGTCTTATTTTTTTATTGTTTTTTTTTTAAATGGAGATTTTATATATGGAGAAAGGTAAGTACAAAAATTGCAAAACTCTTATATGCGTTTCGTCTATAACATACCTTATCGTAGTCATATATCTCCTTTTCTGAATTATTTTAGTATTTTACAGTACAGGTTTGATTATAAAATTATAAAATCAGGTCAACCGACTTATCTTAATGGGATTTTCCAAAGTCTTCCATATTCCCAAAGAACAAGAAATAACCTAACTTACATTGTTCCTCATTGTAGAACGTCATCATTTCAGAGACCAATTCAAATGAGGGAATTCAGGCTATCTGCGCACACAAATTAATAAAATATAAATTACTTGCAAATGGAAACCTACCTATAGAATTTAAATATTCAATAGCTATTTTTATTTATCTATAGTGTTATGTTTAAACTAGTATCACAATTTCATCGTCGATTTGGGTTTGTGTCTCCTTTTTCTACGATGGTTCTTTATATCTCAGCCGGGGCAACCGGATTTTCTCTAGATTTATTGATTTGGTCCCTTTTTTGTTTTCTAACTATTAATAGGACAAATAAAAATATTTCAGCGATCGATTCCGTGACATTAAACACCTAGGCAGTGACCACTATTCTCTATATTGGTCCTGAGTGATGTCAATCGGGAAAAAAGCAAAATGTTAACTTAAAATTTTTGTTTGCTATTTTTCGTTATTTACCGTATTTTTACAAATAGATAAATGGAGACCGACCAGTGACCATCGGGAGAAATACCTTTTTTTTTTTAAAGAATAGCCACACTGGCGTGTCAAACCGATCGGATATCATCTTCTAAAACGAAATCAAGGCGGAAACCGAGTAAAAACGATTACGAAACCAAGTAACGCGGCTTCCAACAAATTGACCAAAGTTCCCTCTGGCCATTATTTACTCGGCGTTATCGGTGGCTCCTGATCAAAATTCACCTTGCCGCCCCCGAACAACAGCACCGAACAGCAATTAAACATGTACTGAGATATCCGTCTTCCGGTACATTTGCTTCCGAAGAATCGTGTTCGCTCGCGGTACAGCGAATTCACTTCAAACTGATAATACACACATTAACTTTCGCCGGGCACGAAACAGTTTTAGATTAAAACGCCTCCGACCGGCCGGGGCGGCGGCCGCCACCGCCGCCTCCGCCGAGATCGAGATTTATCAAATTACGATTTAATTCAGATCTGAACTAACGATTCGTTGGCACCGGGGGCGGTAAATTTGCGGTTGTTTTCATTCCAGCGAATGCGCTTGGTTTTATTTAGATGCCGTTTTAGGGGCAACGACGGCATTGCGGATACCAGAAGAAACTTTAGATCTCAAATATTCGTTGCAGGGACTCGAAACCAACGAAGAAACCAATTTGTTCCTATACCGACGTTTCCACATTTCCTAGATTGGATTAGATTAGATTTTATTTCATGTCATCAACGCTCATTACGCTCGTCCGACACAGACTAACATAAATAATTGTAAAGAACAAATACACGTAAGCGTTTTAAACTATTTACAAAACTTCTGGATTTCTCCTGCTTCGGAAATTGCTGAAGTTTCGCCAAGGCTTCGTTAGAGCCTAACTGAAACTGGTTCGCATTTTACTCTCTACCTGCTTATATATTGTTTGAGGCAGGCGAAGGGAAATGAGGGACATAAACACCATTCGATGACTGATTCCCATATTGGCGAAAGATAAAGACGTGAGGCGCGATTAAGACCGTTTGGTTGCTTATAGATTTCTATAGGTTCTCGGATTTTCCGTTGGAAGAAGAGTTGATTGCATGCAACAATTTTAGTTTTAACAAATAAGGTTTGATGTCCAGTTTCATAATTCTGTTCGGCAACTGCAAAAGGTTCCAATTTCGTCCTTGAAGAAATCGTTTCAAATCACGAATGTATACTAAACCAACTGTCACCTCAAAGAGCTAATGAAATTCAATTTAATGATAAATGTAACCTGAACGTATTGCTCTTGAATAAGCACATCTAATCATCGTGGCTGTGCGAAGCGTGAGCTCCGTACTATGCAATTCGCAGTCTACAAAGTCACTCCGTAGCTTTGTATTTTATTTTAATTTCGTCCTCGAGGGACCCATTGTTCATTGTACTTATGCGGACCACTATGAAACTTTCGCAAAATCGATGTAATTTTATTATGCAAGCACCTTGTATAATGTATCTTTCACAACTCGCCGAACATTAAATTTTGGTTATTGCGATTTAAAACGATATCTTTGCAAATATCTCGGGCACCCTGAAAACTGCAACTCTCTCTCAACACAGCTTACGATACTGTTCAAGTCAAATTATCTCATCTATGATAGTTTTTCATTTATCGCCAATAACTTACCAACAAAAACGCAAAATTTTTGGAACTTTTAGATCTTTTGCCCATAAACGACACACCGTGTATATAATTCAAATAATTTTGCAAAGAAACTTAAACAGGCAACTATAATATTATTTACAAAAGTTTATTTGTTTTAGTCTTAAGGCTCTTTCTTGTTCTTCGAGCATAGTTGATATTTTTCGTCCGGTCTCTCCAATGTGTATTCTTTGCCACATACAAATGAATGAAATGCTGTAAACTAATGGCATCTCAAATGGAATTTTGTCTTTGACGGATCGAAGATGTTATATTTCTTTGATATCTGGTGAGCGATGTTTGGAGTGTAAGGAAGGACAACAGTGGCAAGTGTAGGATTGGTTTCGGACTCATTGCTACTGGTGTTTTGGTGAAGTGTATTTTGTGATGTAACGCTTAATATCTTTAATGTGAAAATTATTAGAGAGAAGAGCAAAGCTAAATTCTGACTTCAGTGACTCGGGCTAAGATAGTTTTACGGCTCTGTAGACCAGAGAGTTGATGACCGATGATTTTTGCGCCGAATGGTGATGTGACAATGCATTAAGGTTCGGTCTGTGTCTGTAGATTTTCTGTCAACACAATGACCCAATGTTAGGTCTGATTTTCTATTGATAAGGATTGCAGGTTATTATTAGTTCCTAATTCAATGACATACTTATGTTATGTTATGGAGTTTAAATGTCTAAGAATATCCAGTAGGGATTCTTGACCATGAGGCCACATAACAAAAGTGTCATTCATAATTTTGGTTTTAGATGAAAGTTGTCGAGAGCTTTATTCTCAAAGGCTTCCATAAATATATTCGAAATGACTGATGATAATGTTTGTTCAAACGTTTAACCGTTATAAGAAAAATATGTTGCAGACAATATTTTTTCAATTAAGATGAGAAAGTTCGGTTCCAGATTCCAGATAAATAATGGACTTCAAACCAATAAGTAATATTTTTTAGAAATTGCAATATACGGCTAGTAATTTAGTGCCGGAAAGAACAATTTTCCTTTCCTTGCATAATCCAAAAAACGATTGAAATAAAAGATATAGCTCTGGTTCAACAATTTTGCTGATACTTTTCGAGAAATAACCCAACAAAATTTTCTAAAATAGTTCGCGACTTTTGATTGCTCCCAACTTCTAAAGTTTAAATAAATAGAAAACGATGGCTGCATATTTAAGACACATACTATATTTTATATTATAGCCTTTTAGTTATGGTAAAAAGGGGAACCCAATTTTGTACATTTTTAAAGAATTATCATTGGTCCGCGTTGGTTGGTTTAATAATTTATTACTTTTTTAAGAACTTTCTCGATCGTATATACCGTTTTTCAGAAATGATTTTTGCCCATTCTTATCGTTCGTGTTATCTATTTATTTGAAAGGCTGAGTCAATTTACAAAAAAGAGATACAATATAAGTATAAAAAATCTTGGATTAGAGGACAGCGACAATCATGCTGATATCAGCAAACACGAAGGGAAAGTTGAATACTATTCTTCTACGTTAGAAAACATCAAAAAGGTAAAATTCCTGTTAGTGAGATTTTTGTCTGGTTCTCGGAAAAAGACGGAATTTCGTTATATCTGCATGTTAATGAAATGTTAGAAGCAGAGGAATTCAAGAAGTGTGTTTGAAATGATTGACAACTATATCTCAACGGTACCTTTTAAGGAAATTGTTGCTCTACTACCAGATGCGGAGGAGGGAACATAAAAGAATGTTAAATCTATTTTTTAAATTTTATGGCATGTCCTGAATTGTATTTTAAGTTCTAAAATATTTGCTCCATTCAGATAATACACGATAATCCAAAAAGAACGGTGTGATCAATCTAACCCTGCATGATCAATCGCACCCCTTTGAAAAAAAAAAAACGGAAAAAATGCTTGAACGAAAGTGCAAGAGTGATTGATATGCCAAGCACTATTGTTTAATGTTATAAAATCGATGTGATCAGTCTCATCCCATTCATGGTCTAACATTAGACCCTTTGTTCATAGGGTCAACTCCCGTAATACATATTTTGGAATTAGTGCTTATGGACCAAAGAAAGTTCCTTTCCATAATGTAACAACTAAAATGATTAGAGATAATTAATAAACCAAATTGTTCAAATAAATTTGAAATTGATCAATCTCACCCCGTTTAACGGTACTTAACTTTCTTTAGGAGGAAAATAAAGTTGACGAAAAAAAACAACCATATCCATCTTGCAAAACTAACTTATTGTTCCATATTAATTTTCTACTTCTGGAAATTGAACGATATATTTTAGCAATGACAGTTTTTTTTTTCAACTGTTCCGCTACCATTGTCTTAAAATCGAAAAAAGGAATGGAGGAAGTTCTTGTCCATAAATAATATTTGAAACCTTAGGAAGGCTCTTCTAACTTCCTATCCGAGTCCCATTCATTTGTGATCATGCATTTTGACTCTGCTTAACAGTTTTTGTACTAACTCTTCCATCATGCACACTTTTTCAAAATTGACGTAGTTAATTCAGAAATATTTATTTTCTACTAACATTAATGACAGTTAGTAGTTTAATTACAGCCGTCTTAAAATTAAAAGTTCATTTCAAGACAGTGTACACTCTGGAAGCCCTTATTTTTACTAACCGACTCTGTCCGTCTTCCTTCAAACTTGTTCTTTGCGATTTTAGGAAATTTCGACAACTAATTTCTAAATTATTTTGTTATTAGTGTGTGGCGATAAACATTTGAGTATTTCGCGAGTCTGCTTTTTGACAAATTTAATTAATTAATTTAGATAGAAAATCATCAAGAAATTATAAGCACCATTAGCTATCATTCAGTTAATTCGAACCCGACTATATCAAAAGCCACAAATTGAAGTAGATTAATTCCATTTAAACTTTAAAAAGCCAATATATTACGTAACAACAAGAAATGTACTTCAAACAAGCAGATGGTTAATATGGTTACACTTATCATGTACTAGTTATGCGATCTCAAACTTTTTGTTCGTAAATTCCTATTTATTTATTATTTTGGCTCTCTTTAAATAATTTTTGTAGCAAAAACGTGTAATGTCAGCTCTAAAAGTGCGGTTTATGTCATGGTGTCACGTGATATGATCTTGTAAATTTTTGGAAAAAGGAAAGTGAATTGAAAATTCCATCTACATTATCCTTGTCCTAATTAGTTTGCCAAAGTTACAAACAAACAAACAATATTTCACAAAAATGAAAGATATCTTCTTTACGCACGTACATAATTAAAATTAAATCCGAATTACAGATTTTTTTTTGCATAAAGGGTGTGGGGCTTTTAATTGCACCGCAGACGAGGGCAGATAAAATGGAATTCTCACGCCGCTCTGTGTGCAATGAAAACTTTTTTAAATGTAAATTGTGCAGCTGGGTTTTCTCGCTCATACCCCGGGATCGCAGTTATAACATAAAACCTTAAATCAATTAACATAATAAACTTAATTAAATCCCAGCTCTTAACGGATCTTAATGGTTAGCTTCGGTTGGTTTTCGTTTGTTCTTAACTGAAATACTATTTACTTGCGCTTCGTATCACATATTTAATTTTCGATTGATACCTCTCTAACTGGATTTCCATATATACTATATATTTTTTGAAATACTCTGGTTTGTGTTTGTACGGCTTTAAAATAAAATCTCTAGATATGTCACACACACACACTCGATCACAGCTTTTCCTGTCCAGTGGAGATTGTCATAAATATCCTTAATTATTTTGGAATTAATACACTAATTAAGAACTACTTTCAACGTTTGTTAACGTTCTTGTTGCCTGCGTACAGATGAATAAAACTGATCTTAGTATTGTCATTGTTATGTAGAGGTTTTTTTTTCACAAAAGCTTTCACGGTAATGCAACTCACAAATCACTCACTCCATAATCTCTTTCGAAATTAAAAACTAATAACAATCTCATATTCTTAGATATTCTTATCAGAGAAAATCAGACCTAACATTAGGTCTTTCAGTTTTCAAACAACCTACCCACACAGACCGATTCCTTAATGCATTATCACGTCACTATTCCACCCAGAAGTAATTGGTTATCAACTCTCATGTATACAGAGCCGTGAAACTATCTCATCCCGAATCACTGAACCCAGAATCAATTTATTATTGAAATTATTTCCATATTAGATAGATTAGATATTCCACAGAGATATTAAGCGTTGCATTACACTTCACCACAACCTTCCAAAGACACTAAGTCGCAAAGCAACCCCACACTTGCCACTGTGGTTCCATCAAAGACAAAATTCCGTTTGAAGCACCAGGAGTTTATAACATT
This sequence comes from Cylas formicarius, assembly GCF_029955315.1. NCBI lineage: Eukaryota > Metazoa > Arthropoda > Insecta > Coleoptera > Brentidae > Cylas > Cylas formicarius. Next base: position 13,555,886 of record NW_026844352.1, on the reverse strand, counting down.
CCATGGATAATCGGCAAAGAATACAGTGGAGAAACAGCAAAAAATAAATCAATTATTTAAAAAAAAACACTAAAGAACCTTAATCGTATCGATCAAACTAAAATTCTTGCATTGTAATCACTTCTACCAACGAAAAATCCGAGAAGACGTAGAAATCTCTAAAGAACCGAACAAACTTAACCCCGACTCATCAATGTGTTATTCAGTTATCTAAGACCCCATTTCATGCCCCTCCTTTAGCTCCAATCACTCAAACAATATACAAGCAGGTACAGGATAGAATGTAAACCAGATCCAGTTAAGCTCTGAATAAGTTAACAGAACGATGGGCGAAACGTCAGCAAGTTCGATTGGTAAACGGGATGTAACTATACTCTATAATCTACAATAAATTTAACTAAACTTATTATAAATTAAAATAGAAAAAAATTGCAAAACAGGTGAATACTTTCAAAGGTAATACTTATTTTTCATTGGATTTTGCTTCTAAGAGGAGGAAAAATTTCATATTCAATGAGTGAAACTACAATTAACCAAAGCATAATTATACAAAAGAAAGACATTCCCATCTACCAAGTGTCCAGGGAGTTACACAATGTTGTGAAGAAAATGTATGGGTCCGAAAATTTTGAGATAAAATTTAAAAAATGTTTTGAATTTTTGTTCATCTATTACAAGCGGAGTGGGGAAGAACCTTATCTTTTATCCCAAAAGTCTTACAGCACTTCGTCAAAAATATTTTTGAAATTGTTCACTCAGGGAAAACTCTGGCTGTGCATACTCGAAAATGAAAATATTTCGCCTATTAGGACTGATAAAGCCAGAAACTCAAGTGTTGACTAATTGAAGTAGACCTCTAAAAACATAACCTTTATAAATAATGTAATTTTAGTGTCCACTTTAAAAGTCGACTCCTAGGTTAGCTGCACTTACAGCTAACTGACGTTTTCTAACTGAACTGAAACTCGTCTAGAGCATATTATTCCAGCCGCCGAAAATCAGTAGGTATAGTAACTGTTCCGCTGTTTTCTCATTCTGCACTGTAGGTGTGAAGTATATTATGATGTACCCAATTCCACTCCTACCATAGCTATCTCCGAAACACTTTTCAAAGTGTCAAAAACTACCACGAAGCTATAAAAATATGTGCCAAAATCAAATGCTTATTTTGTATAATGACCTTTACATTAATATTTGGGGTAAAATATATGCCAATTAAAAGCACAAAAAATCTGTATGGCGTTTCTGGCGCTTAAAAAATGAAACGTACGAGATTTTATTTTCAACCATAATTGTTAAGAACGTTAAAAAATTTCCAATGACAATGTATTTGTAGATTTTTTTCTAAACTTTGTATTTCCATAAGCAGCAAAGCTAATTCAAAATTTTAGACATAATATTAAAAACTATTAACAAATCTTCTGGATTTCTTCTGCGTTAACTGTTAATGAATCGCTTGCTTGCGCTTGGCCAATCATCTGCTTCATCAGAGCTTAACTGAAACTGCCGCGCATTCTACTCGGCACCAGCCTATAAGAGTATCTTTTTATGGAGAGCAGCTAAGGGAGGGACATGTTTATTATCTCGGATGGCTAATGACGTTACCCCAATATGGGAATCAGTCGCTAGAGACAATGTTCATCCCCGTCCATTAGCTCCGTCGACTTCAAACAGTATATAACCAGGTATAGAGAAGAATGAAAGTCAGTTTCAGATTAGGTCTGAAGAGGCCAATAGAATGATTGACAAAACGTCAGTAAGTTCGATTCAACGACAATCGAGGCAGGAGGTGCAAGTTTATTTAAAGAATATTAAAAATATTATGCAGAGAAATTAAATGAAATGGTTTATTATCATTAGCTATTACGCACAAACATGCCTGTAATAATGTGTAGTGAATTACATTTATATAGTGTAGTGAATTACATTTATATAAAAGCAAAAGCTAATTCACACTAATATTAATATACCATTACCATTTTTTGGAAGCTTTTTACATTCGGTAAATTTCTGGTGTCTGTCGGTAGAGCATTGAACAATCGAAACCTACCACTAAAAAGGTTTTTTTGCATTTGTAGAGTTTTAACAAACTGAATATCAAAATAATTTTTACCCCTAACATTATAAGAATGTGCGACCTAGGAATTAAATAATCTTGTAAGTTGGATGGAAGCAATTTATTTTTTATTTTATATATCAGCAAAAGATTAGAGAACTCAATACTCTGAGACACCAACAACCACCCTAAAGCCCACGCATTGCACGAATGGTAGTCTAACATGTACAACTCATAATAGCCCGCATGGATTTATTTTGTAGCACTTGTATTCTATGAACATCACTGTTTCTTCAAGAAATCAAAAGCGAATTACAATACCAAAAATGAGGGCTGATCATCGCATTAAAAACAAGACTTCTGCTCCAGTGGCTAAGCTCAGGCGAAAGTCTACCCAAGAAACCTATCTTTTCTTCCAATTTTCTTACAAATATAATCTACATTTCCTATTAACCCACCATCAATATAAATCTTAAAATTATTACCTAAAAATACATTACCATTTTGTTTACTCCCAAATACCATATATGCTGTTTTACTTAAATTTCACTTAAGTTTATTTACGCACAACCAGTCACTAAGTAACCTTAATTCCGAGTTCATATTGTCTACCACTTCCAAGTAATTTTTCCCTGAAATTGATGGCAAAGTGTCATCCCCGAAAAGGTCGACAAAACAATTTTTCAAAATTTTGTATAAATCGTTCACATATAGAATAAAAAGCAAAGGTCCTAGTACACTGCCCTGGGCATACCTATATTGTTTTCTAACTTATCAGACACCACGTTATTAATCCATGTCACATCGAATCTGTCACATAGATAAGCAACTATTCACACAAGCACATTCCCTCTTATCCCATATGCAGTTTATCCACCAAACGTCCTCTAACAATGGTCTCAAAGGCTCTTTGAAGATCAATGAACACAGTTAAAACTATATTACTGTCATGAATGTCAGACCTCCATTCCGTGCACACATATTGTAAACACGATTCACACGAGTACTTCTCCCGAAACTCAGACTGCCCTTTAAAGATTAGTTTATTTTTTCCAGCAAGTTACGCAGCTGCTTTGACACATTTGTTTCTAAAAGTTTGTCTATAACCGATATTCTTCAGGTTTACTAGGAACTAGAACTTGGGGTATAGGTACAATAACGCTTGTCGTGATCTCTTAGGGAATTTTTCCTGTCTTAAGTGAAGTATTTATTAAATACAACAATGGATATCCGATTGCACAAAAAATATTTTTCAAAAAGTTTACATCGCATATGCTGTTGATTTATTTTTCAAAAATTTCATTTACAATACTTCTTAGTTCATTTATAATCAGCGTTTGAAGGCACCTTAAGGTTTTCCGTACTAATTTCCTTAAGATTAGTTTGTATATGTGGAATACTTGCAGCAATATCAAGAATGCTTTTTGCATAGAATAAGAAAGAAAACAGAAGCGGTATCTACCATGAAGGAACTCTTACTACGACCAATAATGCAGGGAAAAATTCAGCGACGAAGTGTAGAAGGAAATAAAAATTCATGATTGCCAACCTACTGGACGATTTTGAAGAAACATTGTCTGCCGCATTTAAAGACAAGTGACCAAAAATAGCGCAATACTTTTGATTACAGCAGTGCATTTTCCTTTAATCATGATATAATGCTAAATAGATTCATAAACATTTAAAGCGTGAAAGGATCGCTACATTACTATTCAGCGATCGTGGTAGATGAACCGAACTGGGACTTATTGTAGCGAATGCAACTACAATGTTTACTTCTCACCTAAACGTAAGACATTTTACTTTGGTTGGTTTACAAGAAACTGTAGATGCTGCACATACATAATTATTTTTACACCTCAACAGGAAAAGATCATTGCAAATGTCAGCAAGGCAGTAGATAAAATGATAACGCTGTAGGTCTATGGTAATACAAATCTCTCACTTTAACAATGAATTACACTAAAAGATCAGTATAAAAACAAACACTGAATATACAATTCACATCGGTGGACTACGACACTATTCCTTATTACAGAAATCATTGTTCAGATATTTATCGAGGTAATAAATTCCGTTTTTTGAGGTATGACGAATTTCAAAGTCTGGTAACGTTTAGCTTTGAGTCCATCAGGTAGCACAATAAAGAATTTAATAGGATATTATGAGATCCAAACTACAACAATGAGAACGATATGATTGGAGCTCCGGAGGAGGAAACCATAAGACCAAACCATAATAATCAAAAGCTTTGGTTAAATCAAATAATTAAGCCTCTTTTATTATCGAAGCAAGTCTGATGTAATAAGTAAAAAAAATATCACGTGCGTTGTAGACTAATTGCTCCGAAAACCAAATTTAAGGGGATTAAATATGGTATTTTCTTCAAAATTGCTTTTTCAAGAAGCGTATCAAAGGTTTTTGGCAAAAAGGGTCTATTGCTTCGGTAGTTCATTTAGTGGACCCTTCTTAAACACTGGAATTATTTGTTTTACCTCAGAAATTTATGATCTTGTACAGTAAAGAGATAATAAGACTTTTATAGCGTTTATAATTTCAAGGTTTATATTGTCAAAATGTCTAATCTAAACATTTTTCAATTGTGTCTTGGTTAACTATGGTCGAACTCTGCCGAAAAATTATCCAAAACTGTTAGAAGCATCGTTAGCTCTCGTTGGGATATTTATTTAAGTTATCCAAAATATACGTTTGGAGGCTATTCTAGTTTTTTTAGATTTAAGAACTATATCTTTTAGTACTACAGAAATTGGTCGATGAACTGACAAATTTCACATCAAGCTCCAAATCATACTTATTTAAAAACTAACTGAAACATTAGTCAAACCAGAATCATAGCGGGTATTATCAAGATTTGTTTCTTCCAAGTCATAGAAGATATCAGATATTCCAGCAACATAGCCCCAGAACCACACTCCTACACTTTATGAAATGAACATTTAAGTCACTGTGTTGTGTTGTGTTTTTTATATGGAGTAATGCATTTGTTTTTTTTTTAAGAAAACATTGAATGCGTCCATAGGAGATAGTAACATAACAAAGAAGGTCAAAAACAATCAGCTTCACTCATGTTTCAATCAGAATTGTAGGTTATAGTTTTGTTTTAAAAATTTCTGTCTTTACTTCACACATTAATGTTGCATAAAGTACGCAGTATGTCAACTTGTTGCCCTAGGTGCAATCGTAAATGGAATCCCATCAAAGTAATCAAAAAGAACCAAATGTTGACCTACCGTAAATGAACAGGGTTACCAAAAGCAAACAGCACGTCCCCCCTCTCATGATCGAGTCAGTCACGATATCGTCATTAATAATTGTTAACAACTAATAAAGACATTCGTAATGTCACCACCATCCGCGTCACGTGTGCGTAACAGCAAAACAGCGAGCTGCGAGACCAGTGCCTATCGCCGAGTTCAAACGCGAACTGGCGTCTTTTCCTCGGTGTATTATTTCCGGCGTCGCGACGACTTGGGAAGCGGCGCCGCCTATTGGTCGACGCCGGTCGCAACGCCCAATGGCAACTACGGCCGGCGCGCAAGTTTCAGTCCACGGAATTTTGTTTTGATATATTCTCAAATTCAGGCCGCTTTTTATTTTCTTTTTCTGTCGGAAAGGCTCTACGACGCGAAAAGATTGATTGTTCATCTTTTCTGGACCATTGGTAAACAAGGTTTTTTTTGCAAAACGTATGAAGGCGTACCATTTTTTTTTTTAACGAATTATTGCAGTTCTCAAAATCAAGTATACATTAAGATACAACACATCACCAGGCGCAAAGTTACTGTAAGAACTATATGGATGTATACAGCTAGCAGACGATTAGTTCTGATGCTTCATAGAGCACGTTTTACGTCGTAACTAGCATTAGAATGTCACCCTGCCTTTGTTGACGCGTCAGTTGACAATGTGGTGTCCTTACTATTTACAAAACTTCTGGATTCGTCCTGTGCCGGTTGTTGTTGAATTGAACTTGCTGACGCTTCGCCAATGATGCTTTTGGTTTCTTTTTCTCTGTTTTTAATATATCTGAAATAATGTTGAGAGCTTCAGGAATAGGCCCTTTAGTAAAGAGTGATTCTACGTCGAAACTAACCAGAATATCCTGTCTATCGAATGTTATGTTTTTTAATTGTTCAATGAAATAAGAAGTATTAAGTACGCAGCTATCGGTTTTCCCTGAAAAGCGTTAAAATCACGGAAACGCTAGGTTAATGATACTTTTGTTATTTGGCCTCATGCCGTTTAAACTCTATACACCATAACATACGTTTTATCATTGAATTAGAAATTAACAAAAATCTCCCATTCTTAGATATACTTATCAACAGAAAATCAGACCCAACATTGGGTCTTTCTGTTTATAAGCTCTGTAGAAGTCAATAGGATGATTGGCGAAACTTCAGCAAGTTTAATTCAACAACCGACGCAGCAGGAATCCAGAAGTTGTGGTAAATATTCAAACAGTGCATTATCATATCATAATCAGCTGCCATAAATCATGGGTTATTAACTTTCTTGTTTACAGAGCCGTAAAACTATCGCAGCCCGAGTTACTGAACCCAGAATTAAAATACCTCTTCTCTCTAATAACTTTCGCATATGTGGCACTGGATAGACCGGAAGAAAAATATCTAGGAATTAGCAACTGCGTTCGCCAGACATTACATCGGTTGATGCCCAGATTTGGGGAGCTATTAAAGAGAGAGTTTACAATAGGAGATTTAGAACTTCGTGTCAAACAGGCTTTTCAGCAACTGTTGGTTTCTTCAGAGCTTGACTGAAACTTGCTCGCATTTTGTACCTGCTTATACATTGTTTGAGGGAGACGGAGCTAAATGAAGGGCATAAACACCGTCTCCCATATTGGTAAATACTTGAGTGGCGGTTAAGATTGTTAGATTACTTATAGATTTCTATAAACTCTCGAATTTTTCGTTGTTAGAAGAATTATTAGATTAGATTACATGCAAGAATTTTTGTTTTATCGAATAAAATTTTATGTCCGGTTTCGTGATTGTGTTTGGCAACTGCCGATGAGTTTATTTGTCGTCAAAACCAGATTTACCACTTCTATGCATATGCCGCAAAGTATACAGTGGAGACAAAACAGGATATAAAATTTTATTCGATTAAACTAAAATTCTTGCATGTAATCAATTCTTCTACCAACCAAAAATCAGTGAATCTATAGAAATCTATAAGCAATCAAACAATCTTAATCGCGGTTCGGGTCTTTACCAGTCTCCAATATGGGAATCAGTCATCCGAGACAATGTTAATGCCCCTCCTTTAGCTCCTCCAACAATATATAAACAGGTACAGAAATGCGAGCCAGTTTCAATTAAGGTCTGTCTGGCGAAACTTCAGCAAATTCAATTCAACAGCAACAGGAATCTAGAAGTTTTGGTAATAATTGTATTAAACGGCATGTCCATTAAAGAGGAAATCAAGCAGCACAAATAAAGGAAAATTTCCAGAAACAATTTCTAAAACTATCGGATGTTGCTAGCTGCGTAGGTATTGAGTTATCAGGTTCTGACTACCCAGAAAAAAGCTAAGCATTGCAGTATTTTCACGGGTCATTGCTTTCTTAACAAACACCAATTCTTATTCAGTTTTTGTTCACATGCAGGATCTACAAACTGCTTGATAAAATAATATCCATCACCAGATAATCAATGCGATGACTCTTGGAGCTGTCTTCTACGTGAAATGACTAGGCTTGATATAAAGCTGAGGGTTTCTTACGTTCCAATTTCGACCGTATGTCATGCTTGCAGTAAAGTAACAGACATTACCTGTGTATCTATCATTTATTTCCTGGTAATTCAATTCCAGTGTGTCTGGCACTTTGCTTTAAACCAATCTTAATTTATGATTTTGATTGCATTCTTCTTTCTCCCGGGGAAGTTGAACTAGTCATTCGTTACAGATACTGCTCTTATGCTCTATAATAAATTTGGATACTGCTAATTATGAAAATTTAAATTTTCACTTCACAGAAAAATATTAATATATTAACACTAAAGTTATGCAATAACAGAAAAATCAGTATAGTAAAGGGAAAAAAAAACTTAAATTTAAAATTAAATTGCGTTAAATATTTCAGATGTCGAATGAATTTATTTGAGGACTTGATCTGTTCAGCCAAAATAAGTTCCATGGTTTCAACAGAATGGCACATGAAGTGTTACACCCAAGGAGTTGTGCAATTTTGACTAGCTATAACCTCGACATGCCCAATTTTCAAACACTCAGGGTCGCTACTAATAAATAAAAAAAAAAGATTCAGAGAGAATTACCTTTTCCCGGCTAGAGACCCGAGCTCCAGTACGGAAAGAAATAGGAAAAGGGAATAAAAAAATTGCGAATATGTGTTGTTTAAGAAAAAAAAAATATGTTAAGGGGAATTTATCATTTAATTCTCGGCCTAGCCGCGGCACAGCAGAATTGATGGAAAATTCCGGGTCAAAAGTAACCTAGGTAAATATAAAACGGCGGATAAGGGCTCAAATAGGTCAAATAAATATAACCTGGAGGGTACTATGCCAGACGGTGAATAACCGATAAAAAAATGGCGGTGCACGTGTCTTTATTATTCCCATGAACGTGGATAAGAAGAAAAGAAGCTTCCAAACTAGACTGTAAACAGGTACAGCACCCGACCTCCACAATATTTGGTTCTACTGGGAAAACTAGATCCTTGACAACAAAAGTTTTTCTCCAGAACCAACAGGCACAAGAATAAGCGTTTACAGCGAACAACTTGCAGAAAGAAGAACAGGTATCCCATAGGAACGAACATACTCTGCGATCAGCGGGACTATACTTAAAGGTGGGGCGTAGTGGCTCTCGCAATCCTTACTGGCTTTTAAATGACAAGCACACAAAAGACTTAAAAAAGTATCAGGAAAATTGCGCAATCGCAGAGTAAAAGAAGAAGAAAATCTAACCAGCCTCCCATAAATTTAGTATTCCATTATGCGGTTAATATCGTTGGTGCAAACTAGCGTTCATGTTGCTGGTACTAGGCTCAAAACCCTAAGCGCACTGCACTGACGCGACAAATCGTGATAATCGTGAACTTGGGCGCATGTCGATGATAGGTGAGAGCTGCTAATATTCCAAGGAAAACATTTTTCCCTATCCAACGCTCTAGAATGTTAATGTCTGGTCTGAAACAGTAGTGGAGGCCAATCGAGGACCAAATAACCAGGATATTGTAAAACACGAGCCCAAAATCGCCAACAAAAAGGGAAGTAACTCAATTGATTGTTTACAATTTTAGTGGAATCTCAAGCCGAACGACCAATAGAAAATGCATACCGCGCACGATAAGACACCCCTAGAGTGACCCTAAAAATGTGAAAAATACCAACAATTACAGGTAAAGAAAAAACAAGGATGTATTACAAAAAGGATAGGACGAAATGCTTCTGCGCATTCACCATTTTTGATTCACCAATTTTGAAGAGTTTAGTGTTTCCTCATTCATTGCAACAATAAAAAAAGAAAGCCCAATGACATCCGTGACGATTGTAAAGTTCTTTACAATATTGGGTGAAACACTAACAAACAAGTTGGTTTTAGAGAAAACAATTAGTTGTGTTCGTCAAACTAGTGTCTCCGAAACCTGTAATCATGCGTAATATTGACGGCCCGGTTGTATTTAGTATCCGCATTATTAGAAAACCACTATTTCTCAAAGAATAATCTCGATTGAAACAAATTTTAACGTAACGTATGTTGTGCATGTGAAGAAACTTTAATTAATCATATAATTCCATTAACGAAAACCGTTCAAATAATTTCAAATTTCAATTTCAAATAATTTACAACATTTATGCAGAGAAGGCAATTTATCGATTTTTGCCCACAACCGGTACAGGTTGTACAGCATTAACAAACGGTTTCTTTCAAGTTATTGCTCAAACCTCGTGCATGTTTTAGTTCAACCATTTCTTCTATCGGACTTACCTGCTGTTTAAAAAAAAATTAAAACTCCAGTGCTATTTTGTTGTATGTTAATTGTTTGCTTGAGAAATATATGTAATTATCTACGCTCAATATCCGTACTATATTTGTTTGGTTACAGCCGAATGAAACCAGTATTAGTTCTTCATGATAGAGGTGTATATATAACCCAGCTTCAGTCTCTGTTTCCATGTTTCCCATTAATATTCGCCGACATTGCCGCTTCCAGATCCATCACCCCCATCCAACCGATGTGCACCCTTAGAGGCCTCTGACACCGCATCATCATTATGTCGTAGCCTGATCCTGATCTTACTAGTTGCTGCTACGACGATTGATCACAATCACCTCCATTATGATTTGTTGCACTTACCGCTGTGATCTGGAGGATCACCATCGCGAATGTAGCCGAGCAAAGTGTATAATCTATCATCACTATGTATTTGAGTGATTCGCTGAACTCGACGGTGTATCTAAAATCAGTTTTCATTCCAAAGCACCACCTGAGATTTAAGAACAGTAAACCAGGGGAGGAAGTCACTTTTAGCTCGCCAGATCTAGTGATTTGCTTTTTACACGGTGCCGTGGAATAGCAGTTCAGCCCTGTGAAGTTCACAATTATCAAAACGACAGAAAAATAATCAAAATATTTTGGTTTGGTTTCCCTTCAAGTTCATCCTTTTTACGTGAGAGTATTCCTCTTCACCTTACGAAGTCTTACACAACACATTGTTGCCTCATATTAGTCTTTCTGGTTCGGTAAAATCTTGTTTTTCCCATTTAAGTCAGGAGGGTCATCATGTTTTATCCTCGTTTCGTTGGTCTCTTCTCCGTACGTCGTGATCGGCCTGATACAGGTCTTAGAGATTTTAACTTTGCAGTCCCTATTCATACCATGCTGTGCTATGCCATGGGAAAGAAGAACTCTGTCAAATGCCTTGTTCAGATCGATGAAGCACAAATACGCTGGTATATTAAATTCGATTTCGACTAGAGATTCATGTTTATTATTTGTGTTTCAAGTCTTCCAAGATGCCAGTGAAGAGTTTCATTTAAACTGTTAAACTGTCAAGCATATTGTCTATTATGTTTATGATTGGTAGGAAATAGATTTTGGGCGTCAAAACAAACTGGAATTGCCTTAGGAGAAATTTTAATGTCTTTAACCTGGTTTAAAGCCAATATGATATTCCAAATTGTTTATTAATCTTGTTGAAAGTTTAACAGATGTGCTGTTACAAGAGAAACGACAGGCCTAATTGGCATATCCTGTTTGTGTAATTTAATTAAAGAATATAATTTTGGAAAATGGGGTTCATTATTATTAGTTGGGGATTCATAATTTTTAGTTGGTATTTTCATCTGTCATTAAATCTGTAATTATAATTTTGACTGGTTTTTGAGTTTTTCACAGTTATTTATTGGTTTATGGCAGCTGTTTCGAAAACACACTGCCTTTATCAAATATAACATATGTAACGCAAAGTAAATTTTTGTTTTTAATTTAACAATGAAGACACATTTAGATTAGATTCGAATATCTCATTTTGTAAATCTCCATGGCTTCTAACAAATTTAGTTTTTGATTAATGATTAATTATGTATAATATCTAAATTATCGTCAAACTTTTTACATTTCTAAATTTAAATGAATGGCATGGTTAGAATCTGAACTTTTATTTATATAAGCTGTTTTATGTTGGTAAATGCATTTCTTCTTCGTTAACCGTTGTTCTTCTGTTTGTTCGGTTTTTGAGGTTTTCGTAATTTATTTTTATTTTTTTTTTATTAATTAAGTTTCAAAAGCGATCTTGAGGCCAAATTTAAATATACATTTGATACTTCTTTTTTTTATTACATTTTCGCGACTTTTCTACCCTAAATAACTGATTTCCATCATTTACTTTACTAGCTATATTGAGTTAAAATTTGACAAAAAAAATAACTTTAGGGCATTAATTTGTACTGTGGTGAGGACGTTCATTTTACTTCCCTAATTTGCAGACAAACGGGCCAATCATTTTCTGATAATCGAGGTGTAGGATTAGCCCAATTTCAACCTCTGAAAGTTTTAAACTATATTTTGTTAGCAATAAAGTTTTCACTGTGTATGTTTATCCATAATCCCGCTTCCAAATCCATTACCCCCAACCAGCCGATACGCAAACACAGAGGCCTCTGACTGACACAGCATCATCATTATGTGGATCCACACTTTCGCAGCTCGATCTTAATCGTACCACTCACTTTTATAAAGCGCTGTCCCCAGCTCGGTGCTCTAAGGATTCCCGGATATTCACAAAATTGGAAAATAATCACTCACAACTACCTGCACGATAATCTCGTTGCAGTTCCACGCAAAGGTGATTAGCTGGAGAATGGTGAGCGTTAATATGGTGACAGTGAGTTCTTTTCCCTGTATCAAGAAACTACTCATAGTCTGGATGATCGGCACCGCGAATGTGACCGATGACACTCTATAATCCAGCAGAACTATATGTTTTGACGATTTGCTGAACTCTATAGTACATCTAAAATAAAATTCGCTGGGGATCTCGAGAAAACCACTACTGCTAGCACTCACTCTATCAAGAGTTGATGTCTCACGCACAACAACCTCAGGCTGTCGAGTGCTTCCTCCGGCGGCTGGTGAAGGTGCCCGAAGTAGTGCTGCAGCACTTTTAACTGTAATCTGACGAATATCGCTGGCGAGTTGAGCGAAGCGGTAGTGACACCGATACAAAAACAACCGATCATAGGTCTGAGATTTTGATCCACCAAGGCTAACGTGTTATGGTTTTGTGTGTCGAAAGGGTACTCGGACCTGACGGGCTGCTCTTTCTCGGTAATATTTCCATTTTCCGGCGAATTGATGAATCGATATGAGGTTGTCATTCCTAAAATATACTCGACATCATTTTATTGCCTTTTTAAGGACTAATAATGATTATTACAGTAAAATCGTGGACTTAGATCACTTACTCAAAAGGAAATGAATAATTTTAATTTACTATGCAAAGGATCATGAATGCATACTATGCAATTCTAGGTGCTGTCACCACACAAAAAGAACTGAAACTAAAACAAAATTTTGACTGTAGTTCGGAAAATTTCTTATGACCATAGAAACTTTTTCATACTTGACATAAATATAAAGTCCCCTTCCAGCCTAAGACTAGTATAATAAAAATTTCTGTTCCATTTGTTATTAAAGGGATGTGCCCATTGATAACTGACTCCTTTGAAAATGGCGTTATCCCAGATCAACTTAAAATGGAATTTATATAACCACTCTACAAAAAGGGAGATCCAGAAATAATTCCCAATTACCGGCAGATTAGAATTTGGCCCGGATTTTCCAAAAATATTTGAGATAGCTATTTGCGAAAGATTCATAGTTTTTTTATAAGTCTAAACTACGGTACAATCATCAGCATGGGTATTTAGGAAATAAATCAACATAAACCAATATATATCAATTTATAAAAACAATTTTAAAACACTTGGAGGAAGGAATAATAGCTTTAGGCGAGTGGTTAGATCTTTCTAGAGCATACGATTGTATAGATAAGGATTTATTGATCAAAAAATTGGATTTATAAGGTATAAGAGGTGATGGCTACAATTTTTTGAATCATACTTATTATAAAAAGTTTCCTTCCAACTTCTGACATGTTTTTCGTCTTTTACATCATTCCTGATATGTAATCTTTACGGTAGTGGACGGATAGGATCAGAGATCAGCTCAAGTTTCAAATAAGCGGGATAGAGGGATAAGTGTCCCTATATCAAAATTCTAGTTCCTAGTGCATTAAAAGAAGCGTTGGGATATTCCAATTCTTTCTTACAATAAAGGGAGAAAAGTAACAATTTTAGATGCCAAATCAGAAAACCTATGGGTGTCAAATGCCTTCTGACAGCTGTTAAACCACTACAGACTAATAGCGCTATAGTAATGGACTTATCAACGCTTATTAAATTTGTCTTGGATGGATAACGTAACCAGCTAGGACTTATTAAGAAGAATAAATGCAACCTTGGTTGCAACAAACGACCAGATTCCAGTGGCTGCAACTAATTTTTGAAGTGAAAAAATAAAGGGTAGTGGAGGAGTTTGAAGAAAGCAACATATATGAGAAAGTGGCGTGTCCAGACTTACCTACAGCAGAGATGGTAACCGATATGATAACCGCAGAAAAGACAAGGACGAACACAAACTTGTGATTGTACCTCACGTGATGTTGATACAACCTACGGATAGCGAAATCGGCGAGTGAGGCAGCCTGTATATGCGCGTGTTGTTCCAACATGATGCCAAGCAGGTAGACCATCCTTTTAGATTGCCAGGCGATCATCTTGATGATTATGACCATGAACACGGTGAATCTATTGCCGTTGTCCATGGCTGCAACGGAAACGCATATCAGGGATCATACTTTTTTTTGAGGCACTCACAGGCCATCACTTCAGACTTTGCTAACGATGGTATTTCGGCAAGTATCGAAAAAGCCACCGAATAACATAATAATTGGAACGACACCGAGTAGACTTGATAGATCCGTTTCCGGAATACCGAATCGTCTGGGCTTTCCACTTTCCAGATGCCGATCACCATCATCAGTCTCCTGACGTGCTTGAAATAGTCAATCTTCATGATTGAAGGGGTGTGAAACTCGCCACCTTTATATATTACTTGGGGGTTGATCATCAGCGGCGTCGCACGCTGGGTAAAAGTATATGTCTCCCCAAAAAGCGATTCAAGGTTTTCTACAAATGGAGGTAGATCATTTCTCATCGTTATTATCATTAAATTATACAGGGCTAGTCGGAACTTGCTGTGCATAATGACCTCGTCACATTACGCTTTCCATGGAAATTTTGCAAATAAATGCGGCATTCAGGCGGAAACAAGTAGTGCACCATTACCACCCCAAATTTAATCAATGTACTGTCTTCAAAGGGGTGTATATTTTGCATATTTTTTTCTCTCGTTTATTTGGGATAACAGTTGCAGCTTTTGAGATATTAATAAATTAAAAGTTGATTTAAAACTGACGATAATAAAAGATTTTTTTTTTCTTTTAGTGTTGCATTTTTATATGAAAGCTCCATGCATAAAAAAACTTTCATACAATACGGAAAAAGGCAAGTACACAAATTTTTAAAATTTAATATTTTATTAAACGAAATAAATTTTCAATACCACAGGCGCCGGTCGACGAAATTTGGAGTTGACAAGGTTTAGCGTAAATAAACAAATTCGTTCCGCTACTGGATATCTTGTCATCGATTGCGTATAGGTAATCGGAAAACGTTTTCAGGAGATCTATAATTATCGATTGTAGGTATCGCTTTGCAGTCGGGAATTGTATTTGTATTCGCCGTGAAGTTTGTGGGTGGACAGTTCCTTACGTAGGGAATTTGTAATAATGTAGGTGTCAAATGTAAGGTTAATTAAGGTTAAGCAGAGACAATTCGTGTGTGTACGTCGCATTGTGCGGAAAAGTTACCGAATTAGGCTACCCTGAGGAGTGGTTTCAACCGCTACAGCGCAATCCAAAGAACTTGTTGACGAACCCAGAGAAGACTCTCGTAAGCAGTGCAACAAAGGATCAGGGAAGGAAAAGCCGTAAGTGCGATTTTTTCCTTTCGCCCCTTTAAGATCCTCCGTTAAGGCTTTTAATAGGGATGAATTTAGGCAAGACGTATCGGACGTCAAGTAGTTAGGAAAACATTTTTTTTTAAATCGATCAATTTTTGATGTTAAATTGTGAATCAGGAACAAGCTGCGAATATTTCAAAGCATTAAGTAGTGACGTAGAATCTAAAATTAGTGAAATTTTCAAAAATCTAACCTTTAGTGAAAGGAAAATATCAGAAAAAATGACAGACCAAGTAAATTGGAATTTATTTAAATCAAAATTGCAAAACATTCAACCTTACGAAAGTGATAGCAATACCTTAAATAAGTTTATCAACAGATGCGAAAGCTTAATTAATAGTTACGCTTCCCTTGCAAATTCGGAATTAAATAAACATATTTTTGAATGTATCCAGAAAAAACTGGTAGGCAGAGCCCCAGTTCTAGTAGGTAATCGAACAGAAATTAGTGATTGGAAAGCATTGAAAGACGCATTGACTCAATGTTTTTCCGATCGCCGAGATCTGAATTGTTTAATCCAAGAATTAGTTAGGACTAGGCCCAATAAAAATGAGCACTTGATAAATTTTGGAAGTAGACTTCAATTATTAAGGAGCGACATTGCACAGCGTATAAGTAACGAGTCTAAATATACACCGGAAGAAAAGCTTTCATATATTAAACATTATGATCAAACCCCCCTAAATTCATTTATCGCAGGGTGCACAGGCGTCTTAAAAAACACTATGCATGGCATATATAAATGAATTCGAAAATTTTGAAAGATTGTATGGGACTCTGAACGGGCCTTATAAATCTCAAAAACCGAACTTCCAAAATTTAAACAGTGCACCGACAAATCAACATCTTCAAATTTTTTATCAAAGACCGTTTAGCAATAATGCGTTTGTACCACCCAATCTTGCTCAATTTCCAAATCAGCAATTTAGTAACCCCGCACAACAACCTTTTAATCAAAATTGCTTTAAGCCCCCACAAAAAATGTTTCCAACTGGCCCAGTTGACGTAAGGCCCAGACAGCTACCCCCTCAAAAATACTTTACCAACAGTCAAGTTTTAGGTAAACCAACAAATGTATTTAAGCCCGGAGAAACAAACCCACGCGATTTGCCCAAACCTGAACCTATGTCGACAACGTCTAGGACACCTTCCATAAGACGAGACCAATATCGAAACCAAAACGACTATTTCCGATCGAACCCAAACACGCGAAATAACTTTGTCTTTGAAGAATTACATTCAAATGACGTGACGAACTTCGGCAACCAAGATTCTGAGGATAAGCTAGATTATTTTGACCCGCGTTTTGAAAATAATTTTCCTTAAGAATATTTTGAATCAATACAATGTCAATTAGAAAATCAAAGCAATCAACACTTAGATGTATCCCAAAATTTTTGCGAAACCAGTCAAGAAGAAACCCCAACTTAATTGAAATAAACGTATCTTCGTATAACCCCCTTCATTACTTGCAAATTAACTCTATAAATATTAAATTATTAATAGACACTGGTAGTAATAGATCAGTGTTACAACCTATTATTGCTGAACAATATTTTTCGAATTGTATTTATAATGCACAAAATACTATAAAAACAGCCGTATGCAGCCAAAACACTCAATTTGAAGCTACTATAGCTTTACCTACTTACAGAGTTTGGTATCGATTACGAAATCGATTTTATCCTTTTCGATTTTCACGACTTTTTCGATGGCGTTATTGGATTAACTGATTTGATGAAAATGAATTTAAATATTGACTTAAATACCAAAATACTTTCGAATAAAACAATTCAAATTCCTTTTAACTTCCGCGAACCCGCAGATTCAAAATTTTCATTTTCGATACACTCTCATGAGAAAATTATTAAGAATTTGCCAGCTAGCATTTTTGAAGGCGATATTTTAGTACCACCTACTGAAATAAATAACTTGTTTATTCCTAGAACCCTATCCCACGCGAGAAACGGATTCGCAGCCGTTGAAATACAAAACCACACCGATAAAACCATTAACACGACCTTGTTGCAACCAATTCCCGTAGAATCGTTTATACAGGAAGCATTCGAAATATATTCTTTCGAAACCATAAAAAAATTCGATAAAAATTAATATTTTCAAAATTCTCCCTCAAAAATCGATATAACCAAATTAATACGGCTATCCCACATAAACTCAGAAGAGCAGCAATCAATCACTGAATTATGCAGCGAATTTAAAGACATTTTTTATAAACTAGGCGACGCGCTATCATTTACATCCAAAATTCGACACGAGATAAAAACCACTGACGAAGTTCCGGTACACACAAAATCATATCGTTACCCGTACGCCCACAAAGAGGAAATAAGGACACAAATAAATGAAATGTTAGGGAAAGGTATAATCCGACCTTCAACGAACCCTTGGAGCTCTCCCGTTTGGATCGTTCCAAAAAAAAATCGATGCCTCAAACGTACAAAAGTGGCGCGTAGTAATAGATTATCGTAAATTAAACCTTAAAACAATCAACGATCGATACCCCATTCCAATTCTGATGTACTAGATAAGTTAGGACGATCACAATACTTTTCGGCTTTAGACCTAGCGAGCGGTTTTCACCAGATCGAGATGGCACAAAATTCGATAGAAAACACAGCGTTTTCCGTGGAAAACGGACATTATGAATATCTACGAATGCCATTTGGCTTGAAAAATGCGCCGAGTACTTTTCAACGCGTTATGGACGAGGTCCTTAAAGATTTTCAGAATAAAATTTGTATGGTCTATATGGAAGACATAATTTTTTTTAGTACAAGCTTGCAGGAACACATTCAAAATTTGCGCCTTGTATTTTCGAAATTACGCAATGCAAAATTAAAAATTCAACTGGACAAATGCGAGTTCCTAAGAAAAGAAATCGAATTTTTAGGGCACGTAGTAACGCCAGAAGGCATCAAACCAAACCCGAAAAAGATCGAGGCCATTCAAAAATTCACGATACCCGTACACAAAAAGAAATTAAACAATTTTTAGGCTTGCTCGGATACTATCGTAAATTTATACAAAATTTTGCGAAGATGACCAAACCATTAACTCAATGCCTAAAGAAAAACCAGAAAGTAATACACTCTAAAGAATTTGTGGATTGTTTCCGACATTGTAAAAATATACTAACATCAGTACCCCGATTTTACCAAACCTTTGGAATTAACAATATTATTGTTATTATATTTTTTCTAGCGGTCATTGAAGCCCTAATGATTGTTTTTATAAAGAAACTTCTACCGAAATGTCCACATAATCAATCTGAACCCAATAAATCCAATCAGCCGGAGCAAACTCATTCCATTATGTTTGCTTCTTGAGGAGGGAGGAGTTATGTACAATGATTTCTACGTAATAAGGATAGCACATCGTGAGATCTACGATGTCAGCATTTGGCCACGATGGTACTATGAAGAGACCGTGAGATTCACATTGTCAGCTTTTCGTATACGAACCTATAAAGTCTTAGTTTTAAGTAATATGATTATTCTTGTTGTAACTGCTGCTGCAGAAACTCTTAATTTTCGATTGTATTTTGAAAACAAAGTTTTTAAAAAGTCATCTCGTCTTCGCTTGAACATAATTAGAGCGAGTGTTTAATAAACGAGTGACTTAAAAAGTTTACCGAATATGTTGCATAATATACTTTTTATACGACCGTTAGTTTTTGGGTACATTTTCGCAAAACAACACGAACACATTCACTGTCATGACCGTCAGAATTGACAAACGTCAAAATTCAAAGCGAAGAAAATATCTCCGAAAACATCCGATTGCAGCCAAATAAAAAATCCTGGAAATGTTCGAAGTGGTTCGGATTCGTGGGAAACGAAACTGACGCTTCCCGTACGCTAGATCGGTGTGTAATTGGGTATTTTGCAGAGTGCAGTAGAAAAAAATCTAAACTGCATCATCATGTAAGGAAAGTAGGAGTTTTAGAATTATGAGAAGACAGTTACTCCCATGTTTTTAACATTTTATTTGGCGTTTTTTCTTAAAGTATATATAGCTCTTTAATTTGTATTATGTATAATAGATCTGTTGAATAACGACCAGTGAAGATTAAAAAGATTAAATAAGAAAAAAGTTATACATTTTTAATGTAGAATCGGATTTTTTCCACTTTCCACTTTTGTGCGTGTGTGTGATAAAATAATTAATTAGATTATTTATTATTATTGTGTCACGCATTTTTCCGACATTTTTCAAATGGCAGGCTGCGAACTACGATGTATAAAGAAAAAGGTATAATGCTTTTTTCTCTTTGGTCCACTTTTTTTTATGATTTATATTAATGACCTTTTTAAGGTGATGGGTTTTTAATCTGAGGCTGATACTTAGTTAAAAGACAAAATGCAAGTTTATTTTATAGAATACGTAGAGTGGTTTAATAACAACTCACTTAGCATAAGCTTCACAAAAGCTGTTTTAATGCCTTTTAGTAGCTGTAGCAATAAATTACCAATATATGATACCCTTACATATGAAGTTAGCTCTAGCAGATTTTTAGAATTTTAGCAACAACACAAATTTTTAATGACTAAGATATGCTCGATGCAAGACAACTCTATATTTAAAAAATAGCAGTCCAAATCTTTTTACATGAAATTCCTCTCAGAAATTTTGAACATCCTTACTCAACCAGAAACAGAATAAACCAAACCACTATCAAACCTAAGGTCTAAAAAAATTAAAAACTTTTATTAAAACTGAAATAACTAGACATGAAATCCATAGTATAAGAGAATTGAAGAACAATTAATAATGTAAAATTTCGAATTTGATACATTTATCCATTATTTGCTTATGATTCTAATTTTTATATCTACATTTACTTTGTATGCTTAGTAGGTTGAAACTAGTAATCTAAGAGTTATTATTTATTTACTAGGGACAAAATCCAGAATTATTAATTTTCTTTCTTTCTTTTTTTCAGTTTTTTTTTTTTGGTTCTACCAATGTTTGTAAAAAAATGCCTCCAATACTAGATTTGGTATAACTTTTAGTTGTCCAAGTAGTTTATAGTTTAGCTAATAGTATCTTGGGGAAGTATTCAGTACGTATGGTCTTTTTTCAACCTGCGATTTTACTATTGTGGAATGAAAACTGTATTTATTATCTTCGTTGTATGTATTAAAAAATAAATTTTATATATGATGTATAATGATGTACAGAAAATTTTAAACCCAAATTTCTCGAAATTTAAAAGATATAGGTTTTTTATGTAAAAAAGGTGTTAGAAGTCATATTTTTATTAAAAATCTGCATGTGCTAAATTAGGAAGTATCAAATTCTAATCAGCATTCTCTGTCCTTTGTTATTTCTTCTTGCTCCCCCACTGGCATTCTTTTTCGCCATTTCACATCGTTTTCGATACCAAAACTACAAAACAGTTTTTTATATTTAACTCTATTTGAAGCCATTTAGCAAATATTCATAAGTTTCTAAATAAATCTATGTAGATTTTAATAGGAAAAAAAATAAAATGTTTGTTTTTTTTTGTATAATATTCCGGATAATATATCTGATGCACCCAGTGCGAATTAAAAAGCTTATTAATAAAAATAGAAATATATAAAATAATAAACAAGTGAAGGTGTCTGCGGGCTACCACAAAAGTAATGTGGCGGGGTATGTATACGAATGGATACATTATTTAAAAGCGCATTCGCCAGCTCTGTGCTCTGAAAATTCCTTACCACTTTCATTATTCTACCGTGACTGCTCGCAATGACCTGCACTATTATCTCGTCATCAGATGAAACATCCTTGGGAAACTTTACTTTTAGAAAAACCGATATAACCGAGTTTAAATTTCAGTCAGCCGAATAAAATGTGGGATAACTTGTACAGGATATTTCTTAGTATATGAGCAAAGTTTAATTGGTGATTTGGTAGGTCATGTGGTGCGCGATTAACAGTGAAGTGCGGCAACAAGGGATATTTGCAATCCCCGGTTAAGAAGTCGGTTCGGGAAGGGGGGGGACGGGCGGAAGACGTTCCACAGGACGGAGTTCCTGGGGTTAAAGAAAGTCCCGTGATTATTATTGTTTCTTTAGAAATTTGTAGTGTTACGTTCAGTAAAAGTTTGGTAGTTTTCAAATTTTGTGCCTTATTTACCACCGTAGAACCCACGACACACTCTCGGAGGTCCGAGAGCATCTCATTTGGCGCTCAACTAGTGGCACGAGTGGTTAAAGGAAGGCATTTGAAAGCTGTGAGTACATTTTATACACCATCGTTTTCGTTCCGGCACGAGTCTCCATCGCCGTTGATCAGCGACAGCGTATGCGAGGCGGCGTTATAGCGCACATCAAAGGCACGGCTGTCGACGCGACGCGACGCGCAGTTCAGACGGAGAGGCGAGACGATTTCGTAAAGCGTTGGGATTGGTCCGTATATTTCTGCGGAACTAATTTAAACTTTTTCGGGTTGTTTTGAAAATTGTGTATCTATACGTTGATATTTATATATACCAACTTGATTCTTTCTTACCGTTAATAATTTATGTAAGATACATTTTGGGTTGCGTCATAAATAACTAAGTGGTTGTTTGAAAGGAAAATTTTTATACTGTTTACTTCAAAATGCCTTATGAAAAGAAATGTAATAAACAACAAAGTGGAAAAATAGATGACGATGATTTCGAATCGGCTGAGTTTAGGACTCCAAAATCGAGTTTGGAAGATGTCGTGAGCAAATTGGTAAAATGGTAAAATGGTAAAATGGCATGAAACAAATGCAAGTTAGTATGGCGCAGTTGGCCGACGCGGTGGCAAATTCTGTTAAAAAATCACAAGTTGCGACTAACGACAAAGATTACATATCTTTGTGGCGTGAATTGGGTGGTTCGAACTTGACATTTCATCCGGATGGTAGCGTACATCCAATAATTTTTTAAAAAAAATTGACGCAATTTTTAAACGATGCAAAAGTTTCTGAGGAAAGTAAGGTTTCTTTGGCTTTAACGACCTTGAGGGGTTCCGCGGTAGATTGGGGGGTCGCTAAGGAAAGTTCGTTTAAAAATTGGGAAGAGTTTAGTGACTGTTTTAAAAACAGATATTGGGGAATCAATCAAGAGCGCGAGTTATTCTTCGAAATTAAATATGGCGAGTTCAGATCAGGTAACCGAGCTGATTATTTTTTGAAAAAAGTAGCCCAAGCCGCGTTTTTAACTGAAAACCTACCCGAAGGTCAACTAGTAGAATATCTCGTAAAATATTTTTCAGCCGATATACAAAGAGGGATATTTATTGCGGGTTTGAAAACAATAGATGAAGTCGAATGCTATTTAAGGAAATTAGATGATACGTTTGAGGGAGAAAGGTCACGTAGATCAGGGGAAAATGTTAGAAATGTTAGTTTTAATAATTATCAAAGTTGAAATTCAGCACCGAGTAGACAGGAAAATCAAGATACGAGTAATGCGCGAGATTCCAAAAATGATAATGTGAGAGGGGACGGTAGCGCAAACCGAAATGTTCGATTTTTAACTAAGTCCGAGGAGCTTTTGAGTGACGGAGATGAAAATGACTCCGCAGAGGAACAAGAAATGTTGTCTCCGATAATTGAAACTTTGATATTTGACCAGAAAATAGACGTATTAGTTGATTCAGGTAGTCATATCTGAATCTTTCTTTAAAAAGTTACAGGGGTGTAATAAAAATTTACCAATATTACCAATCTCTAATATGAACATTTGTGCTGCTTTTGGGGGAAAAAGTATTAAGGTAAAAGTTCAGGTTTTACTTCCAGTTGAAATTGTAAAAGAAAAATTTGACATTTCTGGTATAGTAGTGCCTACGTTAAATCAGGATTTAATCTTAGGTACAGATTGGATGAGGGGGGAGAAGGTCAAAGTAGACTTTGACCGAATGTTGATTTGCATTGGTACTCGAACAATGCAAATACCAATTAAATTGGAAAAACAAAATAAAAATCAGATTCATCTTCACTCATTGCAGGATAAGAAAAAGAAACGACATTTTTATACAGATTTAGAACTAAGAGACGTAGCAAACAAATCAGACGTAATTGATCAAGAACATAAAGATAAATTATATTTACTATTAAGCAAATTTAGCCAAATTTTCTCTGAAATGCCCGGACTAAAAACGAAATATGAACACGAAATAAAAATGCGCGACTCCACGTCATTTTTTAAAGCTTCTTACCCAATTCCATTGGCGTACCGCGCTGAGATAAAACGTCAAATTGATGAAATGGTAGAAATGGGTATTATTGAACAGGGACAAACAGAATATGTATCGCCTTTAACAGTTGTGATAAAAAAGGACAAATCTATTCGGATATGTTTGGACGCTCGATTTTTAAACAGTAAAATGGAAAAATTTCACATTCTCCCGCCGCGAATGGACGAATTGTTGTCACGTTTTCAAAGTGGGCTATTTTTGTCGACTTTGGATATGACGGCTTCTTATTGGCAAATACCAATTCGTAAGGAACATCGGTGTTTTACCGGATTTTTATTTAATAATCAAACATACTATTTTAATGTTCTGCCTTTTGGTGTATTGACTTCGGTGGCAAGTTTTATACTGGGTTTGTCCAAATTACTCGGACCCGAAGTGTTATCTTTTACTCTTGTTTATGTTGATGACATTTTAATATTTTCCCCAGATGCTGAAACTCATTTAAAACACTTATCTGCTATTTTTGAGAAATTTTACGACTCTAATTTGACAATTAAGTTGCGAAAATCCGCATTCGCTAAATCTAAAACTGAATTTGTCGGACATATAATTTCGCCTAAAGGTATAGAAATAAATCCAAATCGAATAGAAGCTATTAAAATTTTTCCAAAGCCGCGAAATATTCGCGAACTTAAGGGTTTTCTCGGGTTAGTAAACTATGAACGTATGTTTTGTGAAAATTTTGCCGATTTAACAGTTCCGGATGTACAATTGTTACGCAAAGCCTCTGCCCAGGATATTGTGACTAAACTAACTAAGAAAATATTCACCTCGGTATATTTTCCACAGGGAAACGCTACAGAGCGAGTCAATAAAGAAATTGGCCGTCTTCGTCGCACATTTTGTTTTGCTAAACATACTAAATGGGCTGCTGTATTGGGCAACGTAGAACATTGTATAAATAATGTGGTCCACGAAGCCACCGGTTTCACACCTAGTTTCCTCTTTAACGGTAGACACGAACCCAATAATATAATGAGTATTTTAGATTTCCTGTTTTCCAATGAAAAGCCGTGCAATGATTTGACTCAGTTTTGGATATTAGCCAATGAACGCTTACTTTCCAAAAGGAGGCGCAAGGAATTAGCTTTTAATAAAGAAAAAAAATCTGTTGTATTTAATCAAAGGGAATTAGTCTTAGTTCGAACCCATGCTCAGTCGTCAGCTGAGAATGCAGAAATTAAAAAGTTTGTCCTATTATACGAAGGTCCGCACAAGGTGTTTGAAAGGAAGGGGTCAAATTCTTACTTATTGGTCAACGATGTCGGACAATATTTGGGTCCGCATAATATCATAAATTTAAAGAAATTTAAACCCATGCCTGAAGCAAATTTGCATCATTAGCCACTTAGAATTTAATGATAATAATAATTATAATTTGTTTTCTTTGTTTGAACATTGTCATTTATTTTAATTGCTAGAACGGTATTAAAACTCTAGCATCTGTTAAACCACATGTATAGTTTTAATAGGGGGGTAATGTGGTGCGCGATTAAAAGTGAAGTGCGGCAACAAGGGATATTTGCAGTCCCCGGTTAAAAAGTCGGTTCGTGAAGGGTGGGGAGACGGGTGGAAGACGTTCCACAGGACGGAGTTCCTGGGGATAAAGAAAATCCCGTGATTATTATTGTTTCCTTAGAAATTTGAAGTGTTACGTTCAGTAAAAATTTGGTAGTTATCAAATTTTGTGCCTTATTTACTTCCGTAGAACCCACAACACACTCTCGGAGGTCCGAGAGCATCTCAGTCATTTCAAAGGAAGAAAATATTCTGTTTCACTGAACGCTACAGTATATCTAAAATAAAACCTGCTGGAAATCTTAAGATAACAAGTTAATTCTACTACTCACTGTATCGCCCAACAGCTTCAGGCTGTCGAGGGTTTCCTCATCTTCCTCCTTGGAGTAGTGCTGCAACACTTTCAACTGGAATTTAACGAATATCGTCAGAGAGTCGAGAAATGCGCTCGTGACACCCGGACAATAACCACTGAGCGTTGGTCTCACGTCTCCTGTCGAAAGGGTACTAGTACCGGTACCGCAAAGAAATAGAAGTGGTAGTACCTGGCGCCCACCACAGAAACTATGGCTGCGATGGTCGAACACTATGACCCAAAAATTGCGAGGATGGATGAAGTTGTGGTTGTATCTCACTTGTCACCGATCTACTGGTTTTGCTCCAAGATGACCCCAATTGACCGTAATGCAAAAACGTATGTCCCTAATGATACGGTAACGGATTTCTTATGAAACTATGCATGAAGAGACTCTAACCAGAAAGAAGAAAATGAATATAGAACCACCCAAGTTGAAATAAAGAGCAATGTAGTAATATCAAAAGGTTCATGTTGTATCAATTGCATGTGCTATATGCACAATTGCTGGTGATTAGTTTTGTTGTTGTATTTTGTTGAATCGCAAAGCAAGGAACGTGTATGAAAAAGGAAAATGCATTGATTTTAAAACTATTTCATGGAAGTAGCGAAAGACTTGGTACATCTTTGTGGGTTTTAGAGAAAACGAGCACTTACATTCGTCACACTAGTGTCTCCGAAACCTGTAAGTACAGCAATCTATGGGTAAGATTGGCTGCCTGGTTGTACTTGATATCCGCATTATCAGACAACCACTACTTCGCAAAGAATAATCTCGATTAAAACAAATTTTAACGAAACTTATGTTGTTCATGTGAAGGAGTTTTAATATAGCGAACCGAAACGAAAACGTCAGGAAATAGTTTTCATTAGTTTTGGTTAGTTTGTGTGAAAAACACTAGATGCAATAATTTACAAAATTTAAGCAGACAAGCGACACCCTTACAATTTAAACGGCAGTAGCAAAGGTATAATTCCAAGTGATTTCCCCAAACCTCGTGCCTATTCTGGAAAATTGCGTTTTTTCGGCAGCGAAAAAAAAAACGCAAAAATTTAAAGCAAAATACTTCGGAAGTTTCGATCCCGCCTATCCTAAATAGGTTCCATCTAGCTACTTTTCCAAAACGTCGTTTCATTGTGATTTTCCGCGAAAAAAAAATAACCCCCAAATTGTCGAATCGCCTCCATATTTTGAACGCCGCTGCGCATCGCCCAGTATTGGAACGGTTGAAAATTTGAATCTCGTTCATCCAAATTTTGAATGTTACCGCGTTTCGAAAACTTTCAGAGATCCATTACAGAGAACAGACTTAGGAGAACAGAGAGCAGACAAAAAGGGTGTTTTTTTTCAAGCTCCAATGGATACATGGAGGAGCGAGAGCTACTGCATATAATAAAAAATATGAATAATTGAAGGAAAACGAAGCAATTCTTCTACATTGATGGAGTACCTGCTGTTTTAAAAAAATCTAAATTTCAAGTGGCAGTATGTTAATTGTTTACTGTTGGAATATATATAATTGTCCACGCTCAATATCCGCAGTATATTTGTTTGTTTACAGCCGAATGACACTAGAATTAGTTCTTCATGATAGAGGTGTAGGAATAACCCAGCTTCAGCCTCTGAAACGTTGAAACTTTCCTCTCGTTTTCACATTTTCCATCGATACTCACCGACATTCCGGCTTCCAGATCCATCACCCCCATCCAACCAATGTGCACGCTCAGAGGCCTCTGACACCGCATCATCATTATGTGGACCAACACTTTGGTAGCCTGATCCTGATCGTACCAGTGACTTTCGAACAGCGCGTTCGTCAATTCCTTGCTCTGAAAATGTCGAGACGTCTTGAAAATCCTGCTACGGCGATCGATCACAATCACCTGCAGTATGATTTCGTTACAGTTCCAGGAAAACGCGATCAATTGAAGCGTGATGAATGATAATACGGCCAAACTAGTTATTACGTCTTCGCCCTGAAATAAAGGACTCAAACGCAAATCATGTAGGGTAACGATAACTTACCGTTGCGATCTGGAGGATCACCAGCGCGAATGTAGCCGAGCAAACTGTATAATCTAGCATCACTATGTATTTGAGCGATTCGCTGAACTCGACGGTGCATCTAAAATCAGTTTTTCACCCCAAAACACCTGAGATTCAAGAACGGTAAGCCAGGGGAGGACGTCACTTTTTGCTTGCCAGATCTAATGATTTGCTTTTTCCACATTGCCGTGCAACTATCAAAACGATAAAAAAAATATCTTACAAATCAAAGATGCTGTTTCTTCTTATTTTTATTTCCGTTGATCTCTTGGATTCCTCTGTATCATTTCCTCAGACGTATTTTGTATAGATCCTTCGTTTGGTTTCCCTTGAAGTTCATCCTTTTTACGTGAAAGTACCATTACCCTCTTCATCTTACGAAGTCTTACACAACACATTGTTGCCTAATATCAGTCTTTCTGGTTCGGTAAATTCTTCTTTTGTCCATTATAGTCAGGAGACTCCTCATTTCGGCTCCTCGAAACATTCTTTTCATTTCGTTGATCTCTTCTCCGTACGACGTGATCGGCCTGGGGCAGGTCTTATAGATTTTAAATTTGCTGTCTCTA
This sequence comes from Cylas formicarius, assembly GCF_029955315.1. Lineage (NCBI taxonomy): Eukaryota > Metazoa > Arthropoda > Insecta > Coleoptera > Brentidae > Cylas > Cylas formicarius. The sequence goes on along the minus strand of NW_026844352.1, from coordinate 13,527,444 downwards.
TGCATATTCATACTATGTGCCTTAAACAGCCCATCACGCTTTGCTTTGTTGATCTGACCTTCGAGGTTCTTCGCTGGGTCAGGACGGTTCGACAGATCCTTACGCATATACCTAAAACTTGTTCTTTGCAATGTTATGCTTTAGCACTAATACGCTTTTAGTGTTTTCTATGGATATTTATTTCGTAAAACTTGTGTAGCTGTCTCTGGAAATAGTATCATCGGCATAGTACATCATCCTGTGTTATGACATGCGAAAGAAGAACCCTGTCGAATGCCTTGTTCAGATCAATGAATGAATTGAGTAGTTTCATTATTGTATTAAAGAGCGTTAGAGTCTAATAGTTGACAGAGTATTGATTTCTATCCTTCCTTGCATATAAGGGCAATTACGTTTTTGCGCCATTACGTAAATATTTCCAATGTTTGTAAAATTTTGTTTAACTGAAGTTGTGTACTTAGGCCAACTTCACCGGGCTCGTCGATCAAATCTGTGCCGTTGAAAATAATAATAATGATAATAATAATAATGTTTACTATTCCAAATAATAGTATGTACATTCCAAGTTATGTGAAGCTATGCAAAGGAGAAATTGGCGCAGCTTCCTTCCCAAAGGAAGATACCGTTGAAACCAACTAAACTTATAACAAAGAAATAATACATATTACAACATTTCATATTAGCTTTAAATACAATAATTAAAGACAGGGATTCAGGAAAATAGAAAAAAAGATGTTTCTTTATTTAAGCAAAATGCTTAGTTAATTAGTGAAGCATCATTTAAATATCACGTGTATTTTGAATGAGCCGATGGATTGGGTATATTTATTACTTATAAACGCAATCTGATAGGAAAAGCGCTTTTTGAAAAATTATTTTTTATGAACAGGTATAGTTAACAAATCCATAATATCAGTCAAAGCCATCACACAGCTATAACCTCTTCTAAATCCCGACCGTCTATATGAGATAACCTGATTGGTTGTTAGATATGGAGAATTTGAGATCCAATTTCTTTCTCTATAACTTTTGAGAGTACCGGTAATATTGAGATGTATCGTGGCTAAATTCAGTTGGATTGTTAGCTTTGGGTATGGGGATAACATTTGCGAGCTTCCAGTTTTTGGGGAAAGTACGATTCTTGAACACAGCAGTTAACTAAATAAGTAATTTAGAGAATTATAAAAGGGCAACAGCCAGTAATTAGATTAGTATTTCTTCAAAATTCAAGATATTAGTTTTTTCAATTCTTTCCATTGTCGCTCAAAGGAAGATTTTTGAAATTTGAAGTTAAGATATGCTTTCTTTCATCCCTTACGACAGATGTGGCCAAGTGTCTAAGTTGTTTGTAATAATTCGAGCGTCCCAAATCTCTAGTGCGACGAAATGTATTCAATGCTTTTTTTTCTTAACCTATTCATGAATTTAATATTTTTAGTTAGTTTTAGTCTATATAGAAAATAGATTCCAAGATCTCCATATAGTGAAACATAATTAATCAACTAAAAAATGAAAAATAACCATAGCCGTTTCCAACCCTAAATCGTAAAATTTAGGTATCAATGTTTATTTTGATTTAAAAAAAATGTTAATTAATTATTAAAAAAAATATTATAATTCAGGGTGACCTTCGCTTATTGGCGACGTCCCTAAATATTATCCCAGCTTACCGCTATTGGTTAGAACGCACGAGATAATCAAATGCCGCGTTGATGTTTGACGCACAACCGCTTCAGGGCGGCGAATGCTTCTTCTTCCCGCTGATGAAAGTGATGGAAACGGTATTGCAACAGTTTTAACTGAGCCCTCACGAATATGGCGAGTGAGTTCAGAGACGCGCTCGTCACACCCGCGCACAAACAACTGAGCGTCGGTCTGATGCTTTGGTCCACCAAGGCGACAACGTAGTTTTTGTTTCGGTCAAAAGGATACCAGTACCTGTTGGGTAGCGGCTTTTCTGTGGCGTTAACGCTTTCCGGCGATTGCATGAATTTATAAATTTCCATAAACCCTAAAATGTGTTATTCCACAATACCATATCAATCTGTCTGTTTTTTTTGGGATAAACTTAATCCTGTTGGCTCCTTTAGAGTTTAACTAAAACTGGCTCGCATTTTACTCTGTACCTGCTTATATATTGCTCGAGGGAAGCGTAGATTTCTATGGATTCTCAGATTTTTCTTTATCGAAAAAGATTTGATGTGTTTATTTGTCGTTGTGTTTAGAACCTTTCATGCTGTTTTAGCCTACTTGATATTTTTATTCCTGTCTCTATAATATATAAAGTCAATTCTTCTACCAAAGAAAAATTTGAGAATCCATCCATATATATATATATATATATATATATATATATATATATATATATATATATATATATATATATATATATATATATATATATATATATATATATATATATTATTTTAACGCATTGATTCACGGATGGAAAAATGTGATGAGACTATATTCCTGGATATCATCCGTTTGCTTGTTGAACTCCGACTGGAATCCTGCATCCGACTCGAATCCTGCAGACGTTTCGCCAAAATCTCACTTAGCATCTTCAATGCTCTCGCTCTGAAAACACTTCGAACACTGTGACATGGAAGCGCGGCCTCTGAATATGCCAAGTGATATTTTGGCGAAACGTCAGGCGAATAATCCTACTCCAGGGTCAAACAACGAACGGATGAACACCCGGATTACCACCAATACACATAGTTCCATCCGTGAAGGACTAAAACAAAACATATTATATATATATATATATATATATATATATATATATATATATATATATATATATATATATATATATATATATATATATATATATATATATATATATATATATATATATATATATATATATATATATATATATATATATATATATATATATATATATATATATGCTGACACTATATTCCGGGATATCATCCGTTCGCTTGTTGAACTCCGACTGGAATCCTGCAGACGTTTCGCCAAAATCTCACTTGGCATCTTCAATGCTCGCGCTCCGAAAACACTTCGAACATTTAAGCAGAGAAGAAATGCAAGCCTTAAGGAATCTAAACAAAAACGAAAACATTCTAATAATGCCAGCAGACAAAGGAAATGCCACTGTCGTCATGAATACGTCGGATTATAATGCAAAATTGGAGGATATTTTGAACGACCCAATATACAAACTGGTCACCAGAGATCCCACGACATATTTGGAAAAAACAACTAAGTCTAAAATTCTCGATTCATTCATAAACGAGGATATAAAGAAGAAACTTATTCCGAGGGAAAAATCGAGTCGTTGCCCAAAATTCTACGGGCTCCCGAAGATCCATAAGGACGGGGTTCCCCTGCGTCCAATCGTAATCGCCTTTAACTCACCATTATGCAAGCTGGAAAAACATCTGGCCAGTGCACTTCAGCCTATAGTGGAAAAGGCAGATTCCTATGTTAAAAACTCAGAATATTTCACTCAGATTTTAGGTTCTCTCAGGATGGACAAGGACAACATTATGGCAAGTTTCGATGTCAAATCCCTCTACCCGAGTATTCCAGTAGAAGAGGCACTCTTGCTTATAGAAGAAAACGAAGATCTTCCGCCATACATAATGGATCTGTCAAGACATTGCCTGAAAAACTCTTACTTTATGTACAACGGGAAAATTTATCGACAAATAGATGGAGCAGCAATGGGATCATCTCTCTCACCTGTGATTGCCAACCTCTTCATGATTTACTTCGAAAAGAAAGCAATAGAGAAGGCAAATCTGAAGCCAAAACTATGGACAAGATACGTTGATGACGTATTTGTTGTATGGCCTTTTGGCAAGGAGGAGCTTTTGAAATTCATAGATCATCTGAATTCCATTCACCCAAGGATTCAATTCACAATAGAACTTGAAGAGGATAACAGTCTGCCCTTTTTAGATGTGCACATCACAAGGACCGAAGATGGACACTTGGAACACACTGTCTATAGAAAACCAACACACACTAATAGATATCTGAACGCTAAATCTCATCACCACCCATCACAGATACAGGCAGTGGCAAATACATTAATTGCTCGGTCCTTCAGGTTCACAAACGAGAGGAACAGAGATAAAGAACTGAAGAAAATTAGTACCTGTCTTCGACAAAACGGATACCAAAGGCGCACCATCAGCAAGGCAATCAGTAAACAACAACAGCCGCAGCAGAGTGTGCAGGACGAGACCCAACGAAGATCGATCGCTGTCCTGCCATACATCAAGGGGGTTACTGAGAAAATCGGCCGAATATTACGGAAACACGACATATCAACGGCATACAAATCTGACCATACCATCGGAGCAATACTAAGAAACCCAAAACAAAAAATTACTCTGGAAAACCAAGGAGTATACAGTGTAGCATGCGGATCGTGCAGCCTGACGTATGTGGGACAGACCAACAGAAGGATTTCAGCCAGGCTCGAGGAACATCGTTTAGCCATAAGAAACAAACAAACAACATCTGCTTTGTTTCAGCACCAACATCATACAGGCCATAAAATTGATTTCGGCACTTGCAAACAAATAGCTAATATTCCTGATTTTAGGACTAGGATTATACGAGAGGCCATCGAAATAGAAAAGTCCGGACACCTCAATACGAGAGACGACGCTCTGCATTTATCCAACACGTAGAGAACGATAATCAAACAGCAGAGCGATGCGCAGCAGCCAACGGGGACATCGCAACTACGATCGGGCGAAATTGACAACGCGACAATTCAGGGGGCTTAGCCACCTCCCCCCACGCACAAGCAGCACCGTTACCATCTCCGGCGCAGAGTATAAATACCGCACGCACCGCCGATAACCTCCCAGTGTTCGAAGTGTTTTCGGAGCGCGAGCATTGAAGATGCCAAGTGAGATTTTGGCGAAACGTCTGCAGGATTCGAGTCGGATGCAGGATTTGCAGGATTCCAGTCGGAGTTCAACGAGCGAACGGATGATATCCCGGAATATAGTGTCATCACATTTTTCCATCCGTGAATCAATACGTGAGAATATCATACACCTTTACGGCAAGGAGACCTTTACAGCCACCAAGTGTTATGAAAAACTAAGACAAAGGAGGGTTATTTCGCTGTGCAACTTGAATTTTCTTAAAAGCTGCCGCAACCAGAACTTGCTGCCAACATTTACAAGGTTGTCTTATCACACACGCACCAGAAAGACACAAGCTATCCTGGACAAAGCTAGCAAGGCCCTACTCCAAGACCAGATCAGGCGGACCCGGTACGAAATTAGTGAGACTGAGCTACAACTTTTCAGACTCCACCTGAAACTGAGCAACAAGATCCATCAGTTGCTGTGGGACCGCATAGAATTATTAACATCATGGCGCACTGAGAAAGACAAGGACATCACGTCAAAAAAACTGTGGAAGAAATTAGAAATCCTTCAGTCAAATTCCAAAAAATCAGGACAAATGCCAAATACAAACCGAAGCAGTACAGTTCATAATATTTCAGCATACCATCTTTCCGATACAGAAGTCAGCGCACTGAATAAAGGATTTAACTATGCAATAGCTCCAAAAAGAGTACCCGTCGAAGAGATCGTTTCCAACGTCGAAGCAAGTCTTTCCACCATAGACGAACAAGATGCGGAGTTAATTAGGCAAGATGTCGCCAGAGTCTTAAGACAGTCAAAACCACCGCAACCAAACTTAAGCAGAGAAGAAATGCAAGCCTTAAGGAATCTAAACAAAAACGAAAACATTCTAATAATGCCAGCAGACAAAGGAAATGCCACTGTCGTCATGAATACGTCGGATTATAATGCAAAATTGGAGGATATTTTGAACGACCCAATATACAAACTAGTCACCAGAGATCCCACGACATATTTGGAAAAAACAACTAAGTCCAAAATTCTCGATTCATCAATAAACGAGGATACAAAGAAGAAACTTATTCCGAGGGAAAAATCGAGTCGTTGCCCAAAATTCTACGGGCTCCCCAAGATCCATAAGGACGAGGTTCCCCTGCGTCCAATCGTAAGCGCCTTTAACTCACCATTATGCAAGCTGGAAAAACATCTGGCCAGTGCACTTCAGCCTATAGTGGAAAAGGCAGATTCCTATGTTAAAAACTCAGAACATTTCACTCAGATTTTAGGTTCTCTCAGGATGGACAAGGACGACATTATGGCAAGTTTCGATGTCAAATCCCTCTACCCGAGTATTCCAGTAGAAGAGGCACTCTTGCTTATAGAAGAAAACGAAGATCTTCCGCCATACATAATGGATCTGTCAAGACATTGCCTGAAAAACTCTTACTTTATGTACAACGGGAAAATTTACCAACAAATAGATGGAGCAGCAATGGGATCATCTCTCTCACCTGTGATTGCCAAACTCTTCATGATTTACTTCGAAAAGAAAGCAATAGAGAAGGCAAATCTTCGAACACTTCGATCCGTTAAAGGCAAAATTCTGTTTACAGCATTTCTTGCATGTACCGCAAAGAATACATTGGAGAGACGGGAGAAAAAATATGAACTAGGCTCAAAAAACCTTAACCGCGACTCAGGTCTTTACATGTCATCAATTTGGGAATCAGTCATCCGAAACAATGTTTATGTCCCTTCTTTGGGTCATCTCTCCTCAAACAATATATATTATCAGATACAGAGTAAAATGCGAACCAGTTACAGTTAACCTCGAAGAAGTCAACAGGATGATTGGCGAAACGTCAACAACTTCGATTTAACAACAACCGACACATAAGGAATCAAGAATTTTTGTAAATAGTATTGCAGTAGCCTTCTCAGACAACTGACGCAGGAGGAATCTAAAAGATTATGCACCTTTACACCAGAAGTTTAAGTTATCACCAGAATAAAAAATCCACTGGGTTTAAATCAAACGCTCTGGGAGCCCAGCCGCGCCCTATAAAGATTCTTTCACCCCAAAATTAAAACGAGCAGGTAAGCCGTTCAGCAATTGACACCAACAATGCAGATGATACTAATTTGTTGGTTGCTAAATGCCAGAGATAAAAAATTTGCATTGAAGTGACACGTGCTGCCATTACAAATTTAAAATAATACATATTAAAATGATGGATGGAGAAAGCTAACAACGTAAGAGTACTAGTAAACATGAGAAAGCAGAAGTAACAGGTACATAATGACGCCAGGGCAGTTTTCCTTCAAGCAACCACATTCTTTCCCTAACTTCCAATAAAATAACGAATTAGCAATCCAAGCTCTTAAGCTTTTGTGGAAGGAAATGAGAGTTGTTTTCAAATGTGCAGTCTATCATCAACTGAGGATTCTCGTATAAAAAGTAATGTTCAATAAAAATATTGATAAGGCCTTCACGTCCAGATAAAGCTTCATTCTTAAAATGATTAGAGGGGACCATATTTTTAATAGGAGATACTGATTAGGAAATATCCGCTCCATTAAAATTTCGTGCATAATTAACCTTACTTTCAGGATAAGTTTCAACTGAATGCAGCACACGGTCATCTTACTTTCACAAAACCGATGAAATCCAATTCCGTGAAAGAATCTTCGCTCACCGTGATTTATTTTTTTCTGTTCTCTGTTTTTCCTTGTCTGTTCTTCGTAACTGACCTTCATTAAGTTTTTGAAGCCGGATAATATTCGAACGGTTGGAAGTAGGAGATTCAAATTGTCCTCCACACTAATACTAGATGATGCGCAGCGGCAGGCACAATACAGAGCCCATCAGAAATGGGTCGCTATTTTGTCGGGTATTAATGGTTTTTGCTAGGAAAATAGCTAGTAAGGCAGGTAGGAGATTTCGAGTTAAAATTCAGCTGAAACTTAGAGTTCCTTTACCAGATTAAACCTATTAAAACTGGACGGGATCGGAATTTTCGAAACATTTAAAAAAATGTATATAAATGTAAACAATATAATAACGCCATATCCGAATGAAAAAAATCTTATACTAGAAGATGCGCAAGTTGAGGGGAAATATCCCAAAAATATAGTTTATTTCACTATATACAAGTTGTCCGAGTTATAGTCAACAAACTGAAAATTTCATCATAGCCAAGGGATATCTGGTATTGCTGTAGTCGCGTCTTTATTATTCAAAAAGCAAGAAACTTTGAAACTTAATGAAGACTAAATTAGTTGGACGGACGTAAATCGTGTTACATAAAGATCCATCCAGTTAGGGGCTTTATATAAAGATAATTTTTAAACTAATGCCGCGTCAATTCAAGATAAAAATTTAAGATTGGAATCCATTTTTCAATTTTCTAAGCATCCATAGGAGTATCCACCAAAGTATCAGAGTTCTACTTGGAACATAAGTCGAAGGGCCCTTTTGGAAGTTAAACTTATTATACAAATAAACATAAATCGTATTAATTAAATATCAAGTTTGGAGGTTTAAATAAAGAAAAGCCATAAGTTAACGCCTCGTCAATTCGGGGAAAAAGTTTCAGATTGGAATCCATTTTTTTACAAAGTCTAAATGTGACATGATTGAAATAAGACGCTGAAAAAAGATTTTGCGACGCCAATGCGTGTTGCCGCATCGCAGAACTTTTTCCGTAATAATACGTTAAGTGAAAACCTCAAATTCCCTTTTAATGTATGTACAAAGAGATCTGTAATCACAAGGACTACAATTATTGATTATATATATCGGGAATCGGGAACGATGTTTGTATTCGCGATAAACTGTCTTGGAGAACGGTTCCTTGTGTAGCGAACTAGTAATAATGTTGTGGTCAAAAGTGTCATTAAACCGACATGAATGTAGGATATTTTAATTTCATTTCATAATTCAAAAGGTCCTTAAAATATGAAGGTTATTGACTATTATTAAATATAAGGGAAAAGGATATTAATCTAAGATGCAATGGGTGAAGAGGCAATTTGATGATTCCTCTTGCGGACCAATATGAAAATTTCGGAAAATGAGTGTCTTGCAATTAAGCACGCTTTGGTAAATATAAGAATGTGTACAAATAATAGCGATTTTCAATGAATCAAAAATCAAGAAACATAAGGCTAAATATAAAGATAGCTTTTTCCATAAGACTTGAGTTACAAGTGTTGCATATTGTCATTATAATGCAAATATAAATAATATAAAATCACGTAATATAGTTAATTAATTAAAAACATATAAATACCAAATATATAGTCAATAACAAACAACGAATACGTTTTAAAAGGTATCACAAGAAAGGAAATCTTAAATTTTGTAATAGACAAAGAGTAGCAATTTGCTTTTAAGAGAGCATTTGAATATTGTTTGATCTCAACAAATGGACTTTTTAATGTAAGGGTGGTGTTTAGGCATTGGTGTATTAAGATTCGATCTTTAATTTTTCTGAATATCTTGTTTCTATAGGAGATCAAGCAAATGTTATACACAAAAATTAGTTGGGGTATTACAAATCTTCAATTTATTTGAATGTTGTGTATACAGAGAGTTTCATTTTCCGTGGGCAAGTATCAACTTATACCTACGCATAAACGTTTTGTATATTTTTAATTTTTTATGCGAAAAATTGCGTTTGTAATACTTAAAATATCTGGCAATTTCTTAATTCGGAAGCATTTATTGTTTCACTTGAGTATGTTTTGTTGTAGACAAAAGACTCGAATAACGAATTTCATAAGAAATTTCGATAAATATTAATACAGGGTACGCAAAAAATAATGTTACAAATGAAATTAAAAAAACTGCCAAAAAAATTTTTTTTAATGTGAATTAAGTATTTTTATAATCGTGTCAATATTTTTACTTTTTAAAATAATTCCTTTTCGACACGAAAAAAATATCTCAAGTCTATAAAACGTTTCTCTAAAAGGAAACTAAGTAATGGAGAAAATTCAATTTGTAGACAAAACAAATTAAAATACAGGTCAAAATGTTTCGGGGTAAGATATATACTAATCTGTTTTACTCATGTAGAATCAGAATTACCTTATATTATTCGTTATTCTCGCTGGTTCCTAGTTTATGTTGCGAGTGGTAGGAAAAGTAGTTGGCCTGTCGGTGAACTTGGGCTCAGAATTTTTACGAACGAACGGTTTCATGATGGGCATCTAAATGTAAATAATTACTGAATTGTTTTGGGTTAATTTTGGTTAGTTAGTTTCAATATATGATTCGCAGGAATAATGTATTCTGAGGAACAGAAGACAGCGTTTCAAATATTTTAAAATTTCAACGCTTTCAAATTTCATTCAGCTATTTTTTTAAAAATTAATTGACATAAAGATAATAACGGACATCAAAAACATTTCCCGATTGTTTGCCGGTTTTGGTTAGTTTAGTTGGATTCAAATTGTCCGCCACACACAATTTTTCATAAAATTATATGTCATTTGCAATGTATAATAATTTTTTATTTTAGACATTAAGCAAATTTAAAAACTTTGTTATAACACGATATAAAATAATAAAACTGGTGTTAATATCGTGTTTACAGGATTTATAAAAGAATGTCTCAAACGACACAATGTAAAGTCACCATTTTTTTAAATGCCAAATGGCTTCTAAGAATATTTTGATTCAATACTTTTCATAAAAGTTCTGGATTTCTCCTGCGTCGGTTTTTGTTGACTCGAACTAGCTAACGTTTCACCAGTCATTCTGTTGGCTTCTTAAGTTCTCCAGTCCCAGTCAAGTTCTGAAGAAGCCAACAGGATGATTGAGGAAACGTTAGCTAGTTCGAGTCAATAAAAACCGACGCCAGAAGTTTTATAAAAACTATTACAGAAGCCTGTGGAAGTTTCTTTTAAATATAAAAATAGAATAAAAGTTAAGGTCTTAACTGACATCGACAGCGCACAAGGCCCAGTAATACATAAACAAAAAATGCACTTTTGGTGTTTCACTGATCTATCTGGAATTTTCTTATGAGGTTTTCCACCAATACTGATGAAATATGTATTACCACATGGAATTCTACTTTTTTCAAGTGAAATTAATAGCCTAATTTCCTGCTTTTAGTAATTTTTTGGCTTGAACTTTATGCAAACATATTTTTGCAAAATAATTCCTAGATACTTCCATCTTTCACACGGAAAACTTACCTACTGCAGCGATGCTGATCGCTATGGCCGTCCCAGAGCTGACGAGGACGAACATGAGCTTGTGATTGTACCTCGCGTGTTTTCTATACAATCGACGTATGTGTAGGTCGACGCGAGAGGCCTCCTGCATCTCCTGGTTTTGGTCCAAGAGTACTCTGAGCAGGTCTACCATCCTTCTGGTCTGCCAAGCAATCATTTTAATTATGATGACGATGTACACGGTGAATCTGTTTGCGTTGTCCATCGCTGCAACTGAAAGCTTTGCCGATGGGCAAATTTTTTTACTGCTGATATCCTCACCAGCCGCCACGTCAGTTTTCACCAACGAAGGTATTTCGATAAGCAACGACAGAGCCGCCGAATAGCAGAATAATTGGAAGAAAAGCGAGTAGACCTGGTAGATTCGTTTCCCGAAAAACAAGATGTCGGAACTTTCCACTTTCCAGATCCCGACCACCATCAGCAACCTCCTGACGTGCGTGAAATAGTTGCCCACCTTCATGTTTGAGCAAGTGCGAAAGCGACCGCCTTTATGTAGCAGCGGTCGCGAATGACGGGGGTTGTTCAGCGGCGTTTCGGTATTTTTTTTAACAGGGTGTCCGAGAGTTCGACACACTAATAATTGTAAAAGGTGTTTATATTCTGCAAAAAAACATTATTTTAAATATCATCTATTTCATTTTAAATTATTTTAGGAGAAATTGCTCTTATTCATTTGTTTGCAAATTAATGTCACGCGGATGTGACTTTTATATTTATATTAAATATTTATTAAGTTTATTTTCATCGTATTTCGAAAATTACAAACAAACGACCTGTACAAGGACGGTTGGTGATACGCAAGTTCTTTTAGCCTATTTTGTCAAAACGGACAGAAACATTGATACGCTTGTGTCTGCTTTGCTGCATAGTTAAAAAACGGTATCCCTAATAATACGTTTAAGGGAAAAACTCACATTTGATTTTAATATATGTACAAAGAAGCCCGTAATCATAGGGACTGCAATTATTCACGATATCGCGAAATGTGGCTAGTTCCTTTGGGAATCGGGAAACACCGTTTGGACGCTAGTGCATGTAAGTACTGTATGGTTAAAGAGTTTTGGCAATAGGGACTATCACAAAACTACTTCGTAAATTTCATCACATTATTATAAAGTGATTGGAAAAAGTTCGATTTAATGGTTAATTATGAAGATATGAAGAAATTTGACGTTATGCATTTGAAATGAAAAGGTTTTGATCCAATACAAAAACAAAATTGGGGCAAGTGGTCCATCATCTTTGGCCTAGAAGTATATGAAATTGAGGCATTAACTTACAGTTTTGTCACAATATCCAATGAATGATCGAATTTTCGCAGCTAAAGTTATATAAATTTAAAGCAAGCCTTTCACTTTTTTCATAACTTCATAATTAATTTGGCTCAAGATCATTAAAAATTGGTTTAAGGTCAGGTATTATTCACTTAAAACTTAAGATTTTTCTAATAACACTAGCAAATAGTTGCTTCAAAATCTATGCGCTCTTGGGGCAAATTCCCTTAGAATGATTCCTAAAATTATATTGTGTCCTTTGAAATTTATTTAAAAATTTAAATTTAAATATTCTCTCATGGAAGAAGATTCGGGAACTTAAATGCAACAAATTCTGAAATAAAATATAGTTACACATGTTTAAAAAGTGATACATGTTCCTATCGTGTTGATAAGATATTTAAACTATCGTTTTGGGGAATATACACCTACCTACAAAGTTACGTTTCAAAAGTTTGTTGAGATAAATTTTCTAATAAATCTGTAATAATTTACAAATACAAACTTAATTTGTTTTAATAAGATATACATACAAGAATACAACAAATGATGAGAGTAACGATATGGTATAATTTTCATTATAATTGTTTATATAAGTTTATTTTCATTAATTTATTTGTTTTTGTTTGTCTGTTTTTTTTATTTATTGGTAACTTCATTTTGTCTCCAATATTTTGACATATATCATTTATTTGATCTTATGTCAGATATACTAGAATATCTGGTTCATCTATATTCTGTTCTGAAAAATAAAAAAAAATATTCCCCTCGGTTTGGTAATTGTATGTTTTATTATATGCGTCCAAGGCAACATAAGCTAGGTTCTACTGCTGAAAACTACTAGTACTAGTAAAATCGCCTGTCAACCTAGACCTTTTACTTGAAAATTTAAAACATGAAAACAAAATATTAAACTTACATAAAATTATTAAAAGCCGGTAAACAAAATGGAACATAACACAACCTAAAAGTGAGTTTGTCCTGATAGAATCGAATTGCAAATAATAAAATAATAGTCCTTTTGGTATAGCAAAGCTGTAATGCTGGAAATGAAAATATTGCAAATGACCTTGCTGTTTAAATTTTTAAATCGTTATATTTTTTCGGTTAAATTCATGAGACATTGGCACGAAAAATAATAATTTCATTATGAGAAGGTGGAATTTTCTTTTAACCTTGGTAGTTTTTGAATTTAGTTGCTTCATAATGAAGAACGGTAAAATAATTCTTTTTTTAAATGAGACACCCTGTATATTATTGGATTTCTATGATATAATACAGTACTTGCCGTTTGGGAACATTCATAATTTAAGAATCTTGTAAATAAGGTCCTTAAATTTTAAAGGTATTTTTTAGGGCTTCGACTATTTTCTATTTATTTTATTAAGTTCGATTTTTGTTGAGTCTATTTTGTACAATGTACACCAAGAAGGGAAAGGTTGACCTATTAAAATGTGACATCCAATAACAAAAGTCCTGCTTTTGCCTTCAGACAATGTAGAGCCAAGCTCAATACTTTAAATCTTATACTCAGTTTTTAATTGTATCTGCCAATTAAGCCAAATCGGTAAGTCAGTGACCCGCACTATGTTACATAATTGAAATTGCTATTAAAGTGGCTATTCGAAAGTCATTGCCTAAAGAAAAGCATTATTTTCGTAAAAATAATAGACGCAAAAAAAATTGTTTATTCTTTAAAAAAGATAATGACGTTTGCGTTCATTTATGAGCAGATTTAATTTCTTCATTATTTTTTTACTTCGTCGCGCGGACTCCCATACCGTGAGTGGTAATTAAGATAATTTGGTTGCTTATAGATTTCCATTGATTCTCGGATTTTTCGTTGATAGAAGAATTGATTAGGTACATGCAAGAAATTTAGTTTTATCAAAAAAAATTTGATGTCCGGTTTCGTGATTGTGTTCGGCAACTATGAGTTTATTCGTCGTAGTCTTTAGGCTCTTTCATTTCTTTAAGCCTAGTGGATATACATGGGATGCTGCAAACTCCTGGCATCTTAAACGGAATGTTGTATTTGACCTGTTGGAGATCTTAAGATAACAAGTTGATTCTACTACTCACTGTATCTCACAACAACTTCAGGCTGTCGTGGGTTTTCTCATCTTCCTCCTTGGAGTAGTGCTCCAACACCTTCAACTGAACTCTAACGAATATCGCCAGAGAGTCGAGAAATGCAAGCGTGACACCCGGACAATAACCACTGAGCGTAGGTCTTATGTCTCCTGTCGAAAAGGTACTAGTACTGGTAGAGCAACGGTTTTTCGGTACCGTTGCTATTCCCATAATAAATTGATAGAGGTTAGGGCCGCCTCGTTGCTAAACATAAGCATTATCATAAAAATTTCCTAACTCTCTTATTTTTTAAGCAGTTTATTTAGTTGCAATCCAGATGGCGGCGATGGTCGAACACTATGACCCGAAAATTGCGAGGATGGAGGAAGTTGTGGTTGTATCTCACTTGTCACCGATACAACCTGCTGGTTTTGTTCCGAGACGACCCCAATTGATCGTAATGCAAAACGTATGTCCCTAATGATACGGTAACGGATTTGTTTTGAAAGTATGCATGAAGAGGGCTGTGATCTGAAGGACTCTAACCAGAAAGAAGAAAATGAATATAGAACCACCCAAGTTGAAATAAAGAGCAATGTAGTAATATGAAAAGGTTCATGTTGTATCATTTGCATGTGCTATATGCACAATTGCTGGTAATTAGTTTTGTTGTTGTATTTTGTTGAACGTGTATGAAAAAGGAAAATGCATTGATTTTAAAACGATTTCATGGAAGTGGCGAAAGACTTGGTACATCTTTGTGGGTTTTAGAGAAAACGAGCACTTACATTCGTCACACTAGTGTCTCCGAAACCTGTAAGTACAGCAATCTATGGGTAAGATTGGCTGCCTGGTTGTACTTGATATCCGCATTATCAGACAACCACTACTTCGCAAAGAATAATCTCGATTAAAACAAATTTTAACGAAACTTATGTTGTTCATGTGAAGGAGTTTTAATATAGCGAACCGAAACGAAAACGTCAGGAAATAGTTTTCGTTAGTTTTGGTTAGTTTGTGTAAAAAACTCTAGATGCAATAATTTACACAATTTAAGCAGACAAGCCACACCGTTACAATTTAAACGGCAGTAGCAAAGGTATAATTCCAAGTGATTTCTCCAAACCTCCTCCATATTCTGGAAAATTGCGTTTTTTCGGTAGCGAAAAAAAAAATTCAAAAATTTAAAGCAAAATACTTCGGAAGTTTCAATCCAGCCTATCCTAAATAGGTTCCATCTAGCTACTCGAAATTTCCGACACGTCGTTTCACTGTGATTTTCCGCGAAAAAATTGAGTGCGGATGTCGAATCGCCCCCATATTTTGAATGCCACTGCGCATCGCCCAGTATTAGAACGGTTGAAAATTTGATCTCGTTCTTCCAAACTTTTGAATGTTATCGCGTTTCGAAAACTTTCAGGTGTCCATTATAGAGAACAGACTTAGGAGAACAGAGAGCAGACAAAAGGGGTGTTTTTTTTTTTTCAAGATTCCCTGGACGAAGGATATCCTGGGAAGAGAGGGTTTCGAAAAATAAAGTACTCCAATGGATAGATGGAGGAAAACGAGGCAATTCTTCTACATTGATGGAGTACCTGCTGTTTTAAAAAATTCTAAATTTCAAACGGCAGTATGTTAATTGTTTACTATTGGAATATATATAATTGTCCACCCTCAATATCCGCAGTATATTTGTTTGTTTACAGCCGAATGACACTAGAATTAGTTCTTCATGATAGAGGTGTAGGAATAACCCAGCTTCAGCCTCTGAAAAGTTGAAACTTTCCTCTCGTTTTCACGTTTTCCATCGATACTCACCGACATTCCGGCTTCCAGATCCATCACCCCCATCCAACCGATGTGCACGCTCAGAGGCCTCTGACATCGCATCATCATTATGTGGACCAGCACTTTCGTAGCCTGATCCTGATCGTACCAGTGACTTTCGAACAGTGCGTTCGTCATTTCCTTGCTCTGAAAATGTCGAGACGTCTTGAAAATCCTGCTACGGTGATCGATAACAATCACCTGCAGTATGATTTCGTTACAGTTCCAGGAAAACGCGATCAATTGAAGCGTGATGAAAGATAATACGGCCAGACTAGTTATTACGTCTTCGCCCTAAAATAAAGAACTCAAACGTTAATCATATAGGGTAACGATTACTTACCGCTGTGATCTGGAGGATCACCAGCGCGAATGTAGCCGAGCAAACTGTATAATCTATCATCACTATGTATTTGAGCGATTCGCTGAACTCGACGGTGCATCTAAAATCAGATTTTCACCCCAAAACACCTGAGATTCAAGAACGGTAAGCCATGGAAGGACGTCATTTTTCGCTTGCCAAATCTAATGATTTGCTTTTTCCACATTGCCGTGGAATAGCAGTGTAGCCCTGTGAAGTTCTCAACTATCAAGACGAGAAAAAAAATATCTTACAAATCCAAGAAGCTGCCTTCTTATTCTTATTTCCCTTGATCTCTTTTATTCCTCTGTATCATTTCCTGAGAGGTGTTTTGCATGGATGTTTGGTTTGGTTTCCCTCGAAGTTCATCCTTTTTACGTGAGTGCGCTCTTCATCTTACGAACTCTTCCACAACACATTGTTGCCTAATATCAGTCTTTCTTTCTCATTATAGCCAGGAGACTCCTCAATTCTGCACCCCGCAACATTCTTTTCGTTTCGTACGTTCGTGATCGGCCTGGGGGACAAGTATTATAGATTTTAACTTTGCTGTCCCTATGCATATTCATACTATGTGCTTAAGCAGCCCATCTTGTTAGTTGCTTTGTTGATCTGGCCTACCAGGTTCTTCGTTGTGTCAGGACTGTTCGACAGATCCGTATGGAGATATCTGACACTTGCTCGATAGCTCTTTAGCAATGTTATGCTTTCAGTGTTTTCTATGGATATTTGTTTCGTAAAACTTGTGTAGCTGTTTCTGGAGATAGTACGTATCATCGGCAGAGCAAGAAGAACCCTGTCAAATGCCTTGCTCATAAAAATGAAGCATAATTACGCTGGTGAATTAAATTCTATTTCGATCAGAGATCGTTAATTATTTGTGTTTCAAGACTTCCAAGATGCCAGTGAGGAGTTTCGTTACTGCATTCAAGAGCGTTAGGGTCTCATAGTTGTCTGGGTATTAATTTCTGTCCTTCCTTGCATATAGGGACAGTTACGTTTTTGTGCCATTCGGTAAATATTTCCAATATTTGTAAAATTTTGTTCAACTTAGGACAACTTCACCGGGCTCGTCGATCAAATTTGTGCCGTTCAAAATAATAATAATAACAATGTTTACTATTCCAAATAATATTATGTACATTCCAAGTTATGTAAAGCTATATAAAGGAAAAATGGGTCTTGAAACCAACTAAACTTATAACAAAGAAACAATACATATTACAACATATTTTATTCGCTTTAAATACAATAATTGAAGACGGGGATTCAGGAAAACAGAAAAAAGATGTTTCTTTATTTAAACAAAATGCTTCGTTAATTAGTGAACCATCGTTAAAATGCCGTTCTAATTATCAATTTGTCAAAAATTGCATTTCATGTGTACTTTGAATGAGCCGTTAGACTGGGTATACTTATTAATTATAAACGCAATCTGATAGGAAAAGCGCTTTTTGAAAATTCTTTTTTGTGAACAGATATTGTTAACAAATCCATAATATCAGTCAAAGCCATCACTCAGCTGTAACCTCTTCTAAATCCAGACTGTTTATACGGGATAATCTGATTGGTTGTTAGATATGGAGAATTTGAGATCCCATTTCTTTCTCTATAACTTTTCAGAGTACCGGTAATATTGAGATGGATCGTGGCTAAATTCAGTTAGATTGTTAGTTTTGGGTATCGGGATAACATTTGCGAGCTTCCAGTTTTTGAGGAAAATACGATTCTTGAACGCAGCAGTTAACCAAATAAGTAATTTAGGGAATTATAAAAGGGCGACAGGCAGTAATTAGATTAGTATTTATTCAAAATTCAAGATATTAGTTTTTTCAATTCTTTCCATTGTCGCTTAAAGGAAGAGTTTTGAAATTTGAACTTAAGATATGCTTTCTTTCATCCCTTACGACAGATGTGGTCAAGTGTCTAAGTTTTTTGTAATAATTCGAGCGTCCCAAATCTCTAGTGCGACGAAATTCAATCCTTGGTTTCTTAACCTATTCATGAATTTAATATTTTTAGTTATCCATATTATATATTATCAATATGTTATATTGGAACTGGAATGTTAAAGCCGCCAAAACACAAAATTCTGTCAACAAAAAAATCAATCAACACATTTTCAAAATATAAAAGAAATCCGCTGCAGCTTGATCATACTGAATTTTCACCAGATGTGCTCTATGATATCTTTGCACTCACCCAGTATAACTGTGCATTGAAAGTCAGAAACAACATAGATTCCAACACCTCCATATAGTGAAACATAATTAAGCAACTAAAAAATTAAAACTTCGTTTATATCTTATATTTATATTTATGGAAGGGCTAGCAAGCATATAAATAATGACCATAGAAGCTTCCAAACCTAATCGTAAAATTTAGTTATCAATGTTAATTTTAATTTTCATTAAAAAATATATTGTAATTCAGGTTGACCTTCGCTTATTGGCGACGTCCCTCAAGATTATCCCGGCTTACCACTCTTGGTTGGGACGCACGAGGAAATCAAATGCCACGCTCACTTACTCTATCAAACGTTGATGTCTGACGCACAACCGCTTCAGAGCGGCGAAAGCTTCTTCTTCCCGCTGATGAAAGTGCTGGAAACGGTATTGCAACAGTTTTAACTGAGCCCTCACGAATATGGCGAGTGAGTTCAGAGACGCGCTCGTCACACTCGCGCACAAACAACTAAGCGTCGGTCTGATACTTTGGTCCACCAAGGCGACAACGTAGTGTTTGTTTCGGTCAAAAGGGTACCAGTACCTGTTGGGTAGCGGCTTTTCTGTGGCGTTAACGCTCTCCGGCGATTGCATGAATTTATAAATTTCCATCAACCCTAAAATGTGTTATTCCACAATACCATAAGAAACTGTTTTTTTTTTCTAAGAAACTTAATCCTGTGGGCTCCTTTAGAGCCTAACTAAAACTGGCTTGCAGTTTACTCAGTACCGGCTTATATATTGTTTGAGGGGGCGTAGATAATAGATTTCTATGGATTCGTTGTGTTTAGAACCTTCATGTTGTTTTAGCCTAGTTGATATTTTTCGTCCTGTCTCTCCGATGTCTTATTTTGCCACATATGCATGGAATGTAACTGCGACTCAGATCTTTACCTTTCACCAATATGGGAATCATGAATCCGAGACAATGTCCATACCACTGTTGAAAAAATATTTCGGGATATTATCTGTTCGCTTGTTGAACTCCGGCTGGAATTCTGCATCCGACTGGAATCCTGCAGACGTTTCGCCAAGATCTCACTTGGCATCTTCAATGCTCGCCTTCCGAAAACATTACGGAGCGCGAGCATTGAAGATGCCAAGTCAGATCTTGACGAAACGTCTGCAGGGTTGCAACAAGCGAACGGATGATATCCCGGAATATTTTTTCTACATATTTTTCCATCCGTGAATCAATACGTGAATATATTACAATTACATAATTTTTTAAATAAGAAACGAGAAGAATTCTCAAGTTTAAGACCAAAATATGGTTACAATTGTTTGGAATTTCACTGTTATCGCTTCCGAAAACGATATTTCAGTGATATTTGGTACACATATTAAAAAGTTTTAGTAGTTTACCCGTAGGAATTTTAAGCTTTTCATTTTAATTAGTTCACTGGCAAAGAGATGAACCTTCTAGTACCACCATTGGAATAACCTTAGAAAATAAATTATATTTTGCACTAGAATCGTAACAGACGTCCTTTACTTGAAATTAAATTTTACGTTAGTACGAGAATAAAATATATAATGCTGAACCCTCACAGATTATTTGTTTTTACTATTTACAAAACTTCTTGGTTCCTCCTGCGTTGGTTGTTGTTGAATCGAACTTACTGAAGTTTCGCCTCTTGGCTTCTTCAGAGCTTACCTGAAACTGGCTCTAATTTTACTCTGTAACTGTTTATAAATTGTTTGGGTGGGGGGGCAGAGGAGCTAAAGCAAGGGCATAAACGACTGTTAAACAAAATTTTATGTGCCATTTCATGATTGTGTTCGGCAACTGCTGATGAGTTTATTTGCCGCATATGCACTGGCATCTCACACAGAATTTTGAGAGAATTTTTGGACAAACCAGATATACTGCTTCCGACGTTATATTTTTTAAGAACTTTAGATACGTAGTCAATGATGTTTTGGATGAAAGGGAAGACAACAGTGGCAAGTGTGGATTTGCTTTCGGACTCTTACATTCAAAACATCAAAAGTTTTTAAGAAACATAACGTCAAAACCAGATTTACCACTTTTTCAAAAATCTCTCAACATCTTCGATCCGTCAAGGACAAAATTCCGTTTGAGATACCAGAAGTTTACATCATTCCATGCATGTGCCGCAAAGAATACATTGGAGAGACCGGAGAAATACCATGGACTAGGCTCAAAAAGCCTTAACCGCGACTCAGGTCTTTACATGTCATCAATTTGGGAATCAGTCATCCGATACAATGTTTATGTCCCTCCTTTGGGTCATCTTTCCTCGAACAATATATATAGTCAGGTACAGAGTAAAATGCGAGCCAGTTACAGTTAAGCCCCGAAGAAGCCAACAGGATGATTGGCGAAACGTCAGTAACTTCGATTTAACAACAACCGACGTATAACGAATCCAGAATTTTTGTAAATGGTAAATAGCCTGTGGAATTTTCTCAGACAACCGACGCAGGAGGAATCCTGAAGATTATGCGCCGGTACACCAGAAGTTTAAGATAACTGGGAGCCCAGCCGTTTCCTATAAAGGTTCTTTCACCTCAAACTTAAAACGAGCAAGTAAGCCGTCCAGCAATTGACACCAACTATGCAGATGATACTAATTTGTTGGTTGCTAAACGCCAGAGATCAAAACTCTGCATTGAAGTCGCACGTGCTGGTAAAACAAATTTAAATTAACATATTAAAATTAGAACAAGATAACTTAGAAGCTATGTTGCGGACGTATCGTAGAATATGCCGCATCTTCTGGATGGACAGAACTAACACCGTAAGAGTACTAGTAAAAATGAGAAAGCAGAAGTAATGCGTAAAAACGAGTCAGAGGCTGAAAAATATTAGGGACTGGTACATAATGACTCCAGGGCAGTTCTCCTTCAGGCAACCACATTCTTTGCCTAAGTTCCAAGAAAATAAGGAATTAGAAATCCAAGCACTTGAGCTTTTGTGAAAAGAAATGAGAGTTGTTTCCAAATGTGCAGTATATTATCAACTGAGGATTCTCGTATAAAAAGTAATGTGCAATAAAAACTTGCTAAGTCCTTCACGTCCAGATCCAGCTTCATCCTTAAAAAGAGTAGAGGGGACCATATTTCGCCCCATTAATATGTCGTGTACAACTAACCCTACTCTCAGAATTAGTTTCAACTGAATGCAAAACACGTTCATGTTACTTTCACATCACTAAACTCGAGATCTCGATAACGGTAGGTCGTACAGGGTCGCAGTGGGTACGGATCGATTCAGCGTTGAAAAAACAACATGACTTGTATTTCTCTGTTCTCTGTTCTTATTTGTCTGTTCTTCGTAACTGACCTTCATTAAGTTTTTGAAGTCGGATAACATTCGAACGGTAGGAAGTACAAGATTCAAATTGTGCTCCACACTAATACTAGGTAATGCACAGCGACCGGCACAATATAGAGCCCATCAGAAATCGGCTGCTATTTTGTCGGGTGTTAGTGGTTTTTGCTAGGGAAATTGCTAGTAAGGCAAGTAAATATCCGAAATTTCGAGATTTCGAGTTGGTATTCTGCGGAAACTTAGAGTTCCCTTACCAGATTAAACCTATCGAAACTGGGCGGGATCGGAAGTTCCGAAGCATTTAATTTTTTTTTTCTGGTCCGAAAAAAAATGTTTTTCTTAATAACGCCATATCCGATTGAAAGAATCTAATACCAGAAGATACGCCAGATGGGGGGAAATATCCAAAAAATATTGTTTCAGTATATACCAGTTGTACCAGTTATAGTCAACAAACTGAAAATTACCATTTTTTAGGGTAAATCATCGGCCGTAACTAACAGACCGTTGCAAACGCAGCAGTTGGATTTTCGGGCCTTTTGAGGCCGCTTCGTGAGCTACAATTTTTGCATTTCCCGTGTTTGTCTATCATACAAGGTACACGGTAGGGGTGGAATTTAATATTACCTAGTAACTCAACTATTTACTTTCCGTCTATTATGGGTGCTCGTTTGTGATAGTAGAGCTGGAGCTTAACGGAAAAATAAAAAGATTTTTAAATATTTAAATAGAGCAACGCGATAGGAAGAACTATAAGGTAGACTCGTAATACACTGAGGAACTATCCTCAATACGATATGCGGTTCCAATGTGTATCAGTTTGGTTAATTGAATAGACTTTAGATGTCTTTTACGGATGAATAGCATTCTCTACGGTCACTTTCTCTGCACTGCAACTTGTGAAAACTTACCAGCAATAGGAAGGCTAACTGTTATGACAGTTCCAGAGCCGAACAGGATGAACATAATTTTGTAGTTGAACCTAGCGTGCCTTAGATACAATCGGCGTATGTGGAGATCCTTGCGGGATGCCTCCTGCATATACTGATTTTGCTGCAAGAGAATTCCAAGCAGGTCGACCATGCGTTTAGATTGCCACGCGATCATTTTGATGATAATGTGCGACGCGTACATGATGAACCTGTTCGCGTTGTCCACCGCTACAAAGACATTTTTACCAAGGGCCTGGTTTTTTATGGGTGGGAATGCACTCACCAGACGCCAGGTCGGAGTTGACCAACGACGGTATTTCTGCGAGTAGCGAAAATGCAGCCGAATAACAGAATAATTGGAAACACACCGAGTACGCTTGGTAGATACGTTTCCGGAAAATGGAGATGTCCGGACTGTCGACTTTCCAGATCCCGATGACCATCATCAGCCTCCTGACGTGCGTGAAATAGTTGTCCACCTCCATTTTCGAACAGATTCAGAAATTGCTACTTCAATGTATTATATACGCCTTAACGGGGACAAATGATGAGCCGTAGTCAGTGGCGTCTAAAACCATCATATCCGCGGGATCTGGTATTGGTGTTGTCGCGTGATTCAAAAAGCAAGAAAATTTACAACTTAATAAAGACAAAATTAGTTGGAGGGAGTATCAGTCGAAGGGCGTTTTTGAAGGTTAAACTTTTTATACAAATAAACATAAATCGTATTACATAAAGATCCAGTTAGGGGCTTTATATAAAGAAAATCTTTAAAATAATTAAGATTGGAATCCATTTTTCACTTTTCGAACCATCCATAGGAGTATCCACCTAATTAATTGTTAACATTAGATGATTTTTTACAAAGTCTGAGAATATTACTTGGAGTATCAGTCAAAGGGCGCTTTTAGAAGTTAAACTTATACAAATAAATATAAATCGTATTAATTAAATATCAAGTTAGGAGGTTTAAACAAAGAAAATCTATAAATTAACGCCTCATCAATTCGGGGAAAAAGTTTGAGATTGGAATCCATTTTTTTACAAAGTCTAAATGTGACATGATTGAAATAAGACGCTGGAAAAAAGATTTTGCGACGCCAATGCGTGTTGCTTCATCGCAAAACTTTTTCCGTAATAATACGTTAAGTGAAAACCTCAAATTCCCTTTTAATGTATGTACAAAGAGGCCTGTAATCACAAAGACTACAATTATTGATTATATATATCTCGGGAATCGGGAATGATGTTTGTATTCGCAATAAAGTTTCTTGGAGAACGGTTCCTTACGTAGCGAACTTGTAACAATGTTGTGGTCAAAAGTGTCATTAAACCGACATTTCATTTCATTATTCAAAACGTCCTTAAAATATGAAGATTAATAAATATTAATAAACATAAGAGAAAAGGGATATTAATCTACGATGCAATGGGCGAATTGAAGATTCCTCTTACGGACCACTATAAAAATTCCGGTAAATGAGTGTCTTGCAAATAAGCACTTCGAAGTCATGTCACACTTTGGTAAATATAAAAATGTGTACAAATAATAACGATTTTCAATTAATCAAATATCAAAGAAACTTTAAAACTGAGTCACAATACAAACATAAATAATATGAAATCATGTTAGTATAATTAATTAATTAAAAATATATAAATACCAAATATATAGACAATAACAAACAAAGAATACGTATAAAAAGGTATCACAAGAAAGAAAATCCTAAATATTGTAATAGGCGAAGAGAAGAAATTTGCTTTTAAGAGTGCGTTTGAATATTGTTTTTATTAGCTATCTCACAAAAATTAATTGGGGTATTACAAATCTGCAATTTATTTGAATGTTGTATATACAAGGAGTTTCATTTTTCTTGGTCAAGCATCAACTTTCTTAGTTTAAAAGGAACACCTGGTACATTACTTCATTTTTGAATTCTATATAAAATTCTATACATATTTTTTTTTGTATATAATGTCCTATACCTAAGTGTAACCGTTTTTGACATTTTTAATTTTTAATGCGAAAAATGAAGTTTGCAAGACTTAAAATATCTGGCAATTTCTTCATTCGGAAGCATTTGTTGTTTCACTTGAGTAGGTTTTGTTGTAGACAAAAAACTCGAATAACGGATTTAATAAGAAATTTCTTTACATATTAATACAGGATACGCGAAAAATATTATTAAAAATGAAATTAACAGAACTGCCAAAAAACTTTGTTTTAAATGGGAATTAACCATTTTTATAATCGTGTCATATTTAGTTTTAAAAATTAAGCCAATTTTATATGAGATTATATATGCCTAATATTTTTACTTTTTGGAATATTTCCTTTTAAACATTACTCACTCACAAATAATATGCAGTTGCCATATAAGTTCTCTAAGTTCATAGCCACGACGGCGTTTAAACAAAACAAGTGCTAGGACGCTGCCTTCTAGGACGTGTGTTTTGTTGTTAATTACTGTAATAATTCAAATATTTTTTGACACAGTTCTGATTTATTTATTTATTGTTTATAATTTTACTTTATTCGCTTGCGTATCATGTTTACCACAGAGGAATGGACTGATATGTTAGAAAGTTACTTATCGAATAATAAAAACCGAACCCTGGCTCTTAGAGATTATACAACAAAATTTCCATTAAGGATGCGTCCAGGAAAAAAGATCTTCGACAGGATTTACCAACACTATATATTATATGAAACCTTGGAGAAAGAAAATAAAAATAGGCGTCATATTTTGAAGGATGATGAGTCACTTAAAATTTTGTTGCACTTTGCAGAGACTCCTGAAGAGTCAACCTGAAATGCGTCTTTAGATCCAGATGTCGAAAGAACGACGCTTTGAACGTGCCTTCAAATAAACAACTGAAAGACCTAAAAATTCTGTCCAGTTCAGAAATTAGAGCAACGAGATTACAACATCATATTAGATTTTTGCAACAATCTTGTGGAAAGACACTTTTCAGAAAATATATTTGCTAATATTATTTGGATAGATCAGTCCATATTTACAACCTAAACTAAAATTACCCATTACTGGAGCAAGAAGAATAATAAAAATCATATGGAAGTTATAGGATCAGTTAGAACTTCTGTCCAAGTATGGTGCGCCATTTGAAGGTTCAGAATAATAGGTCTATTATTGTTTGATGAGAACATAAATTTCCAACGCTACTTAGAGCTGTTGAAAATGAAAAGGGAATGACGAAATTTAATTGGGCAACAGGATGGCGCTCCTTATCACTGAAGTCAATAAATTTGCACCTATTTAAATCCACATGGAGAATGGATTGAGGAGAGTGGTAGTTACCCCTGGCCTCCATGGAGCCCCGACTTATACTTAGATGTTTTTTTTATGGGATACACCGAAAGATTTAGTTTACATACAGAAACCGTCAACTGTCGAGGAATTTAAATGACGGATAAGACAAAATATCGAATATTTAAATGGGACTGAATCTGTTAGAAATGCGATTATGTATTTAGAAACCCTTTATACTACTTGTATTGCTCAAAATAGAGGACGTATTGAACAACTGTTGCAATAATTATTATCCTTTGTAAGCTATTATTTTTTTTATCGTTCGTTAATAAAATATTCACCAACGTTATCGCGCATCCTTATTGTGTACATGCATTTAATAATCTTTCATCATATGAAATCATAGTGGCAGCACTTTAGCACTTGTTTTGTTCAAACGCCGTGATAGCCACCTTACACTAACTGAAATTATATGGCAACGGCATATTGTTTGCGATTGACAAATGTTTAAAAGAAAATATCTCAAAAAGTCAAAATATGCAACCCTATATAAAATTCTCTTAATTTTTAAAGCTAAATATGACAAGATTATAAAATTATAAATATAGGTAGTTTCCATTTAGAATAAAACTTTCTCCTAAGTTTGTTAATTTCATTTTTTATTTTATTGTTCGCGTACTCTGGATTAATATGAGAATGAAAAAATTGACAGACATTTTAAGTCTTGCGTCATGCGTCATTAAAAATGTCATAAACGGTTAAACTTAAGTATGGGACATTATACACAAAATATGTCTAGAATTTTGTATAGAATTTAAAAATGAAGTAATTCGACTACAAATGAAACACCCTGTATGTACAACATTCAAATAAATTGAAGATTTGTAATACCCTAATTAACTTTTGCCTACAACTTTTGACTCCATATTTTCATAATATATTTTCTGAGATAAAGTAGTGTACCAAGATAAACGGCCGACCCTGTACATTCTAGGAAGTGTTAATAGTGTTGTGGAAAGAGGCCTTGACATGAAAAATTCCACGACTTAAACGGTATAGTCAGTAAAATGCGTTTCTGCCTCCTAAAGGCTCACTTCGCACGTGGGGACCTCTCCAACAAATCAAGAACAAAAAACGGTCGTACCACTCTCTAGTCATTTCTTCCAACATAACATTTTTGGAATCTAATAGTTCAGCCAACCTGACCATGATCGACCTGATCATAGATCAGATGACATCAAAATCTTACATTGCATAACTTCACATAACAAAAAGAAACCGGGACGGAATGCATAAATTAACGTCAAAATCTAGATATTGTGTAAGACAGGAATAGACATAGGAAAAATAGTACATTTTTAGCAAGGAAAACGAAACCTCATGAACAGACTCTTTTTTTCTGCATAATGTTTTATTTGCTCAACAGTTGACTTGGTTGCAATGCTAAATTGCTCAGACTATGCTGCGGAAACGGTAGAAACTGCATCATCTGCAAAAAGGGAAAAGTAAGCATAGGGGAGAGAAGAAAACACATAATTTGTGAACACTATAAACCATAAATGCCGGAGTAAACTTCCCTGAGGTATACCGCATTTCACTGGCCTAGAGTCAGAGACGTATTCAAATCCCCTAACAAAAGACCTAAACCAACTTACGGCAGTACCTCTAATATCATATGAAGACAATTTAAAAAAAAAGGTCGGATTATCAGCCGAAGGGCGGTTCTGGAAATTAAACTTTTTATACAAATAAAAGTAAATCGTATTAATTAAACATCAAGTTATGGGCCTTATATAAATAAAATCTTGAAAATAATGCCTCGTCATTTCGGTGTAAAAATTTGAGATTGGAATCCATTTTTCAGTTTTCGAAGCATTCATAGGAGTAGCCACCTCATTGTGACATGATTGAAATAAGACTCTGGAAAAAGATTTAGCGCATGCCAATGCGTGTTGCCGTAACGCAAAAACATTTTCCGTAACAGTACGTTAAGTGAAATCTTCAAGTTTACTTTTAATGTATGTACAAAGATGCCTGTAACCACAGGGACTACAATTGATGATTATATATCGGGAATGGGGAATGATGTTTGTATTCGCGATAAAGTCTATTGGAAGATGGTTCCTTATTTAGCGAATTTGTTATAATTGTTGGGGCAAAAATGTCATTAAACCGATATTAATCTGTGATGCAATGGGCAAAGCGAATATTTGAAGATTCCTGTTGC
The DNA here is from genome assembly GCF_029955315.1 of Cylas formicarius. Lineage (NCBI taxonomy): Eukaryota > Metazoa > Arthropoda > Insecta > Coleoptera > Brentidae > Cylas > Cylas formicarius. The sequence goes on along the minus strand of NW_026844352.1, from coordinate 13,498,835 downwards.
TGACCATTATGGACATTTCAAAAAAGGAGTCTTCCAAATAAGCACTTCAACGTCATATCAAACTTTGGTAGATATAGAAATCTGTTGGAATAATAGCGACTCATGATACTATTTAAATCAAGACATCCCATCTTATGTTATTTTTCATTAACTGCCAATAATTTACTGAAAAAGCGGTACTTTTCGGGCTCTTTTAGATTTTTTCCCATGACCGACACACGCTGACCCACAAATATTTTTCAAACATTTTCTAAAATACTTCGCAAAGTTCACTTGCATTTAAATGCAACGTTAAAGTCGATTTTTATTAGCCGACCAAATCTGAAGCCGATAGCTGCAAATCTGAGACACTTGTTACATTTCTTAATAAGACAGTTTTCCCAATTATAAAGTTTTAAAAGACAATGAGAACTAACACGTTAAAAAAAATTATCGTTTCTTTTTACTTAATTCCCAAGGAAAGTAAAAATTCCTTGATAAACATTAGCACAGACTTTCGGAAAAAATGGTCACTGAAAATTGGAGGAACATTTTATTTACATTTCTTTACATACATCGTATGTCCATTTTTCTTTGGGAGTCAATCAATGGTTCATAATCGAAGTGTACGAATAACCCAGTTTTAGCCTCTGAAACGTTGAAAATTTGGATCTCATATTCGTAGGCACTCGTAGGTAGTAGAGACTCACAGATATCCCGGCATCCAAATTCATCACTCCCAACCAACCGATACGCAAACTTAGCGGTTTCTGGCACCTCATCATCATCACGTGGATCACAACTTTCGTGCGTTGATTCTGGTCATACCAGTCGCTTTTAAAGAGAGCTTCCGCCAGCTCCGTACTCTGAAAACGGCGGGGATTCGCAAAATGCTACAATGAGAGATGGCAATCACCTGCACTATTATTTCGTTGCAGTTCAGTGAGCATAGTGAACGTAAATATGGTGAAGTTGATCAACAACTGCTGGCCCTATTAAGAAACGGCTTAATAACGCACCGAATCGAAAGACCATCCCTCACGTCTATAATCTGGAGGATCAGCAGCGCGAACGTAACCGAGCAGACCATATAATCCAGCATCACTATGTACTTGAGCGATTCGCTGAACTCACTGGTATATCTGAAATACAAACTGCAACCAAAAGTCGCTGGAAATCATCAAAAAGGAAATGGCCGTCATCACTTACGCGATCAAGCCTTGATGCTTCTCGCACAGCAACTTCAGGCTGTCGAGGGCTTCCTGCTTCTGCCGGTTAAAGTGCTCGAATTGGTGCTGCAACACTTTTAACTGGATGCTGACGAATATCGCCAACGAGTTGAGCGACGCGCTGGTGACACCAACGCAAAAGCAACTGAGCGTAGGTCTGATGTTTTGGTCCACCAAAGCCACCAAGTAGTATTTGTTGCGGTCGAAAGGATACCAGTACCTGTAGGGCAGCGGCTTTTCGGTTGCGTTGATATTGTCCGGCGATTTTATAAAATGATAGATATTCACGCCACCTGAAAGAAGGTTTATGTGTCTATGAAGAAGGACGGTGAACTATTTGGTACTCAAAGGTACCAAATAGTTCACTGTCCTTTGAGAAGAGAAAATGTAGTTGGACACATAGTTTATAATGGGAAATATAACATCTTGCATCATACACTCTAACAAGAAATTGAAAGCGGGGAATCAGAAAATAGACCGGTCTGAAAGCTCAAGAAGAACTCCGCAAGAGAAAAGGGCAGAAGCAAGTAAAGAATAACAATAATAAAAATGAAAAATTAACATAGAAAGAATTTCGATTAAAAATTTATTACAAATTAATCGGGTGGCCCGTCTATTAAAATATCTACAAAGAATATACAAAAAGAAAGTGAAGACAAAAGATGTTTGCTATATATTTCAAGTGTTTGTATTTTAACGGACTGATGACAACTTTATTTATATACTTATTCTTTTCGTACTTTAAAAAAGCATGACTTTATATAAAGTTTCCTTTTTCAAAAAGCTGCAGATTTCGAAGTGTTAGCAATAAAATGATTTTTTATTATAAAAATGCTGCGACAACGAAACATGGCGAGAAAATCAATGAGAAATATCGCTATTTTTCCTTGCTGTGGATTAAAATTAATTAAAATAGAGTTCTTAATGAAATTTTTCATAAAATTATATGCTATTTGTAATATATAATAATTTTTTATTTTAGACATTATGCAAATTTAAAAACTTTGTTTTAACATAATATAAAATAATAAAACTTGTGTTAATAACGTGTTTAAATGCCAAATGGCTTCTAAGTATATTTTGATTCAATACTTTTTATAACACTTCTGGACTCCTCCTGCGTCGGTTGTTGTTAAATCGAAGTTGCTGACGTTTCGCCAATCATCCTGTTGACTTCTTCAGAACTTGACTGAAACTGGAGTAATCTTACCAATTTCAGTCGGTGATCTTCTAACTACTTGTTTTTGCGCTTGATGTTCTTTCCATAAAGGCTTGTTAATTTTTCAAAGAAACTTCCACAGGCTACTGTAAAACTTTTTATAAGACTTCTGGAATCCTCCTGCGTCGGTTTTTGTTGACTCTAACTAGCTAGCGTTTCGCCAACCATCCTGGTGGCTTCTTAAGTTTTCCAGTTTCAGTCAAGTTCTGATGAAGCCAACAAAATGATTGGCGAAAAATTAGCTAGTTCGAGTCAACAAAAACCGACGCAGGAGGCATCCAGAAGTTTTATAAAAACTATTACAGTAGCTTGTGGAAGTTTCTTTTAAATATAAAAGAATTGAATAAAAGTTAAGTTCTTTACTGACATCGACAGCGCGCGTGGCCTACTAATACATAAATAAAAAATCCCCTTTGTTTCCGCCTTTTTCCATTACAAACAATAACGAATCTATATGGTTGAAAAGGGCTCGATAAGAGCATTTTACTAAGATAATAGCCAACTATGATTGCCATATCAAATAAGAAAGTTAAATAAATAAATAATAAAAATAAAATAAAAATGAAATAGTTAAAAATAAAAAAGTTGTAGGCAATTACGAGCACCCTGTACACAATGAGGAAATAAGACGACAATAACTAGCGCGGATGTAGTAGAAACAAAACTGTTGAAATAAGAACCCCTTTTCCAAAACTTTATTTCGAATTACACTTTTGGTACCTCACTGGTCTATCTGGACTTTTCTTATGAGGTTTTCTACCAATACTGATATTACCACAAACTGTCATTGAAATTCTACTTTTTTCCAGTAAAATTAATCTCCTAATTTCCTGCTTTTAGTAATTTTTTATCTTAAACTTTATGTAAACATATTTTTGCAAAATAATTCGTAGGTAGTTGTGGTATCTTCCATTTTCCACACGGAAAACTTACCTACTCCAGCAATGCTGATCGCTATGACCGTCCCAGAGCTGACGAGGAGAAACATAAGCTTGTGATTGTACCTCGCGTGTTTTCTATACAAGCGACGTATGTGGAGGTCGGCACAAGAGGCCTGCATCTGCTGGTTTTGGTCTAAGAGTACTTTGAGCAGGTCTACCATCCTTCTGGTCTGCCACGCAATCATTTTAATTATGATGACGATGTACACGGTGAATCTGTTTGCGTTGTCCATCGCTGCAACTGAAAGCTTTGCCGATGGCCTAATTTTTTTACTGCTGATATCCTCACCAGCTGCCACGTCAGTCTTCATCAACGAAGGTATTTCGACGAGCAACGACAGAGCCGCCGAGTAACAGAATAATTGGATAGAGAACGAGTAGACCTGGTAGATTCGTTTCCCGAAAAACGAGATGTCGGGACTTTCCACTTTCCAGATCCCGACCACCATCAGCAATCTCCTGACGTACGTGAAATAGTTGCCCACTTTCATGTTTGAGCAAGTGCGAAAGCGACCGCCTTTATGTAGCAGCGGTCGCGAATGACGTGGGTTTGTTCAGCGGCGTCTCGGAATTTTTTTTTTAACAGGGTGTCCAAGAGCTCGACACAACAATAATTGTACAAGGTGTTTATATTTTGCAAAAACACATTATTTTAAATATCATCTAGTATATTTTAAATGATTTTAGGTGAAATTGCTAAAACTTAAATAAAATCAGCTATTATTCTTTTTTTGTTTGCAAAATTAGCTACTTATTAAGTATATTTTCATCGTATGGCGAAAAGTATAACAAAACACACTGTACACACCCCGGGTAATGATACAGAAGTTCTTTTCGCCTTTTTTGACAAAACAGAAAAATTGATGCGCTTGTGTCTGCTGTACTGCAGATTTAAAAAACGGTATCTCTAATAATACGTTTAAGGGAAAAACTGACATTTGATTTTAATATATGTACAAAGAGGCCTGTAATCATAAGGACTGCAATTATTGATTATAGACGTTCACCACATCGCGAAATGTGACTAGTTCCCTAGGGAATCGGGAAACGTAGTGCATGTGAGTAAGGTGTGATTAAAGAATTTTTGCAATAGGGACTATCACAAAACTACTAAATTTCGTCATATTCACACAAGTTCAATTTAATGGTTAATTATAGAGATATGAATAAATTTGAAGTTATGCATTTTAAATGAAAAGGTTTTTTTACAAAAAAAAAAACTTTGGGGTAAATACTCCATCATATTTGGCGTAGAAATATATGAAATTGAGGCATTAACTTACACTTTTGCCGTATTTTCACTTTTTTCATAACTTCATAATTACTTTGGCTCAAGATCATTAAAAATTGGTTTAAGGTTAGGTATTATTCACTTAAAACATAAGATTTTTGTAATAACACTAGCAAAATCTATGCGCTCTTGGAGCAAATTCCTTAAAAAATTCCCCCTAATATCATTTTGTCTCCTTTGAAATTAATTTAAAAGATTAAATTTAAATATTATCTCATGGAAGAAGATTAGGGAACTTAAATAAAACAAATTTTGAAAAAAAAAATAGTTACACATATTTAAAAAATAATACATACTTAATATGGACTCCCAAAACTATTATAAAATAAATAGAAACCCACTATCGTATTGATAAGATACTTATACTATCATTTTGGGAATATACACCTACCTACAAAGTTACATTTCAAAAGTTTGTTGAAATAAATTTCCTAAATAAGTCTGTAAATATTTACTAATACAACCTTAATTTGTTTTAATAAGATATACATACAAGAATACGACAAAAGATATATTGGTATTACTTAGGTGTTTTAATTACTTTATTTCCTTATTCAAGTAGGTCGAGTATTCAAGGAATCTTTGAGTATATGTAACTTCATTTCGTCTCCAATATTTTGGTATATATCATTTGTTTGATCTTCTGGTTCATTTTTTGCGAAAATATACGCGCCAGTCAACTTTTTCCAGATCTCGGAAACGGTTGGTCCTAGGGGACCGCCATTGGTACAGATCGACTCAGGGTCAAAAAAATTTTTTTTTGTCTGTTTCTCCGTTCTCCGTTCTCTGTATGGACTAAAACCGCGATAACTCGGCAACCGTTTGAGCTAGAGGGCTGAAATTTTGACCCTTTTATCCTGAAAAAACGGTATTCTGAAAAGGAAATATGAGCCCGATCCGACCACGGCAACCCCGATTTTTTGTCACTTTTGTTTCGATGTTTCGGCTTCGCTATGAAACACGATAACTGTCCGAAATTTGAATCTATCGACTTGAAATTTTCCACGAGGGTAGAGACCGAGCCCCTAACGGAACCTATTGAAATTGAGATCGATCGGTGATTGGGAAGTATTTTTAAAAATTCAAAAACCACGTTTTTTTGAAAAATTAAAAATGACTATACCTCGAAAACGGTTTCGCGGATCGAAACAATTCGCAAACGAGAAGATGCAGAATGTGGATACCCATAAATCCTTATTCTTGATAATTTTTCCTAAATATACAGGGTGTACCGGTATTTCCAAAAAACTGATCCTCGCAAAGATAATTGACTGTAAGTTAAACACTGTTACTCAGTCAGACTTTTTTTCTACATGACAGTGTAGGCCGTAGAGACGGCTAAAATCCTTGTATTTAAGGTTTTCGCGTATTGTACAGGGTGTTCGAGATATATTGCGTTTTATTGAAAAATGCAACAGGTGCCCCAAATTTGCAGCTATCGACTTCAAATTTGGCAGGGTGGTAAAAGTCCACCCATTCACCCAAACACTTGAAGCTGGGCGCAATCGGACATCGGCAAATATTTTTTAAAAATTTTCGAAAAATTTTTTGGCGCTATTTTGGACTGCATAAAAAAATTCATTTCTCGAAAACGCTTCACCCGATCAACAAAATTCTTGAACCAAGAGACGCAGAAGATCCGGGACTATAAACTTTATTTCGGGCATTTTTTCGATTATATAGAGGGTTTTTGAATTATAGCCAAAAATCTGAAAGACTCTGAAAATTGTCCTTTTCCAGAGTACATTATTAGCAGTAGGTCAAAATTCGTAAAAAATATGGCCGATTGTTTAGAACGTAGGTGTAGACCACACCGAGAGCTACAATTTCTGTATTTACGGTTTTCATCTAGAACACATGCTGCTCGAGATATTTGAAAAAATGCATGTGAAAATCGCGGTCAATTTAGACGCGATGACGTCACCATTATCACGTGCTGTGCGCTGCATTGTTTCAGATAAGTATTATTTTCTCGAAAACCATTTGCTCTATTGGCAAACTTCATCTACCACGGAACGTGGGAGATTCAGGGTTTTAATCTCGATTTCCGTAATTTTTCCGATTATGTACAGGGTGTCTCGGTTATGGGCAAAATATCTAAAGTACCGTGAAAATTTCCGTTTTCGTGTATAAAATATTAGCTATAAATGAAAAACTGTAAAAGATAGAAAAATTTGGTTTAAAACGTGTTACGAACTGTATCGAGAGCTATAATTTTCGGATTTAGAGCTTTCGTCTATTATACAGGGTGCGCGAGATATTTGAAAAAACATAACCAATAAAATCATAATTCGTCATGAAATGTCAACATTTTCAAAAAGTAGTTTCCGATTCGGATTTCTGATACTCAGAAACCCCTTTGGCCAAAATTTTGCAAGCTTTTGAGACATTACCTCGAAATCACATTTTGGGCGGAAATACCAGCTCAAAAATCGATGGTCCGTAATTTATGATTTATATCTCGCTTATTTTAAACTGTGAGAAATTGAAATCTATATGTTTTATACCTACGTCCTTCCTCTATCTAACAATACCAAAAAGTTTCACGCAAGTTGTACCGTTTGCCGTCGGGAAGGGCTTTTGTAAAATTTTGCAAATTTTTAAATAATGCTTAATTACAATTAAATCGGCCGGGCTGGGGTTAACTTTATGGTGTCTGTGGAAAGACCTCATTGACCTCCATCTTCCATAAAAATTTCAACCTTCTCGGAGCAACGTAGGTATTTTAAAAAATTTCGGCACATGAAAATTTTGGATCGAAGTCGATGTTAAGCGATCCGGCTGAAATTTGACACGAAGATAGGGGGTCGGGGGGGTTTTCAAAAAAAATAGTCAGTTGTTTAATTATAAGCTCCTTAGTCCTTCCGGGGGACAAAATATCGACAAAAAAACGGATCTTTTTGATAAAATGCTTTTTATTTCCGTTATTTGCAGTTTTAAGAATTTGACATTTATACGTTACATACTATGGTCTTTTCTATATTTAATGATATTAAAGGATTTTACTCAAGTTGTATAGTTTTTTCTCGGGAACGGTTTTTGTAGGAGACTGCAATTTAAAAATAAAATGTATTAATTATTTTTTATAATTAAATGGTGGGAGCTGGGAAGGACATTATAATTTCTATGGCTAGAGCTCATTGACTTCCATCTTCGAAAAAAAATTCAATCTTTTCAAGGCAACATAGTTATTTTAAAAAAAATGAAAACATGAATTTTTGAGGAGCATCATGATATCCATGACAATTATAAATTGAGAATAAGTAATAGACCTCATTGACCCCTAACTTCCATGAAAATTTCAATCTTCTCTTTCAATCTTAAAAAATTAAAAATCTAAAATTTTTGAAGAAAAACATGATAAATATGAAAATAATAAATTGAAAATATTAAAAGAAAATGGGGGGTTGGGGGCGACATTATAGTATCCGCGGATGGACCTCACTGATGTGTATCTTCCATAAAAATTTCAACTTTCTCGGATCAATATGAGCTGAGAAATAACCTTGAAATCTCATTTTAAATGGAAAAATCGGCTTAAAAATCAATGATAAATTTTTAACGTTTTATATTTTATTTAATTATAATTTTAAAAAATTGAAATTTATGCGTTAAATACTTTGGTCCTTCCTCAATCCAATGATACCAAAAAGATTCCCACAAGTTATACCGTTTACCGTCGGGAGCGATTTATGTGTGTGACTGCAAATTTTTAAAAATAATTAATAATATTTAAATGGACGGGGCTGGGGGGAATTTTATGGTATCTGTGAATAGACCTTATTGACCTCCATCTTCGATAAAAATTTCAACCTTCTTGGGGCAACTTAAGTGGTTTAAAAAATTAAAAATCTAAATTTTTAAGGAAAATTATGACAAACATCAAAACAACAATTCGAAAATATTAATTAGAAATGGGGGGGTTAGAGGGGGGGATTTTGTAGTATTTACGAATAGATCTTTTTAACCATCATCTTGAAGAAAGATTTCAACCCCCTCGGAGCAATGTAAGTATTTAAAAAAAAATTGAAATGTAAATATTCTGAGAATAATGTTTCTAATTCAGGAGTAGGCTGTGAGATTTGTTTGAATCCTTTATTTTGATTGGTTCGGCAATTATACATGCAATTTTCTTAAGCTTTAATCATATTGGTCTATGCATGTCATTGGAGGCTCATTTCATTATAGATTTTCGTTGGAATAACATCGTCAATAATAACGGTATCGAAACGTAAAATAAGATTTTCAGGGAAATTCCGGGGGTTTGGAGGTTGCGCTGAAGACAATGCAATAATTTAAAATTGTGTCCGACGTTTCCTTTTAGCAGGAAGCCATCCTCAGAGCACTAATTCTTAATAATTGGCACTTAAAGGTGGTTCCGGGGGTTTTGAGGTGCGCTAAAGACGATGCAATGATTTAAAATTGTGTCTGACATTTCGTTTTAGCAGGAAGCCATCTTCAAAGTACTAATACGTAATAATTGGAATTTGAAGGTGATTCCGGAGGTTTTGAGATGCGCTGAAGACGATGGAATGATTTAGAATTGCGTCCGACGTTTCGTTTTAGTAGGAAGCCATCTTCAGAGCATTAATTCGTAATAATTGGATTTTGAAGGTGGTTTGTATGAGTTTTATGGAATGCTGAAAACAAAGCAATTATCTAATATTGTGTCCTACGTTTCGATCCAATCAAGTGCAACAAATCGCAATTACTCGTAAAAAGTTTTATATTTAACGAAGTTTGCCATGATATTTAAACTCGGCTAGACATGAACGACCCTTTATACAGGGTGCAAACATAATACAATTATATTTCGCGAAAGTTCCGTAGTGGTCCGCAGGAGCACAACAGAAAAACAATGCTTTCTCCTAGGACAAGAAGCCGCGAAGCGGCTTTATTGACTGCGTAGCGCGTAGCGCGGAGCAGTCGCCTCGCGCAGCGACGAGATTGCGAAAGCAATCTTGTTATATGCCGCCAAGGCAATATAAGCTAGGTTTTACTGCTGTTCACTTTCATTTTCCTGTGTACAAACAGTACTAGTAAAATTGCTTGTCAACTTGGAATAGTTGAAAACTTAAAACATGAAAACAAAATATTAAACTTACATAAAATTATTTAAAACCGGTAAACAAAATGCTCTTCAAGTTTTTAAATCGTTATTATTTTTACGTTTAAATTCATTGGACATTGGCATTAAACATAATTTCATTATGAGAAGGTGGAACGTTCTTTTAACCTATCTATCTATCTATCTATCTAAATTATGATGGTATCTAATTATTTGAAACAGAAACGAGTTTTGGATTCTCGTTTACTCCGATTTTAAATATGTATCAATACTATACAAATGCACGGACACTTTCCTTTTTAGGTTATCTCTTTTTGTAAATAACGTAATTCATTATTAGGCTACATTCCTTAATCAAGGTATTAACCTACCTTTAAATATTTTCATCGTATGGCATAAACGATACATCTCAATAAGATTTGTGAACTCCTCTAAATCAGCAATAATTGAATTGAATTGAATTAAATTGATTTGATACGACCATCCAATCCAACGATCACCCTACTAACAACGAAATTACACTACACTTGCTTCTAGCACATTCTAAAAATGACCAAGCAGCATGGCGTTCACGGTTAACTATATGCATAACCATATGCCGTAAGACCTCATGCCAAACACCTGGAATTTTCGGAAAGAATATAACCATGAAAGTCTATAGAGACAAACTCAAATCTCAGAAGCATTTATAGTCAATGTTTACAATGTTAGTCAGAGACCCAACATAACACACTATACAAGTTTTTTACACGTGATTTTCTTTTCCTTGAAGCTGTATTTTTTTGTTGTTGAGTATTAGTGCTGGTTCTAATTGGCACGGGTTGCCACGGAAAATTTTCCATATTTTTCTCTGCCCTTCACGAATGGCATTAATGACAACTTGTTTCTTAAAGAGTCTGTAAGTTGTCAAAAACTGAAGGTTGGTGACAAAAACAAAATACAAATGTGGCTTAGGGCTGACACTACAACTACACTGCTCAAGGAAAATAGTCTGTTCTAAAAACTAAGCTCTCCAATTACCTACCGTTAGGCAACGTGCTAGATACCAAGAGTCAACAAAAATTTTAAAATAACTGCATCCAACTTTAAATCACTGTAAAAACAATTTGCTTCCAAAAATTCAGAACAAAAGCAACAATTTAGGGATTGTCCAATGAATATGTGGCAGTCCAAGCATATCAAAAATAAATGGAGGAAGAGGAAAAACCACTATTTTGTGTTAAATGAGGTCAGCCTCTCAACAAGTAAAAAGTGGCCTCAACTAGACAGAGAGGGTTTTGTGAGTGTTCTTAAAAGTAATATAAAATTGCTACACTAACAACAACACTACACACACTACCTACCAAGAACTAAGAAAAGCAAAATACACTTTAAAACTAAAAATTAAAAACTCAAACAACTTCGACAGACACAAAATAAGATCATTGGATAAAAGAACGTTTTCGCTTTTCTACACAAGTCGCAGACTATAAAGAGATTTTATTTTTCTAATCCCGTCTGTAAAATACCTAATTACACATCGATCTTGCGTGCGGAATGTGTCATTTCACAATGTCAGTTTCGTTTCCCACGGATCCGAGCCACTTCGGGCGTTTTCGGGACATTACCGCACTTGTTCGTTGAACAATTGCTTCGCTGCAATCCGCTTGTTCCAAACAAACTAATGACTCAAACTTTGTTTACCAAGCATCACTTTACCACGTCAGTTTCGTTTCCCACTGAGCCACTTCGGATTTTACCGCATGGGTTTGAGAGCAATCGGATGTTTTCGGAGATATTTCCCACGTTTTGAATTTTGACGTCTGTCAATTCTGTCTGTCAAAGTGTCCCAAAAACTAACGGTCGTACAAAAAGTATAGTATGCAACAAGTTCGATAAACTTTTTAACTCACTCGTTTATTAAACACTCGCTCCGCCCATGTCGCTGCGCTCCGATTGTGCCAAACAAACTCATAACTCAAATGCTGTTTACCAAACATCACTTTACCACGTCAGTTTCGTTTCCCACGGATCTGAGCCACTTCGGATTTTGCCGCATGAGTTTGAGAGCAATCGGATGTTTTCGGAAATATTTCCCACGCTTTGAATTTTGACGTCTGTCAATTCTGTCTGTCAAAGTGCACCCAAAAACTAACGGTCGTAGAAAAAGTATAGTATGCAACAAGTTGGATAAACTTTTTAACTCACTCGTTTATTAAACACTCGCTCCGCTCATGTCAAATAAACCCGTGAGTAAAATGCCGTTACCCGAGCCACTTCGGACGTTTTCGGGACATTACCGCACTTGTTCGTTGAACAATTGCTTCGTTGCGCTCCGCTTGTGCCAAACAAACTTATAACTCAAATGCTGTTTACCAAACATCACTTTACCACGTCAGTTTCGTTTCCCACGGACCTGAACCATTTCGGATTTTACCGCATGAGTTTGAGAGCAATCGGATGTTTTCGGAGATATTTCCCACGCCTTGAATTTTGACGTCTGTCAATTCTGTCTGTCAAAGTGTACCCAAAAACTAACGGTCGTAGAAAAAGTATAGTATGCAACAAGTTCGATAAACTTTTTAACTCACTCGTTTATTAATTAAACTCGTAATATAAATCATAATAAAATATTTATAAAATAGCAATGTACTATTACTTTCTTTGTGGAACGCCATATTGAATTTCATTTGACAGGTCGTTGGATTGCCAAATGACTCGAATAGGTTATCCAGGTTAGGTTCATGTTGTTTCCGACATTCTGACGCGGCGCTTTTTCTTCTTCTTTTCAACGGCGGACAAAGCCAATTTATTCAAGATATCAGTGATCATAAAAACAGTGTTGTGTATACTGTTTTAAACAGTATTAAAAATTGAAATAGATTATAATATTGTTTTTAATAAAACCATATCAGTTCCCAGAGAGAAGGTGAACCGTCAGACCTGTGACACCAGAATTGCTATAATTAAAAAAATAATTTGAACTCTAACCAACGAATGTAAATAAAATCGGACTTAATCAAAATAACAAACGTAAAACCGCTCAGATTAATTTCCGTTGCGCGGACGGATGCGACGCGAACCGACCTGAAAACCGAACGATATATGCCAGTATATACAGCGTCCATATTGTTTTGTTAAATTGATTTCGCTTCAGTGTGTAATGGAATATTTTCACCCGGACTTTGCGGAACACTAGAGTAATTCGATTAAATTAGACGATAAAGGCGTTAAAATCGTTGACGGAATATGGAAAACTTAAATAGCGATAAAATGTTTGAATTAATGGGAAAAATACGACGATTTTGATTAAAATTCGTTCATTGAAAATTTACAATATACTAATACTGTGCGCGTGTAAAAATTCAGTGGGGCTGTTCCGGAAAAATATATATGCAAAAAATGGGAAATTCCGTCCAGTTCCGCTCAGTTTTGGTGTCGGCCATAGTCGTATGTCACCTTTATGAAATAAAAAAAAGACACCATAATACAAAAATACAATTTATGTCAACGGGTATTAAGGAGACTTAAGAAAAAGGAATGAGAAGGATATGAGATCGGACGTTTTTAAAGGGTATTTCGCTAAAATGAGAAGAGAGAATTAAGAGAAAACAAGAACTTATCAACTGGTCAACTGGGACATATACATACGACCAAGTAAATTGTCATCACCACCTTTTTAAAACTCTTATTTTGACGTTGTTTGACTGTAATCCTTATTTGAAGCACTAACGTTTTCCATTATTACCCCATAAAGTTCAACGCTACCTGCGGCGGCATATTCGCGTTACAACAATTTAAAGCTTAGATGGTGTTGTCAGTAGTAATACAAATATGATAAGTTTTCAAAATAGCAAATATTGTGGTTTATGAATTAAAAAATTAAGATTTGGTTTTTGTTTAATTGCACTTCAACTGTTCTGACCTTTTAAGTATTTTTATTTGTTTATTTTAAAAAACATCTACTTTTCTCGGGGTTACCTTACCCTTCCTCGATCTTCTATTAGTAAGAAAAAGTAAAAAAATTGAATTTGAGATTTTTAGGAAGGCCACATATACTAACAATGTGCCTCGTTATATTTTAATATTCTACAGGTTTTTTAACATTCCCCTTTCGAAGGCATCATTTAATAGGGAATTGAGGACGTCTAGACAAATTGCGTTCAATAACAATTATCCACTTTGTCGAATCGAGAAATTATTTTACAAATTTGCCAACAAATACCAGTTATATTATAAAATCAAGACCTCCGGAACGTAAATTCCCATGCTTGATCTATTTCGGTAATATTTCATTGCACCTAGCTAAATTGGTGAAGAGCAAAAGTTTATAAAATTAATAAAAGTTAAGAATCCAACACATTGTTTTTCTAAATCAATTTGTCTGATGAAAAACTACTAGGAAACGGAAGTGACATAGAGCAAATCTGCTTTCGCTAGTCAACGTTTGTCCACGGAGCATAACTTTTCTCCTAATAAAAATTTTACACGACTCCCTAAAATGAAAAAAAAATGATCTTCTGGAGAAATTAGAAATCACCAAAGCCGAAAAGAGTCCTATCCTTGATTACGTCAATAATGTTTTGAGCCGAGATTAATTTTTAGTAATACAGGATGTTTTCTAATTGAAAGTCAATTATTAAAGGGGCGATTTTTGGGTCCATTTTAAAAAGAAAGCATATGTAATAAAGGCCTTAACTTTTTATGTTTTAAATATCTGTAATACCACCTTAGATATTTTAATGAAATTTGGCATGCATGTAGTATGTATCAAGAGGCATTATATAGTGTACAAAATTTTCTTTTAAATAAATTGGCGTACGAAATTTCACCTGCCAATTTTTCTCTTAAAATAAAAAATATTCTTACAATCTCCAATATTTTCAAAGGAAATTTTATATCTTGATTTTTTTTTAAATTCAGAGAAATTAGTTTTTAAATTTAAATGAAAAAAATTATAAGATATCAAATCCACTCGTAAGTGAATGCAAATGTCATTGTTGTGTGTCCAAGATAAATGATAAACGATTCTTATTTTTAGAAAAATGCTACGTAATATTAACAACATTAATAAATGAGTAACAAACTTTTTGAAAAAAAGCAAAACACAAATACTAGATAAGTTGTTGGAAATGTCCTCCACCTTGCATGCTTCAGCTCTATTCCTCATATTGCAGCGCACTCTTTTAACTCTCCAGTGTTTGTTGTTAAATAACAGGAAGCTCTTATACGATTTTTCAGCTTGTCTGCGGTATTAACTGGGGTGCAATATACCAGACTTTTAAGATGCTCCAATAAAAGAAAGTCCAAACCATTTAAATTTTTAAAAGGGACCAATTAAGTAATTTCCGACAATTCCAGCCCAAATATATACCGAAAACTATTCTTGATGTTTAAATTCAACTGCTGCAAGGGGATTTTCATCGGCGCAAATATGGTTAATGTGGAAATTTCTGATTACATTTCTGGAAAAGTTAGCTTCATCTGTAAACAATATAGGATAATGAACATTTTGTCCAAAAACCTATGATCAAAATTAACAAGCAAGTGAAAATCTCTGGCCTTGAACTCGTTTTAATATGATATGGTATGATATGGGAACAATAAAAAATCGTCCAAGAAGGGCAAGATAATCAGATTATTTTGAATTTTTCTAGACCTAAGTTCAGGATTCTCATCAATAGAATATAAACCTGCTTCTTAAATTTCTTACAGTCCGATGATCTCCTCTGGAAATGATTATTTGTCCTAAAGTACCTGTTGCAGTCAACCTTCTATGTACATGTTGAGCACTTAGGGGCCTGTAACATTTCTCAGGAACTACTGATTTTAGAAAAAAAAAGTTTATACAAAAGTGTTATGGTTTAAATTATATTTTAAAATTAATAATTTTTTATGTACACAAAGTGTTTAGAATTAGGACATATGTTCGTATGAAGTTTGCTTCTTAAAACAGACCCAAAAATAGTTCCTAGTTATGGACCTTAAATTAGAAATCACCCTATATATATGCTGCAGGTCGTCAGTGTAAGTCTGTTAGGTGTTTTTTTACATTTTTTATTCTTAGCCCAATATTTTGTATTTCTTTTTTTGGATCTCTGAGTTGACTTCCTTTTAAGTGCGTATTCTTAACTTATATAAATTATTTTATTATTTGAAAAAATTGCTTTTAAAAGTCTGATGATGCCCATGTAGGCGAACATTTTATAAATAATAATTTTAGGGGACATCGACTTCGAAGCTTAATTGAATCTTTATAGTACTATTTAAACAGTTTTAGTTAAACTCTGAAGAAGTCAAAAGGATCATTGGCGAAACGTCAGCAAGTTCGATTCATCAACATCCTGAGAGTTTTACACTAAATTTTGCTAAAATTGTTAGTAGCGAGTAAATCTTCAATTTTCTACAATTGCCATTGTAAGAACTTGCCTAGAAAACCTTTATATAAACCTCGCGAAATTAAGCTAAGAAGTTTTTGTGCAAGCAAAATCAGCGGCCCGAACCGAATGACCACTTGATTCCAAAACGCCAAAGCGGTAACTTTTTAATCACCCAAAGAGCCGGCGGACACGGACCGTAATTGATTTTCGATTTCTTTAATCCACCACTCCACATAAATTTTAATTTACGAGGTCGAAGGCCCCTCCCGCGCCGCTCGCCCCAATTTGTTTTGACTGATGGAGATTAATGGAAATTATCGGACCACTGTCCGGTAATCAGATCTTTATCGCGGCAGATATTTATTGACCCTCTTCAGCGTTTTGCCGGACGAGACAGCCTGGCGGGCCGTTTCGATTAATCTGGATTTTAGATTGACGTCGCGTCTCGTCAGCTCTTCGGAAAACAATTTGTTCGGCACACATTTTTCGTTCTTGTATTTCTTGTATTTTTTCTGCATCGGGTATTCGCCCAACGTACTGCTGGCTTCTTCTCCTCTTGTTCTTCAGTTTCAGACAATGGTCTGACAAAGTTTCTGTGTTGGCGTCTTTCACCCCACTACACTTGTGAATTTGAAGTATTTCTGGCAGAGCCGAGAACCAAATTAAGTTGATGAAACATGGATTACGGAAGATAATATTCGCCTGAGCGTTCTCTGCCTACGAGCGCACCAAGAAGGAACTACCCGAAACGTAGACCAAAAATGGTTAAAAATTTTCCGAAAGGATGCGGGATAATAGATTTTGTGAAATTTGATGGGCCGGATATTATGGAAATCCCAAAACTGATAGTCTTCTTTATAATGAAACAATGAAAATATATTTAAATGTTGTTCAAATATCCTCAACTAATTTTTCAAAGAAACTTCCACATGCTACTGCAATATTATTTACAAAACTTCTTCATGCTGTGTCGGTTCTTGATTAATCTAACTTGCCGATGGTTCGCTAATCATCCTGTTGGCTTCTTCAGAGCTTCACTGAAATTGGCTTGCATTGGCTGTATCTGCCTATACAGGGTGGCTTCTAATTAAGGAGCGATTTTTGAGTCCATTTTAAAAAGGAAACGTCATATGAACATATGTCCTGAACGCCTTTACTTTTGAGATACACTCCTGATGGTAAAGTTTTCAAGAATAAAATAATTTCTGTAATATCACTTTAGTTAATGAAATTTGGAACATATGTACTATGCATCGAGAGGCATTATTTAGTAATCCACATTTATTTTGAATACACCAGTGGCGGGCATACTTAGTTTCATTTGTCTATTTTGTCTTAAAATAATAATAAGACAGCATGCAGAGAAATATCATCACTATTATTTTTTACTTAAGAAATTGTCTGTCTGTTCAAGAAATCGAAGTACCAATGCAAAATACGTAAACTTTGAGATTTATTTTTGAAATCTTTTTAATTATTAATTATTAATTCTGTTGCCAAGGTGGTTGTTTGACGTCAGTTTTTAAATTCAGTTGTTATTAATTTGGTGTTATAATTACTGCAGCATTTTTATTTTAAAAAGGAATGGTTGAGTTTATTAATGAGGAGTTGGCAGATATGCATTTTATGAATGATTTGGCTGATGGCAGTGAGCTGGAAGCTAGGCGATTATATCAAGAGCGCTTTCCTAATGGACTCACCAGATATTGGAACAGTTTTGGATAGTCCTTTCAAAGACAAATTCAACGATATAAATGAGTATGAGTCTGTGATGCACCGTTTCGAACTTATTATCGATCATCTTTAGAATTCGGGTTATGTTTAAACCATCATTGTTGGGTTACTTATTAATTTTTTAAATTCTTTTCCATCTATTATTTTTACGAAAATAATTCTTTTCCTTAGGCAATGATCAAATTTAAAATATTTTCTGTTTCGCAATATGGTACAGTTCTCAATTTCCTTAAATGAGACACCCTGTATATTATTGGATTTCTATGATATAACACAGTACTTACCGTTTGGGGACATTCATAATTTAAGAATCTTGTAAATAAGGTCCTTAATCTTTAAGGGAATTTTTTAGAGCTTCCACTATGTTCTATTTATTTTATTAAGTTCGATTTTTGTTGAGTCTATTTTATACAATGTATACGAAGAAGGAAAAGGTTGACCTATTAGAATGTGACATCGCCAATAACAAAAGTCCTGCTTTTGCTCTCAGACAATGTAAAGCCAAGCTCAATACTTTAAATCTCATGCCTAGTTTTTAATTTTATCTGCCAAATAAGCCAAAACGGTAAGTCAGTGACCCGTACTATGTTATATAATTGAAATTGCTATCAAAGTGGCTATTAAAAAGTCATTGCCTAAAGAAACTCATTATTTTCGTAAAAATAATAGATGCAAAAAAAAAGTTTGTTCTTTAAAAAAGGTAATGACGTTTGCATTCATTTATTAGCAGATTTAATTTCTTCATTATTTTTTTAGTTTGTCGCGGGGACTCCCATACCGTGAGTGGTGATTAAGATAATTTAGTTGCTTATAGATTTCTATTGATTCTCGGATTTTTCGTTGATTGAAGAATTGATTACATGCAAGAAATTTAGTTTTATCAAATAAAATTTGATGTCCGATTTCGTGATTGTGTTCGGCAACTGCTGATGAGTTTATTCGTCGTAGTCTTTAGGCTCTTTTATTTCTTTGGGCCTAGTGGATATACATGGGATGCTGCAAACTTCTGGCATCCTAAACGGAATGTTGTATTTGACGGATCGAACAGTTGAGAGATTTTTGGATAAGTGATAAATGGTGTTAACATTATATTTCTTAAGAGCTTGAAATGATGGTTCGAATGTAGGAAAGGACAACAATGGCAAATGTGGGGTTGCTTTCAGGCTCATTGTGTTTTCAAGGTTTGATGAAGTGTATATCGTAAACTGTGTCGAGAGAGTTTCAGTTTTCGTCCATCGTGCAGTGCACCCTAGACATTTGAAACATTATCATTTTAAATCGCTATTACAAATTTTAATATTTACCATAACTTTCGAGTTCGGCGAGATATCAAAGTCACTTTATACAGGGTACATGCACAATAAAATTACATCGATTTTTCAAGAAAGCTGCTTCGCTCTACGCGCGACGAGCTCAAAAGCAATCTTGTACAGTAAAACGAACTACTGTTTTAGATATTAAATGTGGGAGAGAACGTTTATTTATAATTCGATCCGATCAATTTGAGCTTTCTATCTCAATCTGCTCAGTCCCGATAATTATTAGCAAACATCATCAATAAGTCAGTCCTGGGGTCTATCGGAGTATGCAGATCGATTTCGGGACACCCCAAATTATTCAGAATATTAAAAGCATCACTCACAACATCCGTTATCGCTTTAGGCTGTCGAGGGACTGTTCCTTTTTTATCGTCCGCGTCCGCGCAGTCTTATCGCGACATGATTAATGCCCGCGAAGAGTCGATTCGATACGGAACTGATTATTATTTATCGGCGACTTGGGGATGCGGCATAATGAGTCGGCCACCCTTTCGGGCCGTCCCGCTGCGATCCCTCATTTCCAGTCTCGGAAGCCCGATAAGCCGACGACGATGTGAACATCTCTTTGGAACGTGGGATGCCGCTTACAGATAATATTTATGCCTTCGTCGGCTGAATATTGTTTATTATGTTCGGATTTCAGCGGAAAATGAAATTCTTAGTGCTCACCCTAATGATTTGAGGACGTCATAATCGGGAAGTTTGGAATAGCAAACTTGATCTATCCAACTGATGAAGATTCAAAGTTAGGAAAATCATGACTTCCCAATGATTCCCTCCATAGCATAGCATATTACTTAGGTTTTAGTTACGCCAGCTACCAGACATAAAAAAAAATGCGTGCGCATGCCTGAGATTTGAAATTTCGTTTTTAAACAATGGCAGCTCTAATTGCAAATTCTGACTTTCGACCCACAAAACAACAAACAACATCACCGCTGACAAATCGTCAACGTTTGCATGCGACATTTTTACTGCAGTATTTTCTCCAAATATGTCGAAATCCTATTAAATTTTCACGCAAAAGAGGGGTTAGCGTGTGGAATAGAAAATAGCGACAATTGCAGTGTTCATAGTATGCGGTATTGCAGCAGGCGGGTTCACGTCAGCATAGTTCTGTAAGGAATTTGGCGTTATTGTTCTGTCAGCTCTGTGGATACATCAGTTTTTTGCTTGTGACAGTATCGAAGAAATGACGTTAATCATTTAAAAAGAAAAACTAAAAAGCATATTAGGCAGTGGCGGGTGCTGCATATACCTGAAATATCCCTAGACCGGACGCATCCTGCTGAATAGACGCTGAATCAACAATTCAGTCATATGAAACCGACAGCCACGATTTCCCGTGTATCATTAATGCAGTGTAAAAGCCCTTCCCTATTCACATTAATTGTTCTTTTTTAGTTTTAAGAAAAGCACTGTTTTTTCGAAAATAAATCTAAATAAACGTACTCTGTTGGTCGTGTTATTTAAATGGCGCTGCGATCAGGAAAGCGCAATTTCGCTCTTTATCGGTTTTTGTTGTGCGAAAGCGATTGTCAAATCTTAGTGCAGTATCCGAACAAAAAGAAACCGACTGACTCCACCCTCACAACGGGACTGCTCAAAACTCCTAAAGGAATTTGAAGACAATAGCTCGCTAACGTGTCGTCAGCAGCTATATAGTAAATGCAATTCCCAGCTCCCAAAGCAGATCAACGTCCCGACGTTAAGCCTTACAGCGACGCCTTTATAGGATTTCCTTTGGTAGTGAGGATCTGCTGCAGAAGCTTTAGGTATCTTGCCTTGATTGTACTGCAAGTAATTGCTGAATTGCATTATTTATTGTCTGAAAAGTATTTTGAAACACAATAGAGCTTCTGAAGCTTTAAGCATTCAGTTAAAAAAACGAATCGGATATCTCTGATAGTGATTCTAAAGATTTGAATAAATCATGAACGCGTATTCCGGAATAATTAGTAGATTTGTTATATACTTTAAGTATTAGCAATAAAAACAAAGTGGAAAACCTTAGATTCCATACTTCACTTTTACCCACATTTTTTGGAAATCAAGATCAATTAGAGAGTTTTATTTTGTTCATTATATTTCAACACTAACGAAGATCAAAGAAAAGTAGTCTTAGCCGCAGTAAATTCGAAATTAGTTATTGATGCTAGAAGTTTTCTAGTCGTCAGGCCTGATTTAACTACTTGGACTTCTATTAAGAATGCTAAAATTTTGGTGATTCTATAACTTATCCAATTTTAATGCGACAATTGCAATATTCTAAAATTAACAAAAACGAAAATATTTTGCATTCCGTAGAAGGGTTAAAAACTTTTTTTTTAGAAGATCAAAACTCAAAATTAGTTGTTTTTTTTTTCGATGTATAGAACTTTAAGTTCTTTAAGTAATGGTTCTGTGCGGAGTACGTATCGCGCACTACGTCCATTTTATCGTCGACAAAATCGTCCATCAGAGCAGTTAATTCGATTAACCATGGAACATTTTCGCACCACTTTTACTCTTATTGATCACTCACATACCCAGAGACGCCGTACGGTGCGTACAGAAGAAGCTATTGCTCCTGTAGAGCGTAGCATTGAGGGAGACTCGAATGAGTCCATCCGCCATCGAGCACAGGAATTGGATCTGTGTCCATCCACTTTATGGAAGATTTTGCGGAAGGATCTTGGTTTACGTGCTTACAAAATCCGACTCGTGCCAGAATTGAAGACAAACGATCATCAAGTAATGGGCCCAAAACGAGATTGCCGTTGTTCCCGATTTTCTTAAGCGAATTTCGTTTAGCGATGAAGCGCACTTCTAGTTGAATGACTACGTCAACAAACA
This sequence comes from Cylas formicarius, assembly GCF_029955315.1. NCBI lineage: Eukaryota > Metazoa > Arthropoda > Insecta > Coleoptera > Brentidae > Cylas > Cylas formicarius. The sequence goes on along the minus strand of NW_026844352.1, from coordinate 13,476,861 downwards.
AAACTGCCGCATTTGGAGCGAAGCTAATCCTCAAGTGTATGTCGAAACACCGTTTCATCCAGAAAAACTGACTGTTTGGTGCGCTTTATGGGCTGGTGGAATCATTGGTCCGTACTTCTTCAAAAACGATGATGGCCAGACCGTTACAGTCAATGGTGATCGGTATAGAGCTATGATTACTAACTCATTCATTCCTGAATTGAATAAACATAATGTCCAGGAGATGTGGTTTCAACAAGACGGCGCAACATGTCACGCAGTTCGTGCCACAATCGATTTATTGAAAGACACGTTTGGTGACCGCCTAATTTCACATTTTGGACCTGTGAATTGGTCTCCAAGATCTTGTGATTTAACACCGCTAGACTACTTTCTGTGGGGCTATGTAAAGTCATTGGTGTATGCGGATAAGCCACACACGCTTGACCATTTGGAAGACAACATTCGCCGTGTTATCACCGATATATGGCCACAAATGTTGGAAAAAGTCATCGAAAATTGGACGTAATGCCACAAGATTATCTTTCGGATAAATAAAATTCATGTCAATCGAATAATCCATCGTTGTTTTATTGCAACTTAATGTTCTATACAACGAAAAAAAACACCCCTTACTTATTTTAACACGAAATTCTCCGCATACGTTAAAAAACGTTGCTAATGTCTCAAACACCCCAGATACTTGCCGCCGCTTTTACACACGTGGTGAACTATAATATGATAGAGCCTCAGGTTAACTTTACAAATAGTAACTCAAGCCTACTGGCTCCGTCACCAAGGCAAAATAATAGTAACAATAATTTTGAACTGTTTCTTAACCAACAACACGCCCTCATCCCACAGCTCAGTCAACCGATTAATATTCAACCCCGATCGGTTCAAAGACATTTTCCAATGAACGTCCAAGTGTTTGGTAATACATGCCAAACTTACAACCGTGTAAAACGGAACCACCGGACAAGACGAACTCGTACCAATGCCGACTTCCACTATAGGACCTTCCGGAACATATTTGCAGAGACAACCACCTGCAAATCACAATAATTTCTCCCCAACGATAGGACCGAGAAACTTCGTTTCTCAAGAACTTCACAATGTCGAAATTCACCCCGATAACGACCAAACTGCAATCTTCCAAACTTCGGAACCTTTCCAAAATACTGAACATGGCAAACTCTATCATCACGTCTACAACGTTTCCGACCCAAATTCAGATTTCGGTAATAATGTTGAAAATAACAAGGAAATTCCCGAAAATTTTCAGGACGTAGCCTTCCATCCTGAATTCGTTAAACAACATAGCCCAACAAATCGAACTTTCTTATTTTTACCTTTCTGGAAAACAAATCACGGTACTCATTGATTCCGGCACTTCCGACTCAATAATTTCGCCAAAAACAGCGAATTTATATCCACTAAATCAATTTATTGAACCCTTTGAAGTTAAGGCATGCAAACAAGTATATAGGGAGGACAAAAATTTTAAAATTCCCCCATTACAAGAACTAGGTATTAATTTAAATTTTAATTTTGATTGAAGATGAAAATAAAATACTTACTTTACAAAATATTAAAATTCCCTTTTCTCTTGCCTATAACAAGTCATTACTTCAACCGATCAACAATTATAATAGCAAATCTTTACCATTGCAGTTAATTACAAAACCGCTCTTCTTCCTTGGTTCCATATTAATGAACATGTAATTACCGATTCTTTAATCGAAATGGCAAAAAAATCTAAATGGCAAAACTGCAGGGAAAAACAGGAGAATAGAGATTGAACGAGAGCTGGAGAGTGAAAACCACTCCTTAGATACGCCATTCACATCGCAAGAGCTACAAGGGGCTATCAAACAGATGAAGGAGCATAAGGCAGCAGGTGTTGATGACCTAAGAACTGAGCAAATCAAACAGTTTGGACCAAAGACAAGAACATGGCTGCTCAATCTTATCAATAACTGTGTCGACACTATGCAAATTCCCAAAGAGTGGAGGAGAGCACGAGTGATAGCACTCCTGAAACCTGGGAAAGAGCCAAACAACTGCAAAAACTATAGGCCTGTCTCTCTACTATGTCATCTTTTCAAGTGCATGGAGAGGATGATATTCAACAGGATCTCTGAGAAAATCGATCAGTCCTTGATTGCGGAGCAGGCTGGCTTTAGACCTGGCAGATCATGCTGTGGGCAAATCCTCAACCTGACACAGCACATAGAGGATGGGTATGAGAGGGGCCAGGTGACAGGAGTTGCATTCATTGATTTAAGTGCAGCTTATGATACCATCAATCATAGAAAATTGACGCACAAAATATATAATCTCACTAAAGATTACAGGCTCACAAAGTTTATCGAATGCTCTCTCCAGAATAGAAGATTCTATGTAACGTTGCAGGGGAAAAATAGCCGATGGAGACAACAGAAGAACGGCTTGGCACAGGGAAGCGTTCTTGCACCCTTATTATATAACATTTACACGAATGATCAGCCAAATAGTTCCAAGGTGAGACGTTTCATATATGCTGATGACACAGCGGTGGCTGTACAGGGGAAAACCTTTGGGAAGGTGGAGGAAGAGCTTAACCGGTACCTTGGAAACCTTGGTTTGTATTATGAACAGAATAACCTTAAACCCAATCCATCTAAGACTCAGGTGTGCGCTTTCCATCTTCGAAATAAAGAAGCCAACAGGAAATTGAAAATAAATTGGATGCAACAAGAACTTGAGCACTGTGACTGGCCTAAGTACCTTGGTGTCAAACTGGATCGAACGCTGTCATACAGAGCACACTGCCAGGATACGAAGATGAAGGTGGCTGCTAGAAAAAACATTATACGCAAATTGACAAGTACAAGATGGGGGGCTAAACCTGGTGTCCTGCGAACCTCAGCTGCTGCACTCTGCCTCTCCACAGCAGAATACGCTGCCCCAGTTTGGGCAAATTCTGTACATTCCAGGCATGTTGACACTGCAGTTAATGAGACTGGGAGAATAATTTCAGGCTGCCTCAAACCTACGCCTGCTGAAAAGATTTTCCCAATTATAGGAATAGCGCCGCCACCCATCCGAAGAACTGTGGCGGCAGAAATAGAACGGAAAAAGCAAATCAGTGACCCAAGGCATCCTCTGTTCCAATACCAGCCAGTAGCAGCAAGGCTCAAGTCAAGGAGGAGTTTTGTTTTATCCATTCAACAGTACCTCTCACTACCACACCTGAACAACGAAGGTTAAATCTATGGCAGGAGAAAGTGCAAAATCCGCTCTTAGATCTGAAAGAAAGTATAAGCTGTGGCGACGAACTCCCCTTCGCAACCTGGAAGTCTTTAAATCGGCTACGCACAGGAGTCACAAGATGCAAAACAAACCTGCTACACTGGGGATACATTCAGGACAATGCTACCTGTGACTGCGGCTTGGAACAGAACTACAATCATCTGTTGCAGTGCGGGTTGCTTGGCACAAATTGCTCTCATGACGACCTCCTCAAATGCAACGACAAGGCCCTTCAGGTGGCCAAATTTTGGGAGCGAAATATTTAGAATAATACTTTATTCATAATGGTGATCCTGGACACGGAAAAGAAAAAAGATCGAAGTAATTGAAGAATTTTGCAAAATTCCAATCCCGGTACCAAACGATTCGATTAATTTCCCCTAAAGAGTTAGAGTTATTCCACAGGACCAATTCGAACAATTAAATATCCCTTTCAATAGCCCTTCGTCAGTGTGATATTACTTTGACCAATCCAAACTAAACACGTCATTCGAACGAAAGACGACCAGTCTATGTAAAATCGTTTAGACACCCACCAAGTATGAACCTTGAAATTCAACTTCAAATCCAAAAACTACTCGCCAATAAAATTATTCGACCCTCTATTTCCCCATATTCTGCACCCGTAAATATCATATGGTCATAGACTATCGTGGCATCAATAGTGTTACCTTAAAGGAAAAATATCCTTGATAGATTTGGTTAATATACTTACTTTACCACCCTGGATCTTGCCCAAGGGTTCACTAAATTAAAATGGATCCCAACTCAATTGATTAAAAACACCTTTACTGTTAACCGTGGTCACTACGAGTACCTTCGTATGCCTCTTGATCTAGTCAATTAAGATATTACAGGACTATCTATACCAATTTAGTTCCGTGTACTTGGACGATATTATCATATTTTCAAAATCCCTTTCCGAACATATCGATCCTAAAAATTTTCAAAAAATTCAGTCAATCTCTAAATTCAACCGAACAAATCCGATTTTTTGTGCAAAGAAATTGCATTTTTGGAACATATCATTACTGCTTAAACCTTCAAAAATACAAAGATACCCCATACCAAAATCACAAAAAGTAGGTATTTTTAGGATTGGTAGGATACTACTGCCGATTCATTAAAAACTTCTCCAAAATCACGTTTCCTACCACTTTTAATGTCTTCTTAAGAGTAGTAAAATTTGTATCGGAAACCAACAATACAAAGATGCATTGTTAAAATGCAATGAAAAATTATAGTACCACGAAAATAGAACGTCTCGCTATTGTCGAATCCACTAAACATTTTCGTTGCTATCTCTGTGGCTCAAAATTTCTGTTAGAAACCGATCATAATCCCTTGGTATGGTTATCAAAGGTTAATAACATGGAAATTAAAACTAGTAGAGTTCAACATTGAAATTAAATACAAAAAATGTAACGATAACATCGTAGCCGATGCACTTTCTCGTATACAACTTAACGCTACTCAAACTAGCACAATATCTTAAACAATCATGGGTGTCTCGATTATTATCATTTAGTAAAAAAACAAAAGTGGCTAACTGAACATTATATCGATCCTCCAGCTTGAGCCAACCCGAATCAGACAGGCACTGTGAAATATGGTCATACTTTCTGAGATTGTAGCTAAAACGAATACAAGCATTCTGAAGACGTTGGAGTCTCTCCTTATCTCGATTAAGTATAGCTAGCTATTTTGCTCGAAAAAATTGCATCATACCTGCCATCAAAAAATTGAGAGTTGAAAATACATACTAGTAACTTACCTCTGCAGAAAGTTTTAAAAGTGTATACCTACATGGAACAATCTAAAAGAAGCGCGTCCTATTACATTTTTTTCCAGAAGCACACTCAAGACTGTGTTATAGACATGATTGAAGTTTACTTCACAATTACGACTTGAATTTAATTATAATAGAATTTTATATAGTGTTTTATAAACTCTTTTTGAGGTTCACAGCAGATATAGTTACACATTAAAAGAACGAACACAATGTAAAATTATAAACGAATAAATACATGAATTAATTAGTAAAGTCTTTTTTGAAAAGTAGTAAGTTCCATTGTTGCTTATAAGTGCAATAATTAATTATGCTGCATTTTTTTAATTGCATAACAATATTTATTTTACAATATTTACACAATAACACAAGATGCTTCAGTATTACTTTTTTAAAGGAACTTTTAGATTACTTGATTTGAGAGGATTAGCACCTTTAAAAATTGCAAAAAAAGAGATGAAAGGAATAAAAAATGTTTATTTATAATAAATTAAACTATAGTAGGAACAACTAATGCAAAAATTTCAATAACTGTAAATTCGAAACAAATTTTAAATCAGCTGCACTTTGATTGTTGACAATATACTACTGTGCCTCAAAATCTTTTTTAAAAACTGATGAGCGATGCTTGTTTTGTGCTAGACTTCCGTGTAACTTGTCATCTTGTTTTGAGTACCACTGAAAATTAAAGATCTGCTGGTGTCTGTTCTAGTTTTCCTTAGGAAAGAAGACATTTTTATGACTTCTTGGAAATAAAGCCCAAAAACGCCCCCTATCAACAAAATTTCTCTTAAGTTCAAGACGGAATGATATCCACGTGTAGAATTCTAGAAAGTGTAGAATTTTTCAAATTATGGAAATTTCGCAAGAAAAATATCATTATTTTAGACGGAAAAAAAAGGTAACATATTACCAAGAAAATTATATTTTTGATTTAGATTTTCAAGACGTACATCAGAAATGTAACAGTTTAATAAGTAAACAAAAATTTTAGAAGAAAAGTACCATTTGACACTGTAAATTTAACCACCATCGACAACTAGAACGAGCAGACAACAAGTAACCCGATGCACTGATAATAATATCTAGCTAAAACACACTCCATTTTCGACAAGGAATGTTATCCATTATTTCCTTACAATTTCATCTTTTGTTAAACTAAAAACTAAAATGTAAATTGAATGACACCAACTGGATAAGTGAATTTTGCATCAAAAATAGGAAACAGACACATATGCAAGTCCACAAAAAAAATAGGACGTGTAGTGTAACCCGAAACTTGTAATAAATAGTTATTCGCACAAGAGAGATACGTGATACCTACAAGTCAAGGACATAGTTAACTAACGATCCAAGCAAGAGTTGGGAAAATCGTGGAAGATCAATCAAGATCTCTTCTTCCGAAGTTGTGCAGATTATATTTTTCCTGCTCAAGTTTCTTCGAATCCAACAAGCAGTAAGGAGGTATGAAATTTTAAATAATTGTCTAAAATTCAACGCAATTCTCAAATATTTCCCGCAGATATATCATTTAAATTCTTCCTGCTGCAGCTGAACATTAGAAAGGCAATTTCGTTTTCGCTTAGCATCATGCCAAACGAAAACTTTCCCATATTAATTTTTACAAGGATTTGTAGTTGACAGGGTTTTTTTTTATACTTGTTCCAGTAAAAATTGAACTTGCTGCCTAATTGTTTTCTTTCTTTCCGGTAATTCTTATACACTAAAACATATTCCCGAATTGTAGGGAATTATGTTTAATAAATTCACATGTAAACATTTATGTGTAAGTCAATGTTCCAGTTTGGTAAATTAAATATATGTAGGCATCAGTCGGGCTTCTCTAAGATCCTATTAGATCCTCATATTTGCCACATTTGCAGCAATTTCGTGAAGGAGCAAAGTATTGAAAGCACAAGACTGTGAGTTGGAGTTCTATAAAAACCACTTTTACATCTTTTAAATTAACTTCTACTTAAGGCAACACTCACCCATCTATAGGCACATTTCTCTCCTCACAGTTCTAATCACAAAACCAAGTTTTCCTGTGGGTGGGAATTTTTATCACTTCAACAGGCAAAAGGTACGGACAAACACCAAAAATGAAAACAATGCCGCAGAGCACTGGGACATAAAAGGAACATTTTCTGTTCTGACTTTTGATTTTATTTGGTCCCACAAATGCTCTATGGGGTTAAACATGCAATGATATGGAGGGAGATGTAAAACAGTATGCCCAACCTAGTCAGACAAATTATAGCACAAATATTCTTGGATTTCAGTTTTTGAACTGTTGGTTTGCAAAGCAGACGTCTATGGCAATGACAATAACGCTGTTATTGGGAATATTTTTTAAAATGATAATGCAAGCTGGAGTCCCTTGCAGATAACATCTAGCAGTTTGGGACAAATCCGTCTTCTGTCCGTGTATTATGGTGATGCGTTTTAGTTTATTTGAAATTTAAATTATGGATCTGTTGTTTAATCAATATCTTTTAATTTCTTGGAGCTAATTAAATCTGCAAGTGCGTAATCTCTGTGATTCCATTACTATTTGCCTTTTGTCTATATTGCGATACTTAAATCCCATGTTACAAACAACTCTATGGACGGTGGCACGACATCTTCGTCGAGCTTCTTTTTTAGTTTATCGACGGTAGGAACAACTTCACTTTGATACTTATTAGGTCCTGAAAATCACTACGTTTATTCATTTTCTTCAATTCTCCACTATTAATAATATCCCTTGTCAACAATATTGCCGTTTTGCATCATGAGGCAAATGATTTCGACGCGAAGATACCCTCAAAAGGGAACCCTCAGGAAACAAGTTCTACTGCTGTTCAATACCATAGCAATTTCGCAATGCCTTGAACCACGCCCACTCTCCTTTGATTTTTATGTTCCGCGACTTGAACCATTCATATTTGCAAACTTTGGAATTGCTAAATCACCAACAAAACATCCTTGAAATACGAAAGAACATAATAAACATAATTAAATTTATGGGTACCAAACATCGACAGTGTATTCTCTCGCGTTCTAACTACAAAATCTGCAATGAATTACACCAATGTTTGAAATAGGCCCTTTTTTTACCAAGTTTAGATCACGGCCGCTCAATATATTTCCCTTTTCTGTCGCCTTGTTCCCAACTCCGAACATTAACAAACTTGAACTGACTAAAAGCCTATGGGAGTTCCAAGTCGCCGACAATAAAAATGAATTTCGTAGGCGACGAGGTCCTTAATTTTAAGAGGCCGCCCGTTAAATTTTGTCCCGAAGCCGGTTAGCGATTTATTAAGTGAAAATCTATTCCTGACAATTTGATATCCCACCCAGTCTCTGGATGAATATAAGATTTACGACGAGACACATCTGGATTGCCGAGTAAAGCGGGAACCGTATAACTTTTAGGACGGCCATAAACGTTGAATCACCTCCGCGGAGACAACTTGTCGGTTATTGATTTTTCGCAAAGTTGCGTTTCGTCAAACCGTTTCGTTTCAATTGAAACTGTAATTGGAATTTGTAAGTATTACCGGCAGCCGCTAAACATTCAAGACGTTTAAATTTAATTAATATGGAGCCTTGAAGGTAAGAGAGGCGATAAGGAAATCATTCATTTCATGAGGTTCCCAACATTAATTAATGTAAACAAATAGAAGCACCTTCCTGTTAAGCACACCGAAGGTCAGCCAGGCTTAAGCTAAACTTAGCTCAACCAATATGTAGTAAACTGTAAAAAAAACTTTTTTCTATTACCTTCTATAAAATACCTAAATACCTAATACAAATTATACATCGAGTTTCTTGTCTAGCAAATGAACTCGTGACTCAAACGCCGTTTACCGCACTTTTTGCACAACAGCTTGTTTTCTAATTGAATGTCAATAATTAATTGGGCGATTTTCGGGCCTATTTTAAAAACACATGTCCTAAACGTCTTAAATTTTGAGTGGGAAAGTTTTCAAAAAATATATATATATTTTTTAATATCTTTATTACCTCTTTAGATATTTAATAAAATTTGGAGCACATATAATATGTATCGAGAGTCAATAGCGGGCGTACGGAATTTCACCTCACTATTTTGGCAAACATTGACGATACGCCACTGATATATCTTAAAATAAAAATTATTCTTACAATCTGCAATCATTTCTAAGAAAATTTAATTTATTGATTTCTTTCAATCCGATATGCGGTTTTCTTTAAAAATAAAACAAAAACCTCCTCTCTGCATGCTCATAACAATATTGTCAATATGACAGCATGTAGAGAATTATTATCATTATTATTTACTTAAGAAATCGTCTATCTGTTTTATTAAAAATTAATTAACAATTCTTACCGGTAGTATTAATTCTGTTGTTAAGGCAGTTGACAATTGATTGACAACAGTTTTTAAATTCAGTTGTTCGCGTCTCATTAATTTGGTGTTTAAAAAAATTCAAAAAAGAATGGTCGAGTTCACTAATGAGGAGTTGCCAGATATGCATTTTATGTATTGTCTGGCTGATGGCAGTGCGCCAGAAGCTAGGCGATTATGTCAAGAGCGCTTTCCATATCATATCAGATACATAGAAGGTTCACTAAAACAGATATTTTGAAGGCAAATAATCATTTAAAAGGGGCTCATTGGAAAATTTCGCATGTCTTAGTTTAGAAAATTTTGCAAAATTTTTTATTCTACCCATATAATATTGAATGAGTTCCCTTGCATATTAATTTCCGTCAATGGTCTTTGGACAAATTTGCGCATTATTCCTTGTTTGACCAGAAAATACTATTTACGGAAGCCACCATTTCCAGGAATGCAATCAGAAATCTACACAATAACCTTATTTGTGCCGATGAAAAGCCACATGCAGTTGTAGAATTAATTGGACGGTTTTTTCTGCCAAGAAGTACCGGCGCGTCTGCTCACTTTAGTAAGAGTATATTTAAATTACACATTAAATAACCGATGGGTAGATCGCGGCGGTCCTTAACGATGGCTCCATAGGTCTTCAGTATTAATTTAATAATTTGACCTTTTTCTAATGGGGGCATCTTAAAAGTTTGGTTTATCGCACCCCAATTAACACTATAGAAGAGCTAAAGAATCGCGTAAGAGCTTCCCGCGATTTGGCAATATGAGGAAAAGAGCTGAAACGTGTATGCTTTAAGATGGAAGACCCTTTCAACGACTTATCTAGTTTCTATGATCCACTTTTTTTTTCACAAATGTTGTTATTAATTTATTATAAGACAATTTTGTTAAAAAATATTAATAATTAGTAGTGTTGTTTTTTTTTTAATGAGAATAGTTTATTATTTACCTTTTTGTTAGGATGTAATGTTATTTCATTAAAACTGTAGAATTAAAAAGAACAGTCTTATTTTTTTTAAAAGAAACTAGTTGGTAACTAAAAATTAGATATTTTGTTTTTCACAAAAAAAATTATCAATTTAACGAATGCAATGGCGATCTAATTAACCAAAATATTATTTCTTCATAGACAGTCAATGGCACGCCACTGATTTCCTTAAACAAAATAATGACATTTGCATTCATTTATGAGCAGATTTGATCTTTTAATTTTTTTAGTCGCACGATTTTCACTTAAAAATAAAAACTAATTTCTGTACATGCTGTCATACAAACGATATTGCTATGACCATGCAGAGAGGAGGTTTTTATTTTTTTAAAGTTAAAACCGTACATGGAATTGAAAAAAATCAAGAAATTTTTATTTTAAGAGAAATCAGTGGCGTATCATCAATGTCTACCAAAATGGACAGGTGATATTCCTTACCCCCGCCACTGGTGTATTTTAGAAAAATTGTGGTATACTAAATAATGCCTCTTGATACATATTATAAGTGTGCCAAATTTCGTTAAAATATCTAATATCTACAGATATTAAAAAAATATATTTGATTTTTGAAAATTTTACCATCAAAGTTAAGACGTTTAGGACAGATGTTCATATGAAGTTTTCGTTTAAAAATTAAAGCAAAAATCGCCCCCTTAATCATTGACATTTAATTAGAAAACACCCTCTACTCAAGGTAATTTGTTTTGTTGTTTAATTCAAACAACAAAAACGTCCCAACCCTTGTATACAATTCGTATTGGCGTTTCCGGTAAATTAACTGGCAACAGTGATACTAAATTTGTATATATGTTCTTTAACCTAAATAACTGTTAATTGTGTAAAAAAATCTACCAATCCGTTTGGTCCTCTTTCTGGGATCAATCGTGTTAAGTATTTTTGCGACTATTTTATAGCAAAATTCAATTGCACGTGCCACTACTAAGAACTAAGAAGTTAGAATTATGCAAATCTTCAATTATTACTTAAGGGCACAACAAAAAAAGTAACTGGGCTTAGTCCAGCATAACTTTTATGTGGCAAATTAGTTTGTAAAATATCTAGTCTAGTTAAAACATTCAGCACACACAAAATTACGGTAATTTATATGATATCGACAGTTAGACAAAAAATGAGGTTGGATTAGATGGATAGACAGTGATTTTGAAAATATGTTCAACAATATTATACGGAACGCTTCCCAACCTCAATGAAAAAAAGATAGGAAGAGAATTTTCGCCTGAAATGTCGCTCGGATTCCTTTTATATTTATTATTAATTAGTGGCAATTGATATTCCAATGATTTTTGCTATATATAACAAGGAGTTTTAGTATTTTACTTTGAGTCCATTTTAAATTTCAGTTAAGTGGCGAAGATTTTCAGAGTATCTCACTTTATCAAAATATCTATATTGGTTTTTGTGTTCCTGTTCCTGTTAAAGTGTTGTGTTTAAACGACATATTAAAATGATTGCTTACTCGAAATCAGTATCAGTAAGAGATACGAGAAAAATGCAGGAAACGCAATCCTGCTTCTTATCAGGTATTAGAATAATTTGGAAACGGCTTCAAAATTTCAAATAAAACAAATTGAAAACCTCACTGGATTTCATCAAACTTTAATAACCATTTCCTGTATTTCAGGAAAAATATGAATCAGTAGGAATGGTTAAAATAAATAATGAAAAAATAGTCTAAGAAGGAATCACTGGTGTAGTTGTTTAACACATTTCCACAGTTCCATTTTGATATTTCCAAAAATAAAAGGAACTTAAGTTTGGCACGATTGGTGTTTCCTACCTCTAGGATACCTCAAATATTAACTTAGTTTTGGTTAGTTTCGTGTTTTATCTATGAGCAATTGACAGTGAGGGAGACTTGGGTTATTCTACTATTGCCTATGCCTTTTCTTTCCCGTTAAGCGCTACTATATTCGCAACAGAAAAAAATTATTTATATCAAGATCCCGATTGACCTGAATTATCTATCTACGTCACAAAACGTGGCCTTGGGTAGTGTTTGAAGGAACAACGATTGCTCACATCCGCCACATTAAGCCGCACACTACTTATTTCAAATAAACGGCTCGTAAAAGGGAAACGCGGGAGAAATTTATGGCACGGGATTTCGAAAAAATGACGTTTCTTTACTCATTTTATTTTCACGATTATTCGCTCGTCGCCGACTCGAGATATTTTAAACGTAACTGCCCTTTAATGGCGAATACATGGCTTTTAGTTTCATGGCTTTGGCGAACTCTAGTAATACGTGCGCAAAAAGCAATATTTCTTCATTGTTCGACTTTGTTATGACCCCTAACAATGACGCCTCCCTTTGCTTTATGTTTTAACATATCGTATATTCAAAATTTGACGGTTTACATATTGTTGGACCCGTTTGATTCCGAAACTGACTTTCGTTTTTGAATTTTTAACATAAGTATTGCTTGGCATATCAATATTTGGTTTCTATTTCTCTTTAATTTCTTTTGTCGGCTTTAACGAGTTTTTCTAGTCCCCACTATAAAATATCTAATTATTCTCCTATCCAACCTGCGCAATTAGTTCAATTAGAAATTCAATAGGAAACTGACCCTTGTTTTTGAATTTATGGTCTTGATAATATTATCTCCAACATAAGTAATGATATAAACTTAACATGTTGATCTATGCTTCCTATTTCTCTTTAACTTCTTTGATTATCGATTTTGGGCACCTTTAGGGGGTATCTCGAGCGAAAGTTGCAGTTTACGCGACACTGTGATACATTTTTGTGAAATTAATGATGCCGTCAACAAAATTATCATTACCCTATTGGTGTTTGAGATACAGGGTGAAATCCAAAACTATCGATATCCTCGTATCTCCGTTAACTTTTAAGTTATTCAACAGTTTAAAAAAAACTTTCTTATAGTATTTTTTTACGTAGAATCCGGTGGCACAGTTTGTTATTACTTGTTCTGACCGTTTATTATTTATGAAGCTAACATTTTTTATGGAATACCCTGTATGGTTTTTTTAACATTAATTATATACCAACATATAATATCTTTCAGAATTTTCATACACTGACATTGTTATAGAAAATTGATTAAAATAAAATAAACACGGGATGGACAAATGAAGAGCTAATAAAAATATAATTCCAAACTACCAGTCTGGTAAGTTTTTGACACATTTGCTTTTTTATTTTTAATTGATAAGTCATAGCCAACTATCCATTTAACATTATAATAACATAATATTTATCATATTAATAAGACATTAATATGTAAAAAATATATATTTTCAAGTTGTTTTTTCTAAATTAAGTAAAGAATCTCTTGTATAGTTAATAACTGCTTAGATACATCTTTAGTTGATTTAGTTGATTTACTGTGGCTTACTGCTACAAATAAAGTAAAAAATGAAAAAAAAATTGAATTAATTGTCAAAACAACTTTATACTAATATAAAATATAATATAATTGCTTCATAACTAAAAAACGCTTGGAAACAACAAAAAACTTTAAAAAATCCGGTATGAACCTTTTTAAAATCTAACAATAACTCATAAGAAAACGGAGATGGGGGGGTTGTCAAAAAGTCGATGGTTTCTCAATCTGTATCTCAACAACCAAGAGGGCATCATAATTTTGTTGACGGTATTCTTAATTTCACAAAAAATTAGCACATTGTCGGGTAAACCGCAACCCTCTATCTTTTAATCTTTAAACAGAACTGAGATACGCAGTAAAAGTGTTCAAAATGGGGTACCCCCTACATGAGTTATTGTACTTCCTACACTACAAAACCTTTTTCCAAAACAGTATTTGTTATGTCTGTTAAACTTAAAACGTTGTTTTGTATAAAGTAAACCCGTTTTTTTAAATATTATTACCAGTAAAGTTGAGTGCCTAAAGTGACTTCTTCTACAGCCCCTTTATTGACCTTTTTAGAAATCAGGATAGGAGAATGAACAATTTCAACAAAATTTTAACAAAGTGTATCTATGGCTTTTAATTAATTTAATTAATTAATTGGCAAATTAAATTTAAGATACAATTTATCTACCTCTGTTTTAAAGTCACATACATCTTTTTACTAGTCAAGCCTAAAAACCGATATTTTCTTTAAGAATATCGTAATAGAGACGTAACTTATTTTTTGATATGTCAAAAGCCTTGTCCTAAATTGGATTTCTTTATTTTTCTTATCTTTCACTGCTTCACTATTATCGCAGTTGTACGCACTAATACTCTATCTTTATCTATCATTTTTCACAGAAACTTGCACAGGCTACTGTAATATGATTTGTAAATAATATTTCCTAAATATGGCAAATTGTTTAAAGGTTTAACCCTTTAAAGAAGGAGGCATCATTATATCTAGGTTAACAACGAACGGACGACAATGCGAATCTGACTCCCTCACACAATGCCGTAGGATACCATGGATACTATGGAATAGACCAAAAGATGCGTTCTTAGCACTGGTGTCGTCATGGAATAACTAAGCCGTGTTAGTAAGAAAAATCTGCTTGATAACTTTCTGCAAAGTTCATAAATCTGATTTGCCCAGGAGTATGATATATATTTGAGTTAATTGCTAAAAACCTTGTTATTAGAAGAAAACCGTTTTAGTACTGCATTTGTATTTACTTCAAATATTCTCCCATTCGATTCAATACATTGAAAACGGTCAGCTCGGTAAGTTTTTAGGAGTTTTAGCGGAGTGACCGTGACACACACAGTGCATAGGATGGTGCGCAGTGGGCGGAGCTTCTACGGTCTCGATTGGCGTTCCCCTTTGAGAAGAATAATAATTGCGAAATGTAAACAGCTGTGTCAGCTGTAAACATCATTTTCGTTTCAACGATGCAGAAGATCTTGAATTGTTAAATGGCTTATGGTGGATTAGTAAACCTGGCAGGATTTATAGGTGATTAATTAATAGATCCTTCTTTGGAAGGATCTAAAACACAAACATTTTACGTGAAGGTGGTTTGTCCGAACCTTCTCCAACATTTATCAGCAGTATTTGTTGAAATGGATGGGGAAGGTTTGGTCAGTGCAACCAACTTTATTAAAATGTTATTGTTAAAAAGTGAGTCAATACTACGTCCCGAGAAGGTAAAACGCCTTTTTTATATATGAATGAAACCAAAACCAAAAAAAGGAAGTGGACTAAAATTTGGTCTTAATTTTTATTGTAATTGTTTTAGTCTTAAATATTTTGCATAACGAAGACCCATGTTATAGGTATGGCTATTAAGCCATTTAATGCACATACAACACTTATTGTTGTTTTTTTATTGTTTGTTGTTTTGTTATTTTTAAGTGTATTTTATGGTGAGTGTTAATTTCTGTTATTAACTATAATAACATTAAGATTGCTAGGATTATATAATTTTAACTTTTCCTTGGTTGACTATGTTAAACACAATGAATTTTATCTTTAAGCATTATTATTATTATTTATTTATTTATTTACTCACGGTGAAACTCATTTTACATTTCACATTTTATATCATCATATGATAAAACAATTATTAATAATATTAACAATTAACGAACAAAGATCACATACTATGTACACATATCGGTTTCATAACGTTCCCCGCCCTTCCTCCGATACTGAATGGCTAATTTTCCCGATCGTTCCATAAATCGTCACCCAGTTCTCTTTATGTCATTTCTGTCTTTATTTCTTCTATCCAGCTTCGCCTGGGTCTTCCTCTCTTCCTTCTGCCGTGAGGAGTCCATCTTAGAATTTGTCTTGGTAGTCTTTCATTACTCATCTGAATTGTTTCATTTTTATATCATCCATGATGTGTGTGTTATTTTTCGTATTCTTTGATTTCTGATTTTATTCCTCTCTGATTTTCTAGCAGCCCTTCTTCTATCTGTCACCTTTAGCAGTCCCTTATTCCTCTCTTTTAAAGGCCAAACTTCACTTTATATATTCCAATGCTGTACTGTTTAGTAATGAGATAGCTGTAGAGCCTTGGATACATCTTTCCTCGATTGCTTTATCAATGTTTCCGTCTTCTGCTACCTTTAAACCCAAATACTTAGTCTGTATAATACGTTGTCTTGTTCAAAGAATTAGGTCTTGTTATGTGCCTCCCATAAACGTGTATTCTGTTTTATTGATGGTCATTTCCATCCCCCATTCATTGCATTCATGATTAACCTTTCGTGGCATAGGCTTTTGCCAAGATTACTTGATCGTCCGCAGAACACAGGGTGAAAAGAAGATCCTCACCCAATGATACATCCTACTCTCAGTCCTTTATTTACCGGAAATGGTTTAGAAATGTTTTTCCCTACTTTCACTATTGCTTCGTTCTTATTATAAAAATTTGTAATTATTTGTGTGAGACAATATAGATGCTCTGTTGTAGATCTTCCTGTTCGGAAGCTAGCCTGTTCTTTCGCTTTCATGTCTCGGTACTTTCCCTCTACTTTGCTTTTGATTATCTTTCCATACACTCTACTGATCGTACTCGTGACTGATATTCGTCGGTAGTTACCACATTCCGTTTTGTTACCGTTAGACATGGTTGAAATCCGAGAGGGAGAGAGAGAAACCATTCTTTCGGGATTTCCTCGCCATAAGGACACCTTTTCAAGAGTTGAGTTAATGAAGCATACAACTTTTCATATTTCAATAGTTCCAATGCAATGTTTCCTCGGCCCGATGCCTTATTATTTCTCAGGCCTCTACATGCTTCCTTCACTTCCTTACTTCACGGAAACCTATTGTAGTGATGTGTTGTATTCGGGGCTCATTATTCGCAAAGTCTTTCCTATTTTCCGTCCTTAGCTTCCCAAAGTATTTTTCCCACTGATCCATTTTTATGGGTGTTATAGTATCCTTTGTTGTATCTTCTCTCATTGCTTTAAGAAATTTAAAAGTTTTGGAATTTCTAGAGTCTAAAATGTGCTTCTCAAGCTCCGTCATGCATGCATGTTGTTATAGACTATGTAAAAATAATTAACGTGACACACTAATAAACTTTTATTTCAAAGATTTTCCATCCATCATATTCATAGAATCGAATTCTCAAAATCGAGTTTAAACACGAATTTTGTCGAAATTCTTTGTTTAACTGCCTGAACGCAAACTCCTTCACGGGAGCATCTGGCTCTGACCTTAACTTACTAATTAATATGTTATGAAGATAAAAACCATTCAAAAAAAAAATAGTATCAAATTTCGCTACCATTTCCCAGCTAATTAAAGTGCTCAAACCATTCGGCACTTCCATGTCGCATATTCAATACGCAAGAAACAAACTGAATTTACCGACGCTAAACGGTATCGAACAACACATTAAACTCAGTTAGAGGCAAGTTCGATTGTTAAAATTAATTTGAAAAGGCTAAAACGTTCACGCCGAAACCGATCCGTTAATATTCCGCTGACAGCGAATCCATCATTTCATATACCTCTAATGGAGTTGTACGGCGCGCTTTTAGAGGAGGCAGCTGCAAAACAAAAGAACTGCTAATTGCCGTCCAAGGCTTCATTTGTTCGTGATTAATTCTAATTATAGGTAATCGCCCACACCATTCAGTTTGGCTTTAAATCTGCGAGGGTCTGCTGATTTTTCTGGGTAAAAATTAAATATTTTCTGATTAGGTTGTGGCTTTGGTTTGACAGCAAAAATTGACAATAATAATAATAATCATTATAATAATAATTATCGGTTAAGAATTTGTGGAAGAAAAAGAACTGTAGTAAATGATGATATAAAAACTGCTATCAGAAGAAACTTTTTTTCGTTACTAAAAAACTGAAAGCAGAAAATTACTTTTAATAGATAGATACCATACCATTTGTTGGCGTTTACGATATTTAAAGCAGTTAAGACAGTTTGGAAGGAAAAACATATTATCAGTTATTTATTACCTATATTGGTAGCAAAAAAAAAGATGGTGGCTTTCTAGCATTTCAATCCAAACGGACTGGAGACTATCATCATGAAGACATGAGTGATGAAGATGTTTTGAAGACTACTCCAGCAAATGCTTGATCTAATTACTCCTAGGTCTGTTAGATAACGCCAGCTTCCCCTTAAGAAAATTCAGAAAATACCCACGTTGTGTTCCTTAATAAAACATCATATCACGGTCGCTATTTTGATGGAAGAGAAGAGAAGAAGTCACGGCGACACACGTCTTGTTACGGTTCTATGTTTAAAAATTTCCTATTTGTTTATTCTTCATTCATACAAAAGAAATAAAAATTGTTTATTTCTTTTAAAAAATTGGAATACTTCTTTTTCGTGATCGATGGAAATATCAATCAAACTGCAAACTTCTGGATTCCTCCTCTTTCAATTGTTGTTGGATCGAACATGCTGATGTTTCGACAACCATTCTGTTGGCTTCTTCAGAACTTAACTGAAGCTGAGTTAGTTAAGAGTTGGGCTCTGAAGAAGTCAACAGGATGGAATCAAGTTTGATTCAACAAGAACCGACGCAGGAGGAATTCAGCAGTGTTGTTAATAGTATCTTTGTTTATGTTGTTTGACATCTTGCACAATTCATATATGTAATTATTATTTATCAATAGGCAAAGTAAAACAAGGGGGTTAGGTTTGTTATTGGTATAATTTACTGGTTAACTAGTTAACCAGAGGTTGCTCTTCCAACTCTTTACCATGATCTGATACGAACTAATATTAAAGCTAAAAGTAAGAGAAATTTTCTTTTGTGATCTCCAGATTTTATTAACGAATTGGTTTATTAAATGTTTTGTAAGACAATTTGCAAGTTGAAAAAGGAAGTACCTTACTTAGTCACTTATCTGTGCAAACTACAATAGTAAAAATACCATCTAGTCAAAACTGACTCCTAATCAACTTCTCTTAACTTGGTTAACAATAATGGATCTCTAGAATTAAGAGTCTCGCATTCTAGTACGTAGCAGTCTTCTTGGAAAAAAATAACATCATTAATTGGCTTGCTTTAAAGAAGAAGCAACTGAAGAAAGATATACCGAAATGGTGCTACTCGAGATTGTAAATATATCACATAACATCACGTTTGCGCCCTCTTACAAGATGGAATAAAACCAGTAAATTGTGAAAAATGGAGTAAGTGAGGACACTGTATACCACCTTATTATTTCTCTGGACTCCAACGATTCTGGTTCATCCGACCACTCAGACCATGATGACAAAAATTTACAAATGAATTGGTGTTGTGTAGTTTTTTAAAATAATTTTATTCATTTTAATTTATTTTCATATTGTTCCAACTTTTTTTTATTATTTACTTATTAATATCTCATGTATCTGCCACCTGTGCAAGCACAACCATTTATAATTATTATAATATTTATTATTTCAATGAACTACCTGTAGCAACGCCACTGTCACATTTCTTTCATTCACAGACTCGTCTTTCTAATACAGAATACAGAAATACAGAATTATTATAAACTATCATTACAACTTATATGAAGTTTAGGCTGACCTTTAGCTTATCCACCTTTTCTAATAATATTTGTCATTGTAAATTTACATATTATAATTCTCTGCCACCCATTTAAGTTTCAGTTTCGATCACATAGTTTAATTGTTGTCTATAAAAATATGTAAAAGTTGAAACGGTTAACGCTGAGTTGCACGAAGTTTATGGCACATCTGTTCCTGTGTTTGAAACTGTTTACAATTCAGTTAGTGGGTTTTTCTACTCCCTTCTGGAAAATACCTAATTACCCACAGATCTAGCGTGCGGGAAGTGTCATTTTACCACACCAGTTTCGTTTTCCACTGATCCGAGCTACTTCGAAATTTTTGGCATTTAACGCTGGGACTTGGGAGCAATCGGATGTTTTCGGAGATTTTACCGCACTGCTTCAAATTGACGATTGTCAATGCTGACGTTCATGTCATTTAATGTATTCGTGTTGTTTTGCAATAATATACCCAAAAACTAACGGTCGTAGAAAAAGTATAGTAATCAACATGTTTAGTAAATTTTTTAAGTCACTCATTTATTAAACACTCGCTCCGCTGCCCTCCGCTCTTTCCACATAGACTGCTGACTCAAAATCCGTTAACCACAATTCTTGCATAATATACTATGTAAAATACCTACTTATAGGCCGGTCTAGTTTGAGGCGTTAATTTCGTTTCCACTGATCCGAGTTACTTAGGACATTTCCGGGGTATTACCACAGGGAACATCATGAAGTGTTGAATGTTCGAAGTATCGAAAATCCCGAACGGCGGGCAAAAGGATGTAATTTGACAGTCGATACCAGTTAGGTATAATTCGAATACGAATTAGCAAAATGCTGATATTTTAACAACACAGGATGGATGGATATTTTTGAATATTTTTTCATCGTTATTGCTCTTTATTTATCACAACCACCAGATAAGCTAAAAGTTGTAGTCTACCAAATCAAATTTATCTAGATTTTATGAATGACAACATTGACAACCAGAATCTAAAAATTAATTACTTACCCTATAGCGCATTATTTATAGAATAGAATTCTTCAAAGGAACTTCCACGGGCTACTGCAATGCCATTTACAAATCGTCTGAATTCCTCCTGTATCGGTTGTTTATACACCAAACTGCCTGACGTTTTGACAATCATCCTATTGACTATTTCGGAGCTTAACTGAAACGTCACCAAGTTTCATTTAGAAAGAGACCACGCAATAGGAATCCAGAAGATTTGTAAATAGCACACTGTACAGAATAGATTAAAAGTAAAATTTCAAGTTTTTTGGGTGAACATTTAACATATCATCGCAGAAATTACATAAGTGAAAATTCATTTTTAGCAAAATAGGTAGGGTTTACACCTGATGAAACCGATTATGAGCTGATTGGATTCATGTGCAACTTGTCCCAGCCAATTGCGAGTGAACCTTGGGGTAACACCCATTTATGAGCCTCTGCCCCTGGATTATTTTACAAATAAAGTGAAGCATTTCTCATAGCCACATGAGAATCACATGAAAATGGACTTATAGTGACACAAAAGTACTTTAAAATGTGCAGCATCGTGGATGTGACTTCTGTACTCACGGCCCTAGGACGGGTCTGAAACGTAAGACCCTGATGGTCTCACAAAATGTTCCATTGCATTGGTGTAGCAGAAAATAGTTGTATTGTTGTTGTGTTGTTTTTTCTGATGAAATAAAAAAATGAAACAAAAATTTAAAACACAAGAATTTTAATAATCATTTCTGACATGGTATTACCGCAATAATTTTCTTCCATCCACTTTTTTTATTTGACGTTCAATCCACAGCGCCTTGTCCAAGAAAATGTCTGTACGAATGTCATTTTGGATTTTTATGACAAAGCCGATTCCAAACTTTATACAGCTTTTTAAGAGTTACCAGTGCTTTTCATCAAATGTTTTTATTCGGGACTTCAAAAAGTGCTAAGAAAAGTCAAATAGCTACTGCCAGTTTGAAATATGTATATGTATAACATTTATTACTGACTTCTATTAATGTATATAAAGTTACCGAAAAAATATAAAATACTTGCTAGTCAGTAAAAAAATCAAAACTTTTTTGCTAATACCACCACCAAAGAATGTAAAATGCTTTTTTAAAATTTTGTGCCAGAAATGAATCCTTTCATTCAGGGACTAGTGAGAAAAATTTCTAATATCTAAGCCACTTTCTTGCCCACAGAACACAAATCTACTGGTTCTACAGGAATCTTCGATCGGATCCACCTCTGCATAGAGGAATATACTAAGTTGAACTACTACCACTTCTACATTTCTAACATTACATTAACATAAAGGAATTGTATTAATACCTTTAAAGTTTTAGTAGTACAGTATAATGTACCAATTCCTACAAATATTTGTAATACTTATAATTTCTTTACCTCGTCGCAAGTCTATTTTTTCGATCTCCGTTTTCTCTAATACATGCTTCCCTGGTCCTCAAAGTGTTCGTGGTTGTGTTGTCCTTTCCTTTTAAAGAATACACGATTATCTTCGACCTTTCCTGATGCTGCAATCGGATTTTTTCGGAGATATTACATCACGGCTTGACATTTGTCAATTCGGACGGTCATTTTTTCGTGTTGTTTTGCAAACCAAACGCCTTAACCGACATGCCAAGACTAAATCCGTTTGAAAGTCGAACTATTTCTGAAGATGCGTTTCAAATGTAAGGGCATTATATTTTTATTATTTTATGCACTCAATTCGCATGTTTGAAAAAAATTTCTAATACTAGGGTTAGCTGCTAATTAAAAAAAAAATTATATGTTTAAGCAAAACATTGGTCGTTTGCAGAAGGTAGGCTTCGAAAATACGCTACGATAGAGAATCAGACGCCTTAATCGACAGGCCAAAACTAACCAAACAACAAAAAACTAACGGTCTATAGTATGCAACACGTTTGGTAAATTTTGTAAGTCACTCGTTTATTAAGCTGCGCTCGGCTGCTGCCAAATAAACTCATTACTTAAATGCCGTTTAACGTACTTGCATAAAATACTACACTAAATCCACCAAAAATGAAGATTAGTACAAGCTATCAATTTACACAAAAAATTAGGTGTAAAAAAATCTTGCCCGCAATCCTGATAGGTTTCGCCTAGTAAACTCGTAAGATGAACAGTCAAAAAATGCGAGAACGGTCGTCGGTAACATTTTTCGGGATACTCGCGGAATCATGATTACTTGAACAACAACAATGGAACAAAAAAGTCTTCATCTGACAAAGAAAAAGATCCTGCGGATAATGCACGTTATTCAGCAGACCCCTGTTTTCAGACTTGTAGAAAGTGCCTGATGGACAAAAGTTTAAGTCCAGACAAATGCCTATTTTGAGGAGCTTCCAAAATCCTTCTTAGATAAAAAAAATAGAGTCGAAAGAGTGTTATGTTGGAAATTTTTAAAAAATGATTCTTTCTATAGATTTATTAAACGATCCTCGTAATTTTAGAGGGGCGCATATCCAAGGCATTGTCAATTTTTTTTTTTCATAGTTGTCTCATAAACTCCTGTACTATCAGCATAGGCAAGGCGTCTGTATCTATAGTTGCTATCAGACTCAGAAGGTTTTATTGGGTAAAACCATATCTTATAGACAATTCCTATGGAACTCTTCTACACATTTGGCGTAACCACTCCGAATCAGACTCATTTCTAGAAATAAATTTAACTAACATCAAGACCCTTGAAAATTGACATGTTTGGTTAAACCAATTATTATTATTATTTAATAGCTTACATCGCGTTTAAGTGGGTAAAATATGCGGGGCCTCTCGACGTTCGCGAAAGTTCGAGCCTTGCAGCTTCAGCGAATATTGCAATCAAGCAAACATGCTGCTAATGTACATACCTGACACCATCATTAACTTCAGATTTAACCACTTTAACAGGCCACTCTGAATTTTATTACTCCGCCGCCGATAATTTAACAATTTCGAAGCAATTACGCTTCGAATTTCGGAATTTCATTTGCGAACCGCGATTGCGATTTATTTTTACTAAAA
This sequence comes from Cylas formicarius, assembly GCF_029955315.1. NCBI lineage: Eukaryota > Metazoa > Arthropoda > Insecta > Coleoptera > Brentidae > Cylas > Cylas formicarius. Next base: position 13,452,953 of record NW_026844352.1, on the reverse strand, counting down.
TTTAAGTCCTCGTTAGAAACCGCCAAACTGTTGTGATTGATTGATCATTACAGTAAACCGAAAACAAAGGTTTTCATTGAAAATATTGAAAATGACAATCTTAGTTACCTGCAGACGGCAACAAAACTCGAAGAAAAGTTTTGGTTAGTTGTAATGCAATTTTTTTTTGTTTATTTAATAAATTCATAGCTAGGAATATCTACACATAATTACATTTTTATTTTAAATGTCTAAATCTAATTATGTTTGACTATCAAGATCGTCATTGAGATTAATTTTAATAGGATTTATGTTTTTTTGTGTAAAAACGTAAGTGAACTCAATTTTTATAATTACATTTTTCATCAAACTTACTACACTGATACTTAAATTAGGAGTAACATTTTCTGCTCTGATCTTTGGTTTTACTTGGTCTCGCAAATGCTCTATGGGGATAAACGTGCAATGATATGGAGAAAGATGTATGCTCAGCCGATTCAGTCAAATTATCGCATACATACTGCATACAATTTATCGCATACAATTGCGTATGAATTTATGACTTTCAAAAGTTGCGGTTTTTTGTAACTGAATTGAACTAACAAATATTCCTGGATTTTAGTTTTCGAACATGATGAGGCTGGTGCTTTGCGTAACAGAAGGCTGTGATAGCTTGCGTTATTAATAACAATAACACAGTTATTGGGAATATTTTTTAAAAGATTGTTTTGAAACCAATTTAAAAAACTTCGGCGTTTAATGATAATCTAAGATAGAATCGTTTTATTTGCCCACAACAGCCAGCAGTTTGGGACAAATCCGTCTTCTGAGCTAGCGTGTGGTAATCCTTTATTTGAGTTTTGAGTGCAATCAATCCAGTCTTTGGATACAGTGTCGTGTGTATCGTATCTATGTATTCATCAACATAAATTAGGGATATGTTGTCTAATCTATATCTTTTAATTTCTTGAAAGTAAATAAATCTTCAAGTGCTTAATATGCGTGATTCCATTACTACTTGCCTTTGGTATATTTTGCGGTACTTAAATCCCATTTTACAAGAGGACGTGAAAAAAATTCTTTCTGAGTTATAAAAATATTCTTCTCCCGGACCTGATGGAATTTCCAGTAAAATCTTAAAAGCGTGAAAATCTTTGGACTCTACCACACTCCCGACCCAGTGGTTATCCGCAAATGTAACACCGATTTATAAAAAAGGTGATAAGCTCGATGTTTCAAATTACGGCCCTATCAGCCTATTGTGTATTATATGTAAAGTTCTTGAACGCGTTATAGTAAATCAGCTGTTACCGTTTTTTATCGACTGCCATATTATACCTACATCGCAGCATGTCAAATACATTGACATGCTTGAATCACTGGACATTATCTCTTGACTCAGGTGAACCAGTAGATATTATTTACCTCGACTTCAGCAAAGCTTTCGACAAAGTGCCACATCGACGCTTGTTATTCAAACTTGAAATAGTCGGAGTGGGGGTAAACTGCTAGAGTGGATAGCGGTCGTTCAGAATTCGAATTGGTAACGCTTTTTCACTGCCACAAAATGTGCCTGGTGGTGTTCCCCAGGGATCGGTGCTGGGACCAGTGCTATTCTTAGCGTATACCGTGGATTTGCTCTCCAGCATTGATTCTCATGTGAACGCTTGTGCTGATGACACTAAATTATTTGAAAATGATTCAACACATGCGGACGTATTGCAGGGAGACTTAAATACTATTTCCTAGTTGTGTTCACGTTGGCTATTGCCGCTGAATGTTCAAAAGTATTCCGTGCTGCATGTTGAACTATTATATCAATGGAAACTTTGTGTCAAGTGTCGATTCTCAGATGGACCTAGCTGTGACAGGAACTAATGATCTTGCGTGGTCTGTACATGTATCAAATATTGCAAAGAAAGCAAACTGCACGTTATTTTTGTTAAAACCACTTACATTCGCCCGATCCTGGAATTTGCTTCCCCAGTCTGGAAGCTATTGCGTGACTGTGATGTTCTGGAAAGAGTGCACCTTACGATGATCGTCTCAAAAAACTTTACCAACATTAAGTGATCGTCGGCTACGGAGGAACAAGGAACAATTCAGGACTTCACATCGCCTGCATTTTATAAGTAACAGGACTTTCGATTATTGGAACAGTTTACCCCAGATGTTGTGTGTGCGCCGATCTTGTCTGTAATTAAACGTCGCTTCGACAGTGTATTGTTTCACAGTAATAACTAAATATTTATTATATGTATAACATTCCCATGCTACTAACTATCAATGTGCATAATAGGTTCTCCTCTGCACTTTATTATTTGTAATAATAATAATAACTTAATGGAATGTAGCACGGCTTATATTTATATTGGTTTCATCTTCTTCCAGTTTCTTTTTAAAGACAATATATTTTCCTTCTTATTAGATCTATATGGTGAGTTTGCAAATCACTACTTTGATTCCTTCTCTTCAATTCTGCACTATTAATAATATAACAATCTGTTCTGCACCAAGCGGCAAATGATTTCGATGCGACATTGTTATATTCTCGTAAAATAACTTTTTCGAAACTATTAAAACGATAAAAACGATTATTCTAAGCTGTAACAAATCTTCAACACTCATGAAATATATCAAAAAGAAAGAGATATACCTGCCTTGTCACTCAAGTAAGAATATTTTTTTTGTTTGTGGCTTTACCAAATAACAATAGCTAATAACATCGCTAAAGTTTCATTGGGGAGGGTTCGTCGAAAGCTAACATGTTGAGGATTTAGGCAGCCTATACCTATATTTTGTTTCTTAATGCGAATGAGTAATAAAATATAAATTTTCAATGACAGGGATCATTAAACAGGGTGGACGTATTAAAGGTTATATGGTAAAGTTCAGATAAATTGCAATGATAGTTTTTAAAATTTGGTGTTTCACTAGTTTGCATACAATAGAAAAACGACTTCGGTGAATGAAAGTAATGCAGCGACATGACCACAAACAGTTTATTAGTATAATAACCATAATGATAATTGTATATGATTATAATTGTGGAGATAGGCAGATAATTCAGGCAATAATTATTCAATTCAAGTAAATAACACTTATTCAGAAGTCTGAATAACATTAAAATAGAAAATAATTTCATTGATTACCCATTCATTTACCCAAGGTTCGTCCAGATCATGATCGTAGATATTCTTCTTTACCCTTCGAAACTGATGTCAAATTTCTCTATTAGACGTGATTTTCTGTTTTGATTTTTTTCATAACGAAAATGCATTTCCACCCAGGTTTTCCACTTCCTTCTTCTTCTTAGCCAGGGGTGTGTTAATCCCCTGACTGTAATTTTTTTATCCCCATTTATGACAGTTTCGTTTCTTAATGCATAAATCGGTTATATTGTTGGCTGTCCAATTTCGGTAATATTGGAATACATTTTAAGTGTTTTTACTGTTGGTGTGGAAGAGTTTTGAAAAAATTCTAAAACACTGGCCATGTTCAAGTACGAACTTTGCCAACAACTGTTATACTATAACTAGCTGTACTATAACTTTAACACTAAGGCACTTGTAGGTTAACCACGAGTCGGTCTACCTGCAACTCTCGGTATGAGTGACAATACTCACAGATACACTACTATTCATGTGGAATACAGCTAAGTTTTACAATTATGATATATAACAAATCAATTTTGTCGTGTGCGATATGATCCGCCAAGTTTTATAAATGCCGCGTCGCAGCGGAACGAACATTATTTTGAACGTTGCACCGTTGCCGCTTCTAAGAGTAATATATTGCAACATTGCTATGTTAATTAGAACATACTGTATTATTGTATACTGTATAATGGATTATTATTATTTTATTTAAAATTTTCAAGTATTGTGGCAGTTCTGATAGACGCTTGGAAGTTCTACGCATTACAAAATATCTACAATGCTGTTTTAGTGTTTGAAATTTGAACTAAGGTTTAAGTCGCGATTCACTAAATATGTTTTCAAATTTCCAACTTAATTTTTTAATTAAACACTCGCTGCGCCGAACACGTGTCAAATTAAAGTCGTGACTATTATTAATTGAACAATTCTTTCAGGAGTTAATTGCGGGGTTATAGTAACTCTCTGCATTACACTTTAACATATTTAATTTTATTTTTTCTTGATTATGAGTACGATTTTTTTTTGTTTGGACGGCCGCCCAAGCATCTTCGTATTTTTCGTTAAAATCGGATAAACACAATAACACCGAATGCTTCCCTCGCTGCGAATCGAACCCATAACCTCCGGCAAGTCGAGTTGACAGGTCTAACGACTTACCAATAGAGTCATCCTAGGGTAAACTCTGTTCATAGATATAAGAAAGTGCCTAACTGATACGAATTAAGGAAAGACCCAGGCAAGCTGTAAGAACGAAATATGGCCGAACAGGTCCGTACTTTGCTTAGAGTTTAATTATTTGGGGTTTTGTTAGGAAAGATACTAAACAATATTTAGTTATTTATGTATGTATTTATTTTTAAATCTAAAATAAAATTACAAATTATTTTTATTACCTACTTACATTACTTAAAATTATTCACATAATACATCAGTATCACTATCGCTATTATCGCCTGTTCTAATTATTATTTGTTCTATATTATTTACAATATGGATCTACGATTGTTCTGCTTTTTTTTATATGTTTAACAACTCCAACTTTGTGGAGGGATGTTAAAAACTTCCATTTCTATAAGTTTGAGGACATTGGAGTTAACACCTGGAAAAACATTGTTACGACGAATGGCAGGTTTCAGTTGGTGCCAAACATGTTCAATAGGATTAAATATGCAGTGGTAAGGTGGAAGCCTTAAAACTGTATGCCCTAGATTTATTGCATAATTATCACAGACGTATTCCTTTTGTAGATTCAAGCTTTGTAGAACCTCACTTAATTGCTTTTTGGTACAATCTTCCTGAAAATAAATGTCGTTGTTATACATGTAGTTTTGGATTGTTGCTTTTGTGTCACATGAGGAAGGGGTTTTAGTCAACTGTCTACTGTGATAGCTTGCAATGGCCATTACAATGACGCTAGTTTGTTTTTAAACAACTTTCAAATAAATCAGCGGTGGTGTCTTCATGGTAATCCAGAAAAGAATCTTTAATATTTTTTGCAGACAGAGAAAGTCCATTTGGAATCCAACCATCTTTAGAGCCAGCATGCAAAATAGTTATTCTTTTACCTCTTTTTGATGGCGCGTTTGTTTTACACTTATCAGTTGAGTCAACCCAACCCTTTTCCGGGGTATCATAAGTGTCGAACCAGGTTTCATCCAAGTAAATAATTATCCTTTGTTGTTCTCTGTAAATCCTAATTTTTTCTAGATATTCCAGTAAATATTTCCGAATTCTAAAAGATTCCATTAAAACTTGCCTTTTGTCAATTTTTTTAAATCTAAAACCCATGTGTTGAACACACTTCCATAAGGTAGTTCTGCCACATTTAACACCGGTTTCATCTTTTTCAGGCCTCCTAATTAAGATATCTAATATAGGCACCCTTTGTTCCTCGTATAACTGGTAAATTTTACGCCGTATTATATCCTGATCACTTTCATCTACACAATTTTCCATACAGTTGATGTTCGAATTTTCGTCGATGTTGCCGTTTCTTCTAAAGATGCTTGCTTGCTGGCACCACGTTTAATGAGAGTTAAATAACATAACACTGTTTATAACTTGTCCCAATAGAATAGTGTTTAAAACATTTGGGCGAGAGCATCTACTGAGATACACTAGACTCGCACATAATTCGCACACGATTCAACACACGAAATAAGATTAACTTAAACTAAGTAGTATACCAAACCAAAGAATATTAAACACAGGTAGGTATAAAATTATTTTCTAATATGGTCCATAATTTTAGCGGAGTTTAAATTCCAAAACTTTAGGTAATAATCTTGTTGCACTGTATGTTAATCAAAACCCTTGGATAATCCCATTCAAAAGCAATTGGTCACTTTCTTATATCTATGAAGAGACCATACTACATATTTTATTAATTGTCTAAATCGGTAATAAACACAAAATAATTTTAACTTTAAAGACAATTGATGTGTCAATGGAAGCTACAAAATTATTGATAAAATCTGCTTTGTTAGATTTTAAATGAACGAAATCGCTAATGTTAGATCCTGTAGCACATTTTCTTGATTGCTGAACATATTAGTTTTTTTTTTGAGCATGCATTGGTAACCAAGAATCAATAAGTAAAACGGTTAACTTGGTAAAATAGGTGAACCATTAATGGGACCGTCCTAATAAAAATAATGACTATATAACGAAAATTGTAGTTAAATTTAAGCAAGAGAACTAATTCGTGGTTCAAATTAATAAAAAAATTCCCAACTTAATCTCAAAAAATTGTAAATTAATGTCAGGAACATATTAGACATCAGAAAAAAGCCACTAGAGACTTATAGGTTTTAACAAAACTAAAAGAACACGAATTAAAATTATTGTGTGTAATGATAAAATTAGAAGATATAACCAAACAAATCAAGTGTAATTTGAAAGTTAAATTGCGATTACACCATACCGCTTGTGTGTAACATTTGCTATTAGTTATAGTTATTGATTAATCTAAATTGTTTTAGTTAGAAAAAAACTAATAGAGAATGTAAAATTGAAAACCAGTTCAGAGATTAGATTGACCTGCCTTTGAACCAAAAACCAACAATCATATATAGGCGACAAATATATAAGAGCCTTATTAGTAGGAAAAATGACATTACATCAGATTAAAAATTGTAAACAACCAGTGAAAAATTGAACGAAATTCGAATATTTTTGGTTTTTGTTGGTGTGCTATAAAATATAATACAAAATAACCGCATAAATTCGATTACTTAATACTTTGCCGAGCAATATGTGCGAATCAAACTTAAAACCCGTAGCTCAAGCCGATTGACCCCACGAAGAGCGAATTTGATCGAATACGAATCGGGGCAGAACCAATCCAATAACGCCACATTGAATTATTCAATTAGACATCTTTCTAACTGGATTCGAACTCTACCTCAGCATGCTACGTAACTCTATAAAGATGACCCTGTGTTATGTGAAAGTTGTCTAATTTCGGATGAAATATCGATTACTCATTTTTGTAGTTTAGTTTCCTTCATGGAAAGGAAATCAGATTTTAGAAGCGTGTCATTCCACATCAAGTCATAGAGAAGTTTGACAATTTCTGGTGCAGATATTCAACCCACGAAAAGGATCGAAGTTTATCAATTAATTAAATAAATCTCTGAAAACTACAATAAGTGTAACAGTTATCTAGGAAAACTATAAAATTCTCGACAACTTCTCACCCTAAAGAAGTTGGCTAGCATAATATTATATATCCTTATTTATCGCTATTAACACAAAATTTGAATTAGATATTGCATAAAATCACAATTTTTAAAAATATTTATAATTATGCGGATACAAATATATTTATTTCTAAATGCATCACTCCACATATTTTTCCACATTACGATTCCTTCATAGAGAATATTCTTTAAAAAATATTTCAAAAACTTGAAACTTAATTTTTAAATTTGTTTTAGTCACCTTCGAATGGTTTTCAACAAAATAGTATGTGCTCTCTTACTCGTATTAGAGCGATTTTTTATTTTAAAATGTATATTTAGTCTTTATGCTTAAATAACTTTGTTATATAAAATTTTTTGCTGAAACTAATGACTGCTGGTACTTCTCCCTTGAAGAAACGGGCTGAAATTGAAACATAAGTTACGGACATCAGTACCAACATAACAAAGAATATATATTGAAGATCGATTTTACGTAGCCCGCCCAATTACAAAAGTCACCTTACTTTTTGAACACACTTCGTTCATCTCCTTAAGTTTGCTTTATCCGCATTGCCATTTATTGTCTGAAGTTCAAAAAGCAAAAGTAGCAGATTTTTTAATGTTAGATTATTTTAATTAGTGTGATGTTTTGTGTGGTCCATGCTTAGAAAAAACCGACACAAATAGAATTGAGAAAGTACAAAAATACTGTCTACGGTTTATTTATAGTACAAGGAAATATGATCCACTCTCGCACAAACTACAGGATGAATATGCAGAACAGTCGTGGACTACATTCTCTAGTATTTTTGCATGACATAATTTTTATTAACAGTCCACCTTACTTGGCAAATAAAATAACTTATAGGACAGATGTTCATAGTTTAAACCATAAATTTAAGGATCTTATATTTCCATCACCGCGCAGGACGTCTCTTTTCCAAAGAAGCTTTTCCTACAATATTTATAAACCTTACAATACAATTTCTCCTTCTTTAAAAACCCTATCACCATTATATAGTAAAAGGAAATTGAGACAAGAATTGTTTACTCAACAAGCACAATGCAAGTGATTTTCGAGTTTAGTTTCGAGATTTTCTTGCCTGTTTTAATTTTTTTTATTTTGTTTATATTATATACCGTAGTATTTTACTACTAAGTTAAAAGTATTCGTTATGTATCATTTTATATGGGTTAAATAATTTTTAATTTCTTTCATCTCCTTTACTACAACTTATCTATTTGTATTGTATACTAAATATAGCAAAATGTATTATTATTATTGTTATTATTATAAAAGCATGCTCAACTAGAAGATTTTCCCAGTGAGCCTTCAAAAATCCTTCTTTTGTACGGAACTTGTACATCAACAACATACCCGACAGGATCCAAATCCGTTCCGTTAGTAATTGAAATTTTTATTAAAATTCTTTAAAATAATCAAAAAATAAATCCAAACTGTTCCGATAACATATACAATGAGACCACCACAACAACAATGACAACAATCCCACAGAACCCTTCTCTCTCTCTCTCTCTCTCTCTCTCTCTTTCTCTCTCTCTTTGCTTTTCGTTAAAGTGGGCAAGTCAACTAGGACTTTTGCCCATTACCGACTTCCGTCGAGGAATTTTTTCTTTTGGTCATAGACCAACACGTTAACAATTTAACCAACATTTGTTCTTTGACCGATACCAAAAAACCGGTTCTCCCCCGCTTCCACCGCGGACCATCCGGGCCCAACCGGCCACCATACCGGCGTGAACGGTTAAAACAGCGGTGACGGCAGAACTTAAACACTTTAAACCGAACACCACACACTATCGAGACAAGGTCACACGAAATAAGACCGATACCAAGGTTTTGGGACAAATATTCTGCTAGGATTCTGCGAAGAGCGAACGGTGGTTAACCCGCAGCGTGCAATGCTCCACCACAGAACCTGGTCACGGAACCCATAGATAAAAGAGTTTAGGTTGCTTTAACACCTAATTTTAAGTTGACTTCTGCAGGCCATTGAAAACAAAATTTATGATTTGCATCAAATCAAAACAAAAAGTTGCTGTAGCTTTTGCACTGACAATCAAAGCGTCTTTTAAGTTTGCAAAGTGCAAAGTGAAAATTCAGTCGCTTGATTTTTTAGGTTAGAACGCATTTCTAATCCACCTTTCAAATACTGCAAAATGCAAAGTTGGAAAGTAGTTTGGTGCAGTAGGCACCGAGCCGATTATATAGCTATTTCTGTGTTGCACAGTATACGAGAGATCGAAGATGCTTGCTAATCAGAACTCCTCTCAGAAGTTTTAATTAAAAGGAACCGTTACTTTCGGCCAAACTAACCGAGGCGCTGCGGCAAAGGTCGTCGAAAGACGGCGGAGCCGGCAAGAAGAAAATTCATCGATGGAAACGATGGAAATTTAAAAAGTTTTAAGTCGTAAATGAGCTGACAATTCTCGTTGCCTCTCAAAAGGTAACCCTGTGACTGGATTGTAAATGAAGTCGCTTATTAGAAACGAAGTTTATAAGAGGAAGGGGTCTCTCGCCTGATTTGCATATATCTGATCAAAGGGCCCGGAGTCGTTAAAAATCTTACACCTAAATTTTCGTTTTCTATATTTTCTTCGCCTGATTTACATATGGACCGACCTCGTTTCCCTCCCTCCGGAGTTTTATTCATTTGAAGTCAAAAGAAAACTTGCTTTACTCTGAAAACATACTAATGAGAATTTGACTTGCAGAACATCCTCAGCAGGACCGGATCTCACGTAAATTTAGTTTTCGAATAATAATTCTGTCGAACGTAAGCTATCAGGTCAATGGCTGACATTGGTATCTGACAATATTAAGAAAAAACCATAACAAAAATATTATTAAGCAGCGTGAAACGCGTGAATATAATAACTAGGAATAAAAACACGGACCACTACCCGTTTTCAAGATATCAGTGTGGACATAAAAAAGTATTAAAATGTATTTTGCTAAATACATATTACTAGTTTTTGGAATAATTTTTTAAATATCAGAATAAACGTTTGAGTAATTTACTTAAGTTATTCTTTTAATAATGCTTTAGATGCGGTAGACTTTGTTTGAAAAGTTGAATGTGATAAGTCTGAGAAGTAGTTCTCTGAACTTATTAAAGAGGTATTTAGAAAGCAGGAACAAAATTGTAAAGATAACGGTAACTAAGAATGATTAGATACGTATAACTTCAGGCAGTATACTCGGTCCTCTATTGTTCACGATGTATGTGAATTATATTTTTGATATTCAAGAAAACGGCGGAGGAGGTGACAATTTCAAATAGTTTAAAAAAGAAACTACAATTGGTTCGACATGTATCATTTTTGGTAATTATGCTGGTGGCAGTTCAAAATGGTTTGAAATAAAACATGATGTATTAAGGCGAGAATATGTGACTAAATATTTGGAGGCTCAGAAATAATCATGAAATAATTAATGAAGCAAAAAATTTAGTTAAGCTCCCTCAAGCAGTAATGTCGTAACAGTGATGTGTCATTTATTGCAGCTACAATAGCGTGGGGGTTATCTAAAACACATCTAAATACGCTTATTATGCACAACACAATAGGAAAACTTTTTAAAAAATAACACAGGAAAATTACCCCTTAATGTGTGGCAGGTCACATAAATATGTAGCCACATTTTATTTTAATTAACTACAAAATAATTGTAAAACAATAATACTTGACAAACAAACAAACAAACTACAAAAAGGCTCGAGACTTTCATCAAAAAGATGATCTATACCTATAGTTTCTATTTATTTATTGCATGTGTACGAGGTGTGTTCAAAAAGTAAGATGAAATTGGGCGGGCTACGTACATTCGATTTTCGATATATTTTTTTGGTATGTTGATACGCATGTTCACAGTTTCAGCCAAGTTGCAATGTTTACATTATTTTTTGTGAGGCAGAAGAGTTGACGTGTTTTGTGTGCTTGGCAATTTTCTGCTGTAAAAAAAATGAAACAAAGAATTTGCATAACATTTTGTGTAAAAAAATGGAATCGTGGCTTAGAAGACGCCGATGACGAAGCTCGCTCTGGTTGGTGGTATTGAAAAATCGTCGGATCACTATTAGAGAAGTGGCTGAAGGCATTGGCTCGTGCAAGTTTTTTCCGAAGTTTTGGGAATGAAACCTGCTACAAAACTAACAATTTTGGAAGCGGTGGGAGAACCGGTTTTTTTGGTAACGGTCAAAGAACAAATGTTGGTTAAATTTTTTACGTGTTGGTCTATGGCCAAAAGAAAAAATTCCTCGACGGAAGTCGGTAATGGGCGAATGTCCTTAGTTGACTTGCCCACTTTAAGGAAAAGCTAAGAGAGAGAGAGAGGATGAGAGAGAGAGAGAGGGGTTCCGTGGGATTGTTGTCATTGTTGTTGTGGTGGTCTCATTGTATATGTTATCGGAACAGTTTGGAGTTGTTTTTTGATCATTTTAAACAATTTTAATAACAATTTCAATTACTAACGGACAGGATTTGGATCCTGTCGGGTAGGTTGTTGCTGTACACATTCCGTACAAAAGAAGGATTTTTGAAGGCTCACTGGGAAAATCTTCCAGTTGAGGATGCTTTATAATAATAACAATAATCATAATACATTTATTTTCATTTTCATTCAATATACAATAAAATGAGGTAATATAAATAGATAAATTGCAGAACAGGAGATGAAAGAAATTGAAAATTATTCAACCCATATAAAATGATACATAACAAATACTTTTAACTTTGTAGTAAAATACCACGGTATATAATATAAACAAAAGAAAAAAAATCAAAAACAGGATAAAAAATCTCAAAACTAAACTCGAAAATCACTTGCATTGTGCTTGCCGAGTAAACAATTCTTTTTTCAATTTCCTTCTATTAAATAATGGTGATAGGACTTTTAAAGAAGGAGAAATTGTATTGTAAAGTTTATAAATATTGTAGGAAAAGCTTCTTTGAAATAGAGACGTCCTGCGAGGTGCTGGAAATGTAAGATCATTAAATTTATGGTTTAAACTGAGCATCTGTCGTATAAGTCATTTTAATTGTCAAATAAGATGGACTGTTATTAAAAATAATGTAATGCAAAAATACCAGAGAATGTTGGCCACGCCTGTTCTGTATATTTAACCATTTGCCACCCTGTAGTTTGTGCGAGTGTTTTAGTACTCTCTCAATTCTACTTGTGTCGATTCTATCTAAGCATGGACCACACAAAACGTCACAATAGTTAAAATAACCAAACACTAAAAAATCAGCTACTTTTGCTTTTTGAACTTCAGACAATAAATGGTGATGCGGATAAAGCAAATTTTAGGAGATGAACGAGGTGTGTTCAAAAAGTTACTTTTGTAATTGAGCGGGCTACCTACATTCGATTTTCATTATATATTCTTTGTTATGTTGGTACACATGTCAGTAACTTATGTTTACAGTTTCAGCCCGTTTGCACGTTAAATTTTTTTTGTGAGACAGAAGCGGCAGATGTGTTTTGTGTGCTCAGCGATATTCTGCTGTTTAAAAAAATGGAACGAGGCATTTGCATCAAATTGTGTGTAAAAAATGGAATACAGTGCACAATTCAAATTTTCAAATCTCCAAATCTATTTTAAGAAAAAAAAAGTTTATAAGTGGTACTAGCTATGCCAAGACGCTCACGAAGACGCCGATGACGAACTTCGTTCTGGCACGTCAATAATGGCTGAAGTGGCTTCCCTATTGGCTCGTGCCATGCATTTTTTCCGAAGGCATGAAACCTGCTACATATTTCATGCCCAAAATTAACCAAAATTTGTTCCGAAACTGCTTAATTAAATTAATGGATCGTCGAAGGAGAATCGCTAAAGAGCTGTCAAACGACGTCAATTTTGATCCCAATATGCTCAAAAAGGTCATAACTGGTAACGAATCATGGGTAGTCGTCCCGATGGAAGAAGCCAGAATCGCTAAGACCGAAAAAAGCACGCCAAGTTTTATAAGGTTTTGCTCACCTGTTTTCTTTGATTATCGGGTCATAGTACAGCAAGAGTTCTTACCACAAGGTCGGACACTCAATAAAGAGTTTTACCTTGAAGTTATGAGCCGTTTGCGAAAAGTAATACAAAGAAAACGCACCTGCTGACTCATCGTTGCTTGTGTCTAACTTCTTGGACAAAAACAAAACCAGAATCGTACCTCAGCTACCATATTCACCGGATATGGCACCCTGTTCTCAAAACTCAAGAAACACATGAAATGAAGGAGCTTTGGAAAGAATGAGGGGATAAGGAAAAAATCGCTGGAAGAACTCAAGGCTATACTAGAAAGTGATTACCAGAAGTGCTTCGAGGAGTGGAAAAAAAGTTTACACAAATGTATCATATCTGGGTGAGATTACTATGAAGATGACAACATTAGTTATGATAAATAAATACTTTTTAATAACCTTACTTTTTGAACGCACCTCGTATGTAGATATGTATAGCATGGAAAAATGTAGTATTATGAATTGCGAGTTCCGAAGCTTGCAACTCTTATTAGTCTAAGTTAGCTTACAAGTATTTTTCCTTATATTCCTTTCAATGAATGCATTATTAAGTTTTGCAAAATTTAACAATTGTTGTCTGTCCACAACTCTGTATTTTTTGTATCTAGCTTCTAAATTAATAAATAAATATGAAACAAAATTTGGTGTCAGGTTGCTAGTAGCGACACCTAACTTCTGGGAGATCTTGATAAATCAAAATTGCAGGGGATGAGGCAGCAAAAGTTAAGTATCGGTACTACCAAGGTAATATGTGGTGTGTTAAGTTTTTGTATTCTAAGTTTCCTTTTTTGTATATTTTATTATTCAGAGGAAATAATAAATTCTTACTCTACTGTAGGCCATTACAGTTGGATGTCCCCTACTTAAATAATGATAATAAGATAATAATAACAATGAGATCCCAGGAAAAGAATCTAATAATACAGAATTACTCAAACATTCTGTTAGTCGAAATGTCCAGCAAGTATAGAAGATGCAACCATCCTAGTGAATATATGGAATACAACTCCGGAGGATGTGACATTATTACATAATATCTTCAAGCACATTATAATAACCTGAAAAAAGCTGTCTCTGAAAAAAGTCGCAAATATTTGAATCCAACCATTGAAATGAGTGGAAGTTCATTAAAGTTGATACAGTTTCTTTCGGCTGCAAGGCACAGTATCAGCAAATCGTAAAACCAACCTTCTGTAAACTTGGCAATAGAAAAGTTGGGCAATTTTTCAGTTACCGACTGTAAGGGATAAATTGGCAATACTTAGCCAAGCCACGCCCTACCAAATAAAGGCAGGTATTAATCATGTTCTAGCTTTGATTGAGAGTGTTTTATACTCGGAATAACGGTAACAGTAAAGTGTATTTGCAGAAAATAAAATAAATAAGTCCAAATCATCATCAAAGTTCAATCTCAGAAATACTTGCAATACAAATAATAATAATAATAATAATTGAGATATATTATTTTAATATTACAACAAATAATTTGCAGTTTATAAAGTATTTTGAAGACATATATGGAGTGTCAATGAAATTGCTAGCCAAGCGATAAAAGTCAATTAAGAAAATTGAATAAATTTAAAATTTAACGTGAGATCCACTTTCCCATTAAACAACGCTCTATATATGTTTCCCAAGTAAGAAAAGTTCTTTACCCTTTTTTCTATAGCTCTAATACTTTTGGGGGTTCAAAAATTTCAATACTCCATTTTTCCTCAATAAATTTAAATATGAAATACCATATTTATAGTATATTAACGAGTGAAAAAAGCATATTAAAAATGTGGCCGTGAAAACTGACTTATTTTTAATATATACGAAGTTAAAAATAATACACTCAAAATGTTGTCCATTCGCATTTAAATACAAAATAATACGTTCTTCGAATTCGCGCCAACAGTTATCCATTTTTATTCGAAGGATTGCTCTTATGGCCTCATCGGTCTCATTTTGGCGTAGCCTTTTATACATATTTTCTTTAATGTGACCCTCAAAAATAAAATGGTCATGTGTTCTGGCAGACCACCCTACTAGACTATTAGTACCTACCCAGCTTTCGCTTAGATTTTATCATATTTAGAGTATATTTTGTTGAAAGTAAGCATTGCGTAATCTATCAAGAGGTCATTTTCAACAACCTTTTATTTCTATTAATTCCCGGTACCATTGAAAGCTCTCGATAAGAAATTGGTCCAATTAAAACATAGCCTAAAACGTCAAGTCAAACATTTACTCCAAACCCGTCTTGGAATGCTCCCTCTCTAATAACAAGTAAATTATGCCGAGATTCATAAAGCGACATTCATCCGAAAAAAGAGTTGAGCTATTGAAATTGAACCTTCATGCAGATGTTGGCATATTTAAAGGATTTAAAAACATATTGGTTCAAAAATTTTCTTTCACTTTCGTGATTTATTTCAGTAGTATAACTGACATCGTGCAAAGATATTGTTTGGACGATCAAGGAACTTTTTTCTGGCTTCACCGTAAATAAGCAACATATCAATTTGATATTAAACACTGCAAATATTCTAGGTACCAGATACCAATCATATTGCAACAAAAACCATCTGTCAATATTTTCCAATTATTGTTTCGGCAACTATACAGTCATTAATCACGGCCTTCTATTTAAAATATTTTTTGATATTATGCAATTTGTATCTAGGTTAACTTTTAAATTTAATTGCAGATATTTGTATTGGAGATACATAAAAACGCCGTATTATACAAAATAATCTAGCAAAAAATAAATAAAAATTTTGTACACTTCCTTTTATCAAATGTTTTTATAAGAATATAAGAGCTATCGAAAAAAGGCAAACAACATTTTGTTTCTTGGATTTGAAATATAAAAGTTGATATAATTTCCGATAAAACCGGGAATGCCATTCAATTATTTTATATGTCAGCCAAACTTTATTTATATAACATTTTTCTTTCTATTTTGACAGAGTTATCGCTTGACTAGTAATTTCATTAACACGCGGTATTTTTAAAGATTTAAGATTGTTAGGAATGTTGTCCTCTAAATAGTCAATCATCTCGGGCTTATCGGCGTAGACTAGCGCTTCAAATATCTCCATAGAAAATAGTCTAGCAGCATTAAATCGCACGAATTCACGGGTCCGAAACATGAATCTATGCGGTTGGGCCATCTCCTTGAAAGCACAGCACCTTCACATCATAGTTGTTCAATTCATGAACGGAAAAGTCTGTAACTGTTCGTTTTTAAAGAAGTGCGGACCAATTATTTCACTAATCCATAACGCACACCAAAAGTCAGTTTTTCTGGATGTGAGGTGTTTATTGACGTATTCATTAAAGCAAAAGTGAGTTTCAAAGTTAAACAAAATTCGCTTTGAGTGGCTTCAATTCTTGGACGAGATGGATTTTGTTAAAACGCAAAGCAAGATCTTAAAGTGGATGCGCCTGTGCACGATTGCATGTGACTGAAGTTAGATTTGAATTTGGATTCGGATTTGCTAATATTACAGTGGACCAGTTCGTTATTTACCTTAATTTAAAAAACGTATTCCTGTGTAAATGCCGGGAAATTTAGCAGAGAAATATTGTAAGGGAACTCCCAAAAACCATGTTCAATGTTGCTATACGGAATTAACCCCTTTTTCGCTGGCACCACCCCAAAAAATTCGATATATTTATTTCGCAATTTCAAAAAAATCTGACATTGTTCCAGATAGTGAATTATACCATTAAAGAGCCACTTAAGAGAGCTTCAAAATAATGTATTACTCAACCACCTTGAAACTATTGCTCCTAATCCGGAAACGACTCAAATTGTTTTTTCTTTAAATAGGACATCCTGTTTCTATAGAATTTAGTCCCCTGTCGAATATTATCGTTCGCTATACTGGAAAAATTTAATAATAAAAAAAATATGCATTTTTTTATTTGTGCGAAAATGTCGACTCAGAAAACTTTTAATTAACGGTCCAATAAATATAAGAATGAAAAGTACAATTAAAATTAAGAAAATCTCCTGAATATCGCTAGCATCCATGATTGATGGATGTGTCTTTGTGGGTCAATTTCGAGTTAAAAACCAAATCTCTACTTTGATATTGGCGAATTTTAGGGGGTAGTTTTACATATGCCCGGCCATTTCAAGGTGATTGATTCATTTTGAAGCTCTGAATAAAACGAACTTTGGGGTATTTGGGGGTAGTTTTATATCTTCCCGACCACTTCAAGGTGGTTGAGAAGTACATCATTGTGAAGCTCTTCTAAGTGGCTCTTTAACTGTTTAGTTCAATAGCTAGGACAACGTCAGATTTTTTTGAGATTCCGAAATTAATAAAACATTTGGTTATTTCATTATTGGGGTTAGTTTTATATCTTCCCGACAGTTTCAAGGTGGTTGAGTTATTACTCCACTACTACCATGGTATAATTGAATATCTGGGACATCAGATTTTTTTGAGATTCCGAAATAAATAAAACGAACATTTGGTTATTTTATTATTGGTGAAGTTTTATATCTTTCCGACAGCTTCAAGGTGGTTGAATAGTACATCATTTTGAAGCTCTCCTAAGTGGCTCTTCAATGGTCTAATTCAATGTCTGGGACAACGTCAGCTTTTTTTGAGATTCCGAAATAAATATAACGAACTTTTTGGTATTTCATAATTGCGGGTAGTTTTATATATTGCCGAAGGTTTAAAGGTGGTTGAGCAATACATTATTTGGAAACTCCCCAACGTGACTCTTCAATATTCTGGTTGAACATCTGGGACAACTTCAGATATTTTCGAGATTGCGAAATATTAGCCAACTTATTATTTGCGTTGATACGGGCGGAAAATTTGTTATTTTCTGTATAACAACATTGAATATGGCTTTGGTGAGTTACCTTACAATATTTCCGTTCTTAATTTCCCGGCATTTCCACGGGGATACGTTTTTTTAATTGCGGTAAATAACGAACTTGTCCAATGTAATATTCGCAATAGAACCATTCGAGTCTTCCTCTATACTATGCTCTATATCAGCAATGACTGGATGCGTATTATCATTTATAGTAAACGTGGTGCGAGGGAGGTGAGACCTAACCCTGAAATCTTCAAATTAAGCTGATGAACATGGGTTATATATTTAATTTTACCATCTAGTTTCCTGTAATTTGTGTATATACCAATTGTGGTACCCTCTGAATTCTATCTCTTTACCAATTTTATCTATACATGTATGCAAACAACATCTCAAAAATTAAATCGGCGCAGGACACAAAGAATCGCATAAAGCTGTTTTTAGTTTTTTTTTGCAAATAAAAATTTTATATACTCGTATGCTCTTTGTATGCCCTTTGGCCTAAAACGAAGAAATGTATCAATCAATTACTTTAATTAAGTGATTTTCTTGGGTGTATGAAGATGGACTATTTTTCCAAAACCAGAAATAATAATAATAATAATAATACACACAACGTTCGAAAAAGTATTGCCATCAGCTGGAACTGTATCAGTCAGCGAACTGACAATTACCCACGGCAATAAAACAATCGGCAGATTGGATTTCGGGCGGCTCGACGGAAGCCTTGCAGTCGGATTGCAATTCCCCAACTGGCATGGCAATAAGCTGTTTCACCATTTCGGGGGAATTTATTTCGCGCAAAGTGAAGCCGTTATACGGTTCGGAGATATAAATCTCGGTGTTTTATCTCCGCCGGAGGTTTCAATTACATGAAAATCGTTTAATTGAAACTCTCAAAAAAGGATAGGTATATAAAACGGCTATCTAGACGAACGGACGCTCTCGTAATTGAAACTGTTGTAAACGAATTTTCTTTTTATAACATTAAAATGGACGAAATAGCATGATACTGTGTGTCCCACTTAAGAACAATACACCTTTGTGAAATCTTTGATTATAGATGGTTTTTGACAACTTTCTTTGTTGGATAGGTCTCTGAAAAATGCACTAAAACCTTGTTTTGCTTATTGCTTCAACTTAAGGTCATGGGACTATTTAACAAAAGATAGAGAAGAGAGAAGTACTATTAGTGATTTTTAAATAGTAAATTAGCAACAAATTCTTATTCGGGACTACTTAAAATCCAACTATACTAATTTCTATAATGTTTTAATACATCGTTGTAAAAACTTTAATTACGGTTCGATTTTGATAACTTTTTTTTGTTGTATAGACGCACTAAAACCCTATGGTTCTTTTTACATCAACCTAAAGTCCAGCAAAAAAGAATTATCAAAATTGAGCCATAAAGAAACATTTTACAGGAGTAATGTTTAAGCGAACTTCATGGAAAATAGTATAGTTAGCTTTTATGTTGTCCGGAATAAAAATTCGTTGACACTTTGACCTCAAAAATTGGTCCCACTTGGCCATGACCTTAGGTTGATGTAAAAAGAACCATAGGGTTTTAGTGCTTTTTTGAGAGATCTATCTAAAAAAAAGTTATCAAAATCAGACCGTAATCAAAGTACAGCCTTAATCCGAAGCGTAAACGATATCTCAAAGACATGTATTGAACATTATAGAAGTTGGTATAGTTAGGTTCTAAGTATTCTTGAATAAGAATTCGTTGCAAATTTATTTATTTTTTTAAATCCCTAATGGTACATCTCTCTTTTCTCTCTTTTGTCAAATATTCTCAGTTGGCCATAACTTTAAGTTGAAACAATAAGCAAAGCAAGATTTTAGTGCATTTTTCAGAGACCTATCCAAAAAAAAAAAAAAAAATCGAACCATACACTCACTCACACACTCTATATCTCAAATATTTTCCACTCGCACGTAGCATTTTGGTAACTTGATGAACAACGTGAACTCCTTGCGAATATTTTTTGTACCCAGCATAGTTTTCAAGGTAATATCCCGAAGTGGCTCGGATCTGTGGAAAACGAAAGTGACGTGGTATAATGATAATTTCCACACGCTACCGAGACTACCGATCGTCTAGATAATGAGTTTAAAATGACATTAATTGAACATACGATTACTACAATTGTGTGATATAGCTCATTCGATTCGCAATTATGTCTAGACTCTTGTGCGAAAAAAGTGGACTGCTATATTAAAAAATTCAAAAGTTATAAACAATTAAAGATAAGAAAAATTTGTGTTTAGTTTTTGCTAATAGTTCGCAAACTAAAAAATTTTTTGAATTTTCGAAAAAAGATGTTTAAAGACGAGAAAATTTACTAAAAAAAATTTCAGATTCCCGCAACTGTACCTCCATTATTAATAATTTCAATTAAACGTGAAAAGTGGCAGCGCAAGTTAGTAAGTTAAAATAAAAACAAATTAAGGTTTACAAAGTAGATTTAAAAATCGAAAAAAATTGTGTCATAAACCAAACACTTCAAAAAACTGATTCCCGCTGAAATTTTTAATTAAAATTGGTAAAGTAATTAATAAAATGAATGAATTTTTTTGATCCAAAAACCAATCAAAAATTTTTTAGATTTTGGATTTTACACCACAAATTATAATATTCGTTTGGAAAAAGGAAAAGTTTAAAATTTTGATCATATCGATCATTTTTATAAATTTTCGGTGTACAAAACTTTAGCGGTTTGCAATAATAAATAAATATACAATAGCATTTATCAATTGTTTACAAAGAGTAAAAACTGAAAATACCAAATATACTGGCGAAACGTTTGCGCTTAAGTTATACATTAGACTTCAAGTTTGATTTTCCCCATGCAATAGTTAAATAGTGAAAATTACGTAATAGCAATAATTTATGACATAAATCCTAATCATGGAAAATTAGTACTTGATTAACATATATGCAATTATGTTCAATTTGCCCCATGGTGCTAAAATAAAAAATATAATTTTCTTTATAAAATAGCAGGAAGAAATGAAAAAATTGTATTAACAACTATCTTCCTACGTGTCCAAATTGCTAAAATTCCAATTATGTGTTACACTAATCTGTGGAAGTTTCTTTGAAAAATTAAATTCACAATTATGTAATTTCGCACTTTTCACAAATGTCTTTAATTTTTTTTTAATAAATTTGAGGGGATTGAATTAGACCATACCATCATTTTTGAATTAAATTTATAGAAAATCTGACGCAATGACATAGAAAAAAATAAAATAAAACGGGCTTATAGAAACTTTTTGCCTCCTGCAATTTTTTCATAAAACTTTTTTCAAATAAAAAATAAGATGTAATGCAATGTATGTAAAAAAAATAATAGAAATTATAAAAATACCAATAAATAAAACAAATTAAAGAGAGATTTTCTACATTACATATTACATTCCAAAAAACATATATAAAAAATACACTTAACTTCGAAATCTACAACTTTTTAAAATAGGAAACCTTATACTAAATCACCACGAGATTTTTGACATAAAATTCAAAATATTCAAAAAATTCAAAGGTAAAACTTAATTAAGTTCCAATGAATTAAAAAATACATTTATATAAATTCCAATCAACAACTTGGCCACTAAAATACATTCACGTTGTATTTGTAGCACGGAAAAATATAAGCGAATCCAAACAACTCTCGTCTCTAAGTTTTTTGGATATTTAAAACTAAAACTTATGTAGCAGTTCCATTTTATCATTATCCATATGAAGCTAACTTCCTTAGTCTACTCTCACAAATGGTGCAACAAAATGGACGGCCGAATGTTTTTTTATTACAAGCTAAATATAGCATGTCGTGCAAAACCTTTTTCCTACGTCTACATCTCCGCTTATTCGGATTATTTTTCAGCACACTTAGCGTTCCAGCTGCGTATCGGTGACAAAGCGTTCTGCCATATTTTCCCGCCGGGCGTGGATTCCGACTTTCATAATAAAACCGATCATATTATGTTCGGTACGAAAGTTTCATCGTTTTATTGACTACAATAACTTATTTTATAGCTTTGGAACACGTGACGCCCTCTTGCCCGAAAGTCCGCCGACAAAGTAGTATCTCAAAAGGGTTTAATACAAGTGTGTTCGAGCCGGACCATACTTCATTGATTTACCAGAATTTGATGGTTATCTTTCCGTTTTATTAGATTTCTTTTGGGAATGCTATTCAGCTATAGGGGGTAACCCCATAAATTAATTGTTACATTATTTTTATATTGGTATTTCTTATTTTTTGAGGCTAATTGGAATGCTGTTTGTTAAACTTACAAAAAAAGAATATTACATTTAATAATTTGTTTTTCAAAAGTACTACACAGGAAAGCCAAATAGTGTGTTAAAATAATACGAGGTGTGCTCAAAAATTAAGATAACTTTTAAGTTTTATCAAAAAGTATTTATTTATTTATCAAAATTAGTGTTGTCCCCTTCAAAGTAACCCCCCGCCGCCGCACTGATACCAATGTTTTTTTCCAATCCTGGAAGCACTTTCAGCAAGCACTTTCTGGTATAGCCTTGAGTTCTTCCAGCGATTCTTTCTATATCTGCTCAATCGTTCCAAACCTCCTTCTTTTCATGGGTTTCCTAACTTTTGGGAACAGAAAAATGTCGCAAGGAGTTATATCCGGTGAATAGAGTAGGTGAGACATGATTCTGGTTTTGTTAATGACTAAAAAGTTAGACACAAGCAAAGAGTGAGCAGATGCATAATCGTAATTCAAAATCCGTGAATTGTTTTCCCACAGTTCCGGACGTTTTCTTCGTATTGCTTTCCGCAAACGGCACATAACTTCAATGGCCATACGACCTGATGGTAAGAAAACTTGATATACTACGCCTTGGAACAGCTTGTACCACTATATTTATTTGTTCAAAGAAGATTCACCATATAGCGTTGTCAATATTTCAAGTGTTTTGCGGCACTCTATTCCATTTTTTACACCAACCTATCTAATGCTTCTGTCTCACAAAAAAAAAACGTGCAAACTTGCTAAAACGGTAAACATATGTTAGGAACATAATTACAAAAGTCGTCTTACTTTTTGAACACACCTCGTAAATCTCATGTAATATTTGTTTCAGATAATAATGATAAATGCAAAATTTATAGATAGGTACTAAATGAAACAATTTATTTTTATTTATTTTCAAATATACAGAGCGATTCATAAATATGTGAAAAACTAAACTTTTTTTAAAAACGGAATACCCTGTCTATTATGGCATTAATCGATAGTCCCAACAATTTTATAAAGTATTCGAGTCTTCTATCCCAAACTTGTGTTGAAGTCAGTTCGAATCGTTCATACAGGGTGTACGTTATGCTTCTATTAATTACTCCTACTAATGCTCTTTCAATTTTATTAAGCATTGCCTTACCTTAACTTACTATTTTTTGAGGTATACCCATTTTTACGAACAAAACTCCAAAATTTTTTGAGAAAATATCGCATTAGCTCAGGAAAATAAAAATAAATAAGTAAACTTTTAATTTTGTGAAAATAGTGTTTTCTTTCTTGCCATTTATTTAGAAATTCCGTCTTTCGTAAAGCCCAAAATATGTTGAACTGTTAATAATGTCTTCAGATAGGGTCTTTTAGTGGAAATGCAAATTGACCAAGAAATGAAAGTTGGCCATGCAAATTCTGCAAGTAAAATCAAATGTGAGATCACATAATGTTGTTTCTCTTTCAAGTCAGTGTAATATATTTCATTAAAAATTTTCCTGTTGAGAGCTGGAAAAATTCAGTGCAACACATTTTTAAAATTGAAGATTTTCATATTTGCAAACAATTGTAATTAATTTTTCAGAGAAACTTCCATAGGCTACTGTAATATTTTTTACAAAACTTCTGGACTCCTCCTGCGTCGGTTTTTGCTGAGTCGAACTTGCTGACGTTTCGCCAATCATTCTGTTGGCTTCT
Source organism: Cylas formicarius (assembly GCF_029955315.1). Classification (NCBI taxonomy): domain Eukaryota; kingdom Metazoa; phylum Arthropoda; class Insecta; order Coleoptera; family Brentidae; genus Cylas; species Cylas formicarius. Next base: position 13,428,798 of record NW_026844352.1, on the reverse strand, counting down.
TCAGAGTTAAACTGAAACTGGTTCGTATTTTACTCGGTACCTGCTTATATATTGTTTGAGGGGGGCTGAGCTAAATGAGGGGCATAAACACCATCTCGGATAACTGACTCCCATATTGGTCACCTAACCTGAGTCGCGGTTAAGATTGTTATTTTGTTTATAGATTTCTATAGACTCTCGGATTTTTCGTTGGTAGAAGAACTGATTACATACAAGAATTTTAGTTTTATCAAATAAAATTTTATGTCCGGTTTCATGAGTGTGGTCGGCAACAGCTGATTAGTTTATTTTTCTTAGTCGTAAGGCTCTTTTGTGTTCTTTAAGTTGATATTTTTCGCCCGCATATGCATGGAATGCTGTAAACTCCTGGCATCTCAAATGGAATTTTGTCTTTGACGGACCGAAGATGTTGAGAGATTTTTGGACAAGTGGTAAATCTGCTTTTGACGTTATACTTCTTTAGAACTTTTAATATGTGGCCAGTGATGTTTTGAATGTAAGGAAGGACCATAGTGGCAAGTGTAGGATTGCTTTGGGCCTCATTGCTATTGGAAGGTTGTGGTGAAGTGTATTTTTTGATGGAACGTTTAATATCTTTAATGTGGAAATCATTAGAGAGAAGAGCAGAGGAAAGGTATTTTAATTCTGGCTTCAGTGACTCGGGCTGAGATGGTTTTACGGCTCTCCAAAAAAGAGAGTTAATAACCGATGATTTTTGGGCCGGATGGTGATGTGACCATGCATCAAGGTATCGGTCTGTATAACGGTCTAAACATAATGACCCAATGTTAGGTCTGATTTTCTATTGATAAGAATCTATAAATGGAAGGATATTATTAGTTTCCAAGTCAATGGTAAAACGTATGTTAAGGTGTATAGAGGTGTATAGTCTCATCGACGTTTCCATAATATTAGTTTTAGATGAAAGGTGTCGAGAGCTTTCTTCCCAAAGGCTTCCATAAATATATTAACTATGATTGGTGATATTGGAGAACCCATAGCTTTTCCCGGCGTTTGTTCAAAAATTTATTCGTTATAAGAAAAATATGTTCCCGACAAGCATTTTTCAATTAAGGTGAACGACTCTGAGAATGAAACAGAATTAGATAGAAAAACCTACTTATTTGGATAATTATTGATTATTAGTATCTATACATATAATATTTAAAATTTATTCAATACCGCATGGTGAGGTGTGTTATTGCCATCAGCAGTTTATTGCGATAATTGAGTTCCAATGTCAAGACGACATACTTCGAAACACAGTATACCAGACTTGCAATTGCCAACAATCTAATTTGCAACCTTTCAAATCACATAATATAACACAAGCACCACAAATCAAGTAAGGTAGAGTTTTTTAAAGCTCTTCACAAATCTTGGATTTAAATTAAATAGCACCGAAATTCGCATCGAGGTTTTATTTACTCTAGCGATTTGTTTTTCATATTTTCGGTCGTTTATTTAAGCGAAAGGAAATCAATAAATTCAAGATATAAATATGGTTTTATTGCAAGTTTGTTTGCACAAAAAATAGCCCCACTGCATATCCGACAGTCGAAAAGCGACGTCCGTGGATCCCTTGGGACTTTTGACGAATCAAAAGATCTGTTTGATGTTATTTGATGTAATAAAACCGACCGGCCCGGGGGTAAAGCAAATTCAAATCTCCTGAATTTCTTTGCTGCATACTTAAAATTTGTAGCCGTCTCTGTAGAGATTTAAATACACTCGAAATTGGAAAACTTAAAAAACTTAAGGTTTGAATTTATCACATATTGTTAATTCAAATGACAGTCAATTGCTTTTAAATGTTTTTTTTTTTTTGAGAATTTATGCAGAATATAAAAGTTAATTTGTTTTGCATTTACTAATACTTACTAACTTCTGGATATCTTTTGCGCCGGTTTTTGTTGACGCGAACTAGCTAACGTATCGCCAATCATCCTGTTGGCTTCTTCAGGAGACATCCAGAAGTTTTATAAAAAGTGTGCCTGTGGAAGTTTAGTTGAAAAATTCAAAGGTCCTTTTATGTGTTCGTTCTATTTTCAATTCTTGTTATATGTTAAGTTCTTTTCTGCTGTTTTCATTTCTAATTTTGGCTTTGACTCTTCTTCAAAATTTCTTCTCTAGAGCCTAGATCCTGCTTTCTTCTTTCGTTGTCGTTGTAGATTTCCGTATGTGGGAGTTAGCTTTAGTTAGCGTAGCGTTAGGTAGGAGTTACAGATTTGTAAAATATTAATTGCGTTTCTTTCCCTGTTTTGTTCTTTAACTTTCTTGTGATTGTGCCACATGTATGGCCAAGTTTATTATATTTTTGTTCGATGTCATGTCAGCATAAAACTTTATCATTTATGACCATTTTTTAACTTAACTTTTTAAGTTTTTAAGTTTGTATTTTCCGTTTAACATGAGACAGTACTTTCAAATTTCTCAAATAACTTTTTCTTGAAAATTCATAAAGTATCAAAATTCGAAATTAGGTGTGGCTAAATTAAGAAATCAAATAAAATCACAATCAAAACTGTATTTTGATAAGAAAAAAAAGCTGAAATTTTTAACAAAAGAATAGAGAACCCAGTAAATCATACAATTCATTCACAACACAAGTTTTTAGTTCCTTTTTTTCTTTTCATATAAGAGAGAGAACTGGTAGAGTAAGTCGACATGTCTCATAGCAAAATACGGAGTATTTTACTTCAAAATCAGTTTTATCCGAATCACGTGCACGTTTACACCTTAATTCTTCAAGGCCATCCCCAAAGAGTGCTGTCTTGTGCGTGGCTTTTAATAAATCCATTCTAGTTTCGAATGAGCCACGCTATACGGCGAAATAATTTTCAGAACAGATATTCTATTTAGATTTTTGGGCTGGCATTATTCATTGTAACCTGCTATTGACTCTTACACGTTCTAAGTTCTAAGTTTTTACAACACAATAATGTGTCCCTAAATGTAAGACAATCCATCTGATCTTTACACTACCATTTTGCGTATTTAAATAAGAAATTCTTCAACAGATTGATAGGCCGTAATGGACCAATAGGTCGGCGTTCGAGGTCACCGAGGTTACAAGAAAAGTGTGGTTTCTTCAGTTGCTTTATAGCTCTGTGTGCCTCATCTTCACTTTTTGCTATAAATATTAAAGGTTGATGAAATGCAGCACAAAAGACATCTTGGAGAGATATACCCTTGAAAGAAACGAAATTGGCCAAACAGTCGGCCAATATCGGAAACAAAAAATCGAAAGTCAAAATATATAGAAGACAACATTAATTACCTTAGCAAATTTAAAAACTAATAGAGGAAACCTCACAATGATAATTGTCTATGCACCTGAAGAATATAAAGCATCCTAACCCAAAACTAACCAAAAACTTACAATACAACAAATCAAATCATTCTAAGGTGTGATTTAAATACTAGGATTGCAGAAAGGGGACATCTCCATTTTTTTGACAAACTCACATTTATGTATTTGTCGATTATAAAATTATAAACAGATCGTTAGCTGCAGAAAGCAGACAGACTGCTTAATCGGGTTTGCTATTGAAAGCAATTTAATTTTCGCTTACTGCAGATCCGAGAGATGTCACCTTTCTGCAGTAAAGGATTGAGAATCTATTTGAGAAGCCTGAAAAAGTCATTATAATCGACCAGTATCATAAAGTGAAGTTGTTATAATACTACATTTTAACGTGTAATTATAATTCGTTTCAATGTATTGACAATAAAATAACCCGTGCTTGGTTTGGTATTGGTTTAGTCTCATTTCTAATGCGTGATAGTAGAGAGGTTAAAAAGAGTTCGAGTTCAGAAAGTGACCTAGAAATACCGGAACAAGGAAATAAAGGTGTTGTAAAAAAGTGACAATTATAAGAGAAATGTTATTAGGAAGGTAAAGGTGCAAGACATGCAACTTATAATTATTGTGAACAAGTAATTCCTGCCCAAGTGGTATCTGATGACGAATGGTAAGTTGTAACCACATATATAATTTTGTGTTGTAGTCGCCAGTGGTAAATTTATTGTAGAGCATGCTTCAATCATTTTGAAATTTTGAAACTAAGAACCTAAAATTGCACTGCAAAGGTAGGTAGAAAAAAAAGGCGACTAAATGCGCAAATGACATATGTTTCTTTCTTAAACATTACCGAGATCAGAAAGAGAATAAGAACATTTTTATATGCCCTGCAATCCTGACTTTGGGTTAATTAAACGTCAGCTTAAGAAGAAGAAAAAGTCCTTTCCTATTGCCTCCTTACACCATAAAATCTCCAGTAGGAGATACTTACCAACTGAGAAATTCCGAGAAAGAAATAACGTGTTGTACCAAAAAAAACCTATACCAAGAAGAACCCTATTTCCATGAAAAAAATGAGCAACATGCTAACTTTTTTTTTACTTAGTTCAGTTTTTGTGGAAAAAATGCGATTTCGATAAAAACAAAAGTCAAAATAAATGCCTTTCGCTAAACAGGGATCTCTCACACAAATAAAATACAAAATTGCATTTTCTGGAACAATCCGAAATATACTCTTACGCAAGATGGAAGAATATTAAGAAAAAAATAGAGAAAGGTAAGACATACCTTAAATTATAAACTGAAAGAATGGAATGGAAAGAATGGAAAAATATAACAAATGTTGTTAACAAAGTAGCAAATGAGTGACTGGGGAAAGAAAATAATTTAAAATTTTAAATAAACTAACGGAGGAGGATTAATCCAACTTGCTGGATTCCAAAAGTAAATTTTAATATTCAAATGTTGTTTTTTACATGTAGAATCTTTAAGGCAGTGTTTTCTCAAAATAAGCTTAGATCTCGCTGGGCTAGGAAAACGAGTTAGGTATATGAAGATCGCTGTTTACGCTGAAAATAATTCCGTTGTCTAAGAAAAAATCAATTTTTATTTTGACGTCCTATAAGGGCACATATTCGTTCAAATTGGACTACTTAATAATAATGAAGTGTAGGAATGCATTTAATTAAGCGATATTTGTGGAATTGGAAATCTAAACACGCTATTTCAGCTGTGTAACGAGAATACATCGTTAGTATATATTGTAAAGACAGGAAACTATACATAAATAGCATTAATGGAGCGGCGAACGGTAATATCCAATAAACTAAGCACTCTGTTTCATAGAGAATGAGGTACATAATTTCCTTTCCTTGATAGTGCGCCTTCCAACGTTCCAGTAACGATTAGGATATTTCGGTCTTTTGGGTATGACATTTTATTCAAGGTGAACTCAGATTGAACATTTCGATTTGCATGTTGGTAATCGACTGTATCGGAGAAATGACGTTAAAGCTTTAAAAAAAAAACAATAAAAAGCATAACAGGCAGAGCTCCAAAAAAATTAAGAACTCATATTTAAATAGTCTAAATATGATATTTTCTTTTATCAACAATAAAATTCATAATACAATGAACGCTCTATATAAACAACTCATTTTAACCAATTTCAATAAAAAAGTTTCTTATATACTTACCGTCTGGGGAATATTTTACTTATTTCTTTGACTTACTATACTGTGTATTCATGTATGTTCATGATAACGTTTTCTCTTATTCTTTGTAAAAAAATCACCTCATTGCAGGGTAAGTCGCCCCAATCCTGAATACGTGAAAATTACTTCAGATTTAAGAAAACAATTTGATCAACAACTCGTAAATATTAAAGTGGCACACCTGGTCGATTGTCCTCTTGCAGTTGAAATAGGAGAGCTATCTCTAAGAACCCTTTCATTCACTGGAAATAATTAGCTCTCGGCAGCAGAGTTGTAAAGCATCTTTTTCAAGTATCAAGTTTGTTAAAAACAGATGTTGAAACAGGCTAACCGATCAACGTTTGGACAAATGCAGAAAATACTTGATAACGACAAAAGGGTTTTACTCCTCTGATACACTTGCTATTAATTAATTAATAATGGAAATGTCAATTTTTTGCTAATAAAAATATGTTAATTCCATTTTGAGTATTTTATTTGGTCCGATATTCTCTTGGTAACTCACTAAAAGATATATTCTGCTGTTTTGGCTCACTGGCACAAATGTTTCGTAGCTCACTAGAACATTTATATATGTTAGTTTAGAGACCACTAGGCTAGGGAGTATTCCTGTCGGCCGATGAAACATCTCTTTCCGTTGTTGTCTTCACATATTGCTGTTATAGTTGTCTATGGTGATGTAACCAATACCATTTCTATTTTGGAAATTTTAAATCGTGTATATGCATTTAGTTCTGATTGATCCGAAGCCGAATCTTCTCTGTTTCCTCTTTGTAATTCTAACATTTCCTGCAAAGGCCAAAGCTTGGTTATTTTTGATGAAATATTCAAGTCAAAGATTGTCACTTTCTGCAAATATGTTTTTGTAATCCAAGTGATAGGTGGTACAAAGTTGTTTAATTAATCTCTCAGTTGCAAAATGCTAAGTGTAAACAACAAATAATGATGTTTGTCCAAACTAACTGGTTAACCCACCGTGCCATGACTGCTTTTCGTATTCACGGTGTTGTCGGAAACGGACTGCGCAATTTTCAAGAAGTTATAACCCAAAATTTTCCAATTTTCAGGGCATAATCGGGCATTAAACACAACACATATTTAAAGCCAACGCAATTACGCGGAACCGTTTAAGTTGTGGGGGCATCCGCATAATCCACGAACATATAAGCAGCTTTTGTAATATTCCTTGCTCGCGATGAGTTTTTCTTTAATCTTAGCGAAGTACTAAATTTTGCTTGTTTGCTTCGAGAAAATTAAATTCCGTCCCATACGAAAATTCTCCTTAAATTTCGGACGAAAAGAAATATAATTATCCCAGGCACTTTAAACTTCCGCGTCGGTAAGGAGCGAAATGGCTCGGGACTCGTTGTCGTAAAAACTTCGTAAACTTAAATCACTGCTTAAATTATCACTTGTCATCTACGGACATCTAATGCAAAATTTTGTTTCGATTATTATTATTATATTCAACCCGCATTTTTCAGAGTAGCTCGAAGGTGACAAAAATAATGCCTGCCCACAAAAAAAAAGAAGAAAAAAATCAGGATAATTTACAGCAGGCAACACGGTTTTACGGTCTTAATCAAAATAGGATCGACAAGGAGTCTTGATAACATATTTATATTTATATATACTTTATCAAAGAAACTACCACATGCTACGGTAATACTACTTACAAACCTTCTGGATTTCTCCTACGTTAGTTGTGTAATTGAACTCGCTGACTGAACTAGCTCGCATTCTACCCAATATTTGCTTAAATATTGTTTGAGGGGGTGGAACTAAGGGAGTGGCATGAATATTGTCTGAGATGACTGATTCCCATATTGGTGGCAAGCAAAGACCTGAGTTGCGGTTTAGATTGTTTGGTTGCTTATAGATCTCATTTTTCATTGTTAGAAGAATTGATTACGTGCAGGAATTTTACCGAATAAACTGCTGATGAATTTATTTGTCTTAGTCCTAAAGCATGTTCTTTGAGCCCAGTTGATATTTTTCGCCCGGTCTCTCCAATGGATTTTTTGCCGCATATGCATGGAATGCTGTATACTCCTGGTATACCTTTGACGTATCAGAGATGTTGAGAGATTTTTGGACAAGTGGTAAATCTGGTGGCAAGTGTTGGGACTCATTATCTTTGAAAAGTTGTGGTGAAGGGTATTTTGTGATGAAACGCTTAACATTTCTAATGTTGAAGTTATTAGAAAGAAGAGCAGATGTAAGGTGTACTAATTCTCGGTTGAATGACTCGGGCTGATATAGTTTTATAGCTCTGTAAATAACCGATTATGTTTGTTGATTAATCAATGCATTAAAGTATCGGTGTGTAAGTCTTCTGCAAACAGAATAACCCAATGTTAGGTCTGATTTTCTATTGAGAAGAATATCTAAGAATGGGAGGTTATTATTAGTTTCTGATTCAATGGTAAAACCTATGTTAGGGTGTATAGTGTTTAAACGACAAAGAAAATCTAGTTGGGATTCTTGACCATTAGACCAGAATACAAAAGTATCATCAACGTAGAGTTTCCATTAGTTTAGTTTTTGATGGAAGGTCTCGATTGCTTTCTTGTCAAAGGCTTCCATAAGTACATTCGTTATGATTGGTGAATCCATAGCTGTTCCCCACGTTTGTTCAAAAATTTCACCTTTATAAGAAAAATATGTTCCAGACAAGCATTTTCCAATCAAAATAAATTTTGGTTACAGATTCTCAGATATCTGAAATAACGATGAGAGTTTCAGTATTAGGAATGTTATTAAAGAGAGATTCTACGTCAAAATTAACCAGAATATCCCGTGGATCTGATGTAATGCTTTTTAATTGTTCAATGAAATGAAAGGAATTAAGTACGAAACTTTCAGTTTTCCCTGTAAAATGTTTTAATATAGAAGCTAGATGTTTTGCTAGAGATCGTGCTGGACCACCAATGGGTAGAAGGAGTAATTCTGGTTTGTGAATCTTAGGGTTATGTTAAGCGTTTCATCACAAAATACACTTCACCACAACATAGGGACGTGGAATTTTAAAGTCATCGAGGGTGGCACACTTTTTCACAGCTTCTGGTAGAGAAGAAGCCTTCAAAACGGATTTAAGATTGATTTCCATAGATGACGTAGGTGAGGATAGGATCCGTCTGTTAGAAAATCTTGAATCTTTTCCTGATATTCATTTGTGTTCATATCATTCATTTGTGGCATTTCGTTTATTTGCTTTCAGAATTGCGCTGTCGGGATTAGATATTTTGCAAGAATTCAAATCATTATATTCAAAATTGTACCAAATTTCTAAAACTTTCCGCAAACGAAAGATTAGAACACGCGAAATAGTTAAAATTATGCATAAATTGCATAAGAAGCGGCCATAAAAACGATTTTTACAGATTAACAAATTGCAGAAAATGTGATAATACATTATTACACATTCCAAAGTCCTTTTATAGAAATGAAGGGTCAGTCAGTACCTCAACGCCTCTTACTAGTTATGACGCAAATTTCGGAAGTATTTTATTATCAACCGCACTCGTTCAATTATATGATGAAAACAATAAGGAGCACACTGTTACAGTCGAATTAAGTAAAACACTTAAACTAAAAACATCACATGCCAACATGGCAATAACGGGTATAAGTAACGCGATTTCAAATATTAACAAAAAATGTAATATTAACGTACACTCTCAGAAATATAAATAATCTTAATATACCGGACAACATTCAACTGGCCTATTCTTTATCTTCAAACCCGCGGCCAATTGACATCTTAATCGGTGCCAGCTACTTATTGGTCAAATCAAATTAGAGTAAATCTCCTTATCCTACAAAAATCTGTTTTCGGTGGGGTACCTTCTGGGCCAATTGAAACACGAAACAGAAACAAAGAAATAATTTGCAATTGCGACATGTAAGGACAGGGAAAAAATGCATAGCCCAGTTTTCAGTTTGCATGAACATGTAACAAGAAAGGAGTGTTAGGTGAAGGAACAAATCAGTAAAAGTTATCGAAAGAATCTAACGAAGTTTCCAAAAACCAAGTGACAATGGATGATCCATTTTTCGGACAGGTATACATGCACTACAAAGATCGTTGATATGTTGACATTACAATGGATAAACAGTTCAAGATTCCATTTTCTGTTGACAAAGGTGCAGATGTGAATTGCTTTCAATATGAAAAGCTACCGAGTACATATAAACATAAAATCATAAGTTGTGATTCCATTGGTGCAGCTGATGACCATGATATATATATATATATATATATATATATATATATATATATATATATATATATATATATATATATATATATATATATATATATATATATATATATGCAGGATTCCAGTCGGATGCAGGATTCCAGTCGGAGTTCAACGAGCGAACGGATCATCCGTTCGCTCGTTGAACTCCGACTGGAATCCTGCAAATCTTGCATCCGACTGGAATCCTGCAGACGTTTCGCCAAAATCTCACTTGGCATCTTCAATGCTCGCGCTCCGAAAACACTTCGAACACTCGGAGCGCGAGCATTGAAGATGCCAAGTGAGATTTTGGCGAAACGTCTGCAGGATTCCAGTCGGATGCAAGATTTGCAGGATTCCAGTCGGATGCAGGATTCCAGTCGGAGTTCAACGAGCGAACGGATGATATCCCGGAATATAGTGTCATCACATTTTTCCATCCGTGAATCAATACGTGAGAATATATATATATATATATATATATATATATATATATATATATATATATATATATATATATATATATATATATATATATATATATATATATATATATATATATATATATATATATATATATATATATATATATATATTGGCCGCAAAGTAACGGTAGCGTGGAACGCGCAGTCCAGATTGCTAAGCGGTTTATAAAATGATCCAATTCAGTGATCAGCCTCTTATAAAAAATAACAAAACTGGAAGTTTTTAATCAAAAAGAAATTAAAAATAAACATGAAATAAAGTATAACAAACGATACAATGCCAAAGATATGTCGCCTCTTAATATAAGTGATTCGGTCCGGGTGGTTGATATAAGAGAATACGCTCAACGTTGGGAAATATCGACGTAATTTGATATACGCGCCATATTATTTTCCGAATTCAGCCTTACCACCTGAAGGTCTAGATAATAATAGTGAAGTGATGGAAAGCGTTGAACTAGTTCGTATGTCAAAATTTTCGTTTAGTGATTCGCCACAGCAAAGTGTACCAAGTAAAATATCTAATGAGGCAGTAACTGCACAAAATATTCCTAATCCGATGCTTGCAGAGGATGAAAACTTATCAAATAGAAATTACTTGGGTAATAGTGCTTGCAGTAGGCCGAAAAGAAATGTAAAGAAGCGCGGATTAACGTAGCAGTAAAACTATTTCATATTCTGGTTAAGAAAAGGGAAATGTGCTATTACAGCTTTAAACGTGACGTGGGCACAGAAGGGGAGAGTTGAAACATGGCGGCTCGAGTTTGTAACGTGTGGTGGACTACAGTAAACTGCTTATCGATTTGCGGGACTTTCCAGTAACATCTCCAAGAGACATTAAATAAATTTCGTTACAATATAATTTCAATTAAACATCAGATTTATCGGTTTCCGTACCGCTTGTGACGTGTTTGTGAGTGACGTAAACAATCAGTGCCCGGCACAACAGTAACTATGAACTGAACCTATTTTGACGGTACGGATATAAACGGATGCGAGGTCGAACCGAAGAGTTTTTTTTTTTTTGGAACGGGTTCGAATAAGATCAGAGGAGAGATTTTTGGCGATTGGAAGAGGGCACGTCTTGTGTGTGTTGTATTTCCTTCCTGCTGCAACAGGCGTTATCTTTCTAGTGTGGGGGCCTCTTTCTCCCTTTATTGTGCACGATATATTTTTGCTTGCTTACCAATCGTGATACGTATCTTGTGTGTTGTATCGTCTTCATGCTGCAACACGTGTTATCTTTTCAGTATCTTGGGGTTGGGGGCCTCTCTTTCTCTCCTTTGCTTGTGGTGAATTGAACGCTGATACTGACGGTTTCTTTTAGTGTAGAAGGAACATTGTGTCAGGTTGCAATTTACTCGAAGGAATTCCAGATTTATTTTCATTTAAGTCCAGTCGAAGCCACACCAAACAAAGGAGGGGATTTCTGTCAGTACTTTCAGCGAGGATACCTGCTGGTGAGTGGTTGTTTTTTTTTAACTTTACTGTTGTAAGAAATCATAACTTACCACTGCTTAAACACCTGCACGTATCTCTCGATATCCGTGGTTTGAGACTCCTTCGTTCGAATAGTGTTCGATACCTCCTTTCGATAACATTTAAAATTTATATTTTTAGTATTGTTTTAATGATCGATGAGCTTTATGTTCTTTAACTGATTATTATTTTTGCTGTTTTGGGTTTTGATACCTAAAATACAAGAAATTATATTTTGAATATCACCATTATAAATACCGCCCCTCCAAAGGCAACTAATTTTGAATTATCCATTTCAGTCATTTATTTTTGTTTTTCTTTAATTTGATAAATTCTATTCTCAACACGCTTCGTCGAATAGTTTTTTAATTTTTGTATTTGGGCTAAAAGAAAACAATTTTTTAATAATTTTATTAATTTTAAGATTCTGTTGTAATTTTCATTTCATTGTTAGGGTGCCTGAGCACCATCATCAATTCTTTTTAATCATTAGCCGTTAGACCTTTAGTCTACTTTAAATTTAGGAAACTGATTGTTTTGCACTCTTAAATTCCTCCGTTACAAGTTACTGCTCTTGCCTTGTCTTATTTGTCTTATATTATTTTCTGATTCTGATTCTGAGACCTTGTTTGCCTCCAAATTTTTTTTTTGAAACAGTAAGAAGCTAGATTTGTCCTTTTCCTAACTTCCATTTTTTTTTCATTCCGTTGTATAAAAAGGACTGACGCCCGACAAAAAAAAGGAGAAGAAAAAGGACAAGGAAACAGATATCCTGAACCACGACCTTCCCGCTATCAACCTGAGCCTCCCAAAGACACCCCATTTGGTAAAGTTCTGCACCCAATACCACGGGTTAAAGATCTTTTACTTTACATCTTGTATCAGTCAATCATAAAAATACTTCTCCAGAAACTTTGGTTAGAAAAATTGTCATAGGAGGAATCTGTGCTATCTCAATACATTCACATCAACAGATATGTCACTTGTCAAAACCCTAAGTTGACTGAAATGCACTGCTTGCTTCGCTGATGCAAGTGAACTCGCTTATGGCTCTTTCGATATTCGTTCTATTGACGAGGGTGGATGTGTCCACGTCTTATGCGTCAAAACAAAGGTGTCTCCTCTCAAGGGTATTATTATACCTAAACTCGAATTATGCGGAATGGTATTTTCTGTTAGGTTAGGCAAACAGATTTCTTCCTCATTTAGACTAAAATCAAATCGAATTACGTTTTAGTCAGATTCAACGATTGTTTTGGGATGGCTCAAACATTCACTTAAAACTTTCGATGGTAACAGAATCGCGGAAATTCAAAAATCTTAGGCAAATAGTACATGGAGGCTCGTATCTGCAAAACAAAATCCTGCTGACATTTTGTCTCGCGGTTTACCACCAGCCGATCTACTTAATTGTTCGTTGTGGTGGCACGAGCCATATTGGCTATCTCAAATCGAAGATCAATGGCCAGTACACATTAATATCGTCAAAACCAGATTTAAACCCTATTATGGATGTTAACCGATTCAATCATAATTGCAAACATTGGCGAAATAAAATAATTGGTGTTTTAAACTCGTTAGAAATCCACAGAGCTTATTTATTCTTAATAAAGCAAAATCAACGCGACCATTTTTCAAATGAACTAAAGACGATTTCAAATAAACTATTAGTCGCTCCTTTTATTGACTTTTATTGACAAAACAGGAATATTGGGTGTCGGAGGTCGCCTCAAAAACGATAATTTTCACCGCGATAAACATCCTATTATTTTCTCAGCTGCACATAAACTTTGCAAATTATTAATCAAATATGAACATGTAAAAATGGTGTAGATTATGGAGGGGGCTTTCTTATCAAATATAGAAAGGGAAAAGGTTGTTAAATAATGAAATGCTACTTGGCGCTATTCTTGTTCTTTTTAACGAAGGCGGTGCACTTAGAAATTGTTTCTGACTTGAGTACGAATGATTTTTTAGCTTTGAAGCGGGTTTTACGCACAAATGAAGACGAAATTATTGATTCTTGCGCAAACGAAAGTATAGAATGGCGACTTATAATGGTCATTTTTGACTCATTTTGACTTTTGAGGAAGTGTACGCTATTTTCGTGCAGATTGAAGAGGTAGTGAATTTCTGTCCGATATCCCCATTAACTTTTGATCCACATGACCTCAATCCTTTGACCCCTGCCCATTTTTTGATTGGACGGTCTTTAATGACCACACCTGAACTAAATAAGTTGCCAGAAGGAAGTCTATATCGCTACCAGCTGCTAGAGCGAATGCAGCAGAACTTTTGGACCAGGTGAGCTAAAGAATAGGTCTTCGAGCATCAGCAAAGGACACGATGGCAAAGGGAGACCAATCATGGGTTCGTGGGTTCCATTATCACCATCAAGGATGACAAGCTTCTACCCATGCGATGGAAAATAGGAAGAATCGTTGAGCTCCACCTAGGAAAAGATGGCGTATCCAGAGTGGCTTTCATCCAGGTCGCAAACGGTGTTATCGATCACGCTTATCGGAAGATATGTTCAAGGCCGGGGGGCATGTTGGGGAACCGAGTGAAGAAGTGACAACCGCGCCGCTGAAAGGTCTCCGTAGCAGCAGCACGAAGCCCTCTCGCTCTCTTCCAGGTGAGCAGCGGTCAGATATACATGTGTCCACTTGCTTTTAAACGTGTACATTTACGAGATAAATAGATATTATATAAAAGTAACAGAACTTTATTAACATAGGTCAGTAAAAGAAAATCTGACTAATCACCCACCAACAGAACTCCTTTTAGCAGTAAAAATAAGAATAATTGTGAGAGTGATAGAAGTCACACAATTTTTTAATGAAATAAGGAGTCGTATAATTAATTATTAGTATGTTAATATATTTGTTCTCTGTAAAATAAAATTAATATGCAGATGAGTTGTTTCTGTTTTTAGTTATGTAATAACAATACAACAATTCAATGTTTTCAGAAAATGGTATCAGGCTTTCAAATAATTGACTGGTTTCATAAAAAATAAGACCCCCAAAGCAGCTTTTTTCAAATAAAAAATTGTCAGCGTTGTCACAAATACGTTAGAAAATAAAATGAAGCGTGAATTAGTTCTACATACGAGCAGAGAGTTAAAAGCAAGAATTGTGACCAAGTTAGTTAGATCTTTGGTCCTTATCGCCGGTAGCTCAACATTTTAATGTAAGCAGAATAACAGTTTTATTAATAAAAGGTGGGGACAAGAAGAAACGTTTGAAAGGAAAAGGGGATATGGCAGAGAAACAGATAGTTCAGTTTAAGAAGATCAGGCGCCCCTTCGGATAGTCGAGAATAACCCGTTCCAAAGCGCGAAGAAGAAGAGTTCTATCAGAATTTCCGGGCGGTAAAACTACAGTTTGTCGACGAATTAAGGCATGGCATTTCAAGTGCCGGACTGCGATAAAAAAGACCGAACTCACTTCCCCTTTCGCTCTTAACTACCAAACCCAAGAGCAAAAGTTTTGGGACAGAGTCATATTTTTGGATAAAAAGATCTTCCAGTCTTCCAAAAAGTGTAAAATTAAATCCACCAAGATAATCAGCATTTCAACCATCGACAGGTACAGCGCTGCAGGCCATTTCAGTAGAAATGTATGGAGATGAATTTCATCCAGAGGAATGAGAGTAGATGGTGGTGGATGGAGGGAAGATTTGTTGGTCAGACTTAGGACAAAATATTGCAGAACGTGATGGTAGTTCAGGGTGAAAAAGCTTTACCCGGAAAATAATTGTATTTTTCAACAAGACAACTGTCCTGTTCACACTGCAAACATCGTTCCACAATGGCTCCAAAATGCCAATATTGACGCCTTGCCACGGCTAAGTAATTGTCTTGACATCAATCCGATGAAAACATATCGCGGATACTGGTGAAGCGGTCGTATCGAAGAAATTTTATGCCTCAAAACAGCGAGGAGAAAACTTCATAACTGTTTTCATGACCATGACTCGAAATTCCTTTCAAGTGTTTCTTTTTGTCCTGTTTATGTTAAAATGTTGGACTTCTGCGTATAAGAATCAATCATCTTCTAAATTTATTACAATTCTTCGATTTACCTAAGCCTAATTATTTTTAAGTTGAAAATTATATTTTTATTTTTAAAATAAATAAAAGTTGAATCTGTTTAGTTTAGGCGCTTTTTAATTAAACTTACGAGAAGAACCAAAGATAAACAATAAAATTAAACAAAATACTGAATACTCTCATATCTATATAATATAAGCATAATAAAGACAATGTCTCTTATTACTTAAAATAATTTCGTTTTCAAAAAAAAGTATAGTCTGTTTAACGCAAGAGTATTTAGTAATAAGACTATATTTAATAATACATTTTATTTTAAGAGATAGAGATACATTTTTCTTGTAGTTACACGCCCTTACGCCTTTAGCTAAAACAGTTGGCGAAACAGCTAAAACCATTCGATATCCACACTCAAAAACACTCGATTATTTGAAATAATAATAATTATTACCATTATTATTATTATTATTATTATTATTATTATTATTATTATTGTTATTGTTATTATTATTATTATTATTATTATTATTATTATTATTATTATTACTATTATTAGATATTATATGCACAAGGACACAAAACTACATTGAATTAATTAATCAGTAGTTAAAGACTACAGAAAAATGTCTTGTAGAGAATAAGGTTCCAAAGGTGTTATTAACATTTTTATAGTGCACTTAAAGATTTTAAGAATTTCAATTACTTTTACATTATTTGGTAATTTATTATACAATCTCAGGCACATGTAACAAGAACTCCTTTTAGCTAAGTTTAACCGGTGAATAATTGCGTAAAGGTTCTGGTATTATATCTGTGAAATATCTGCAGCTCGAAGTCCTTTCTATTTCTAAAAAAAGAATATCAATGCTTCATAAATAAAGAAAGAATTGCATTTTTTTGAAAATATGAAGAGTTCTCTTTTGAACTACGAAGATTTTCTGTAGTTGACCACTAACAAAATATTCCATACTTCATGTGCGACTGAAAGTTTGCAAAATAGATAATATTTATATTCATATAGTTTGCAACAACTCTAATTCTAAATTTAATTTATTTAGCAAATAATAAATATGTTTAGACCAATCAAGAAACTAGTTAATTCGAAAACCTAAGAATTTAGTGCTCTTCACAATATTCATATTTTCTTTACCTATCCTTAAGGCTAGTGGCATTTCACCTATACCTAATTCAGTTCTAAAAATAATTAAATTTGTTTTTCTTTGTTTAATATCAATTTATTTCTTAGAAACCAGTCATAAGCCCTTGCAAAAATATGGCTACCTTTACCACTAACCTCGATAAGATTATTTACACATACAAGCAGGTTGGTATCATCCGTAGACTATTTTGGTTAATTACCGAAAGATAAGTACTACCATTTTGGGATATTTTAACTTGCGTACTAATTTTTATTACGCAAAATGTTTGCGTAAACCTGCCTTTATATCTCATATTGGACGCCACTTTGTAATGTGTATACTGTGAACTTTGCAAACCCTATCAGTTTTTATGAAACTATCTGGTAATTTGACACTTGGTAACAACGTATGGAAACTTTTGCTTGCTACTTGAAACCTAATAAAAACTTTTCCATCACCAAAAACCTAAAGGAAATCAAGCCATTACACAAGTCACATAATACCCTCCCACCCCCGAAGTGCAAAGTTATTCTTCGGTACTTTTTTGTGCCTTCGCGGTTGACTTTAAAGGCGATTAACAATTTCATTTGCTAAGTGATTAATTTTGAGATCGGCCCCCGCCTGAGAAAATGGCCAGATGTTTGAGTTCTCTCCTCCGTTCCTTAAATTGAGAGATACTTAGAAATGATTCTTGCCGGTGCCAACGGATAGGGTTTAAGAAAAGATATAAATTTTAATTTCCTTTTCCTTAAACCCGATGCTATCCGCGATATCTGGTTAGACTTTTAAATGTATAATTAGAGACGACACTCGAGATGAAAAAAGAACGAACGAAAAAAGCCATTCAACTTTTAAATTATCGGGGGAATCGTCAAACGATTTCGTCCCCGCGATCTTGTCTTAAACAAATTTATTTACTTCCTGATTCAATGTCGTTCCATTAAGATATCTAAATTAGATCGAATTTTTCTTAATCATATCGACAAATTAAAACGTCTTGCTAAAACAGTAGTGCGAATTCTAAGCCACTTTTGGAGAGAAAATTTTAATTGTCGTTTAACTTTGAATATGTAAAGTACATAAAATAAAAAAAAAATAGTATCTTATTATTTTTTAATACTCTCAAAAATTTATGATGTTCAAACACATTGAAAAGTAGCGTGCGTAGCTTATAAAGAAAGCTGATTTTTCATTAGATGGGACAAATTTGTGTGTATTAATATTCGGAAAATGGACACCTTAGCATAATTCATCTAACAATCAGTTAAATATATGTCTTTCACGTCATAGTCATTTTGACAATGTCCCTGCAGCTGGTGGGTTATTTATTTTGTATGCCTTTTTTTTTTCTTGATTTGCTGATTACAAAATATAAACCATAAACCACATCATTAGGAAACATTGCCTCGGAAAGCAACACATCAAGCAGCAGCAAAGAGAGCAGAAGGAGTAGCAGCAGCAGCAGCAATAACAACAAAGAACCATTGAAAAAAGAAGAAGATACATACAACGTTATTTCGAATTAAAAAAAAAAGAATTTGATAAAGCAAATTTGAGCACTTTCGAATTTATCAGAAGTTTGTGACCAAGGTTAACGAGGATTGCAGTAAATAGTATATTATGAAACAAATTTGGAAAACAACAGTGAATTAAAAAGTTTGCCAAACGTGTGGCATAATATACTTTTTGTATGACCGTTAGTTTATAGGTACATTTTTGCAAAACAACACGAATACAAAATTCAAGCCGTGCGGTAATATCCCTGAAATGTGCGAAGTGGCTCGGATCCATGGGAAATGAAACTGACGTGGTCAAGTGACTTTTCTGCACGCTAGATCGGTGTATAATTAGGTATTTGACAGAAGATAGTAAAAAAAAATTCCTTTCCACGTACCACCGACCCCACCTCTGCCACTACTACAATAATTTTCTCTCACTTTATTTGGGTGTGATAATAGTGGAAGCAAAAAACAACAGATATAATGGAGATCGTTTGTAGGTAAAAGTTCTTTAAGTAAACATATATAGAGTATATTCCCTACCGTAAGGATTTTTTTTTAAATAAAAGCAAGGAAAAAATGTCTTAGAGTAAGGTTTTTATTCCGATCAGTCCAATACACAAGTAATGGTTTTTCCTTTAAAAAACTTAACGAAATGAATAAAAACTAATTTTATGAAAAATATTAAAACATTCATAATTCTAAAAATGGTATCATAATACGGACGAATTTAATACGGAACAAAATGATTCTTACATAATGCAAAAATTAGTGTAATAATAATAATATAATAAATCAAAACTTAGCTTAGGCCTATAACGTTAACGGCTTCTACAAAACTCAAATACAAAAATGTCTTTTTCTATCCCGGAGCAATCTTCGTGTGCCCATCGAGAGCAAGAACCATAAGCATTCTCCGAAAATAAGTCATCACAATATAAACACGCTGCATTTTCTTGGGCCATCTTTGACTGAAAAATCACTAGAATCCTCAGAACTTGACCATTCTCCAGATTTACAAGTTGGTTTTTCTTTAGATTGCTTCAGCTTAGTTGTTTCCTCTCTTTAGGAGACTTCATCTTCCAAATTTCTTTTACGCTTTTATCAGTTTTGGGATTTATTTCTTTTTTCCCTTAAATGATTGGTCTAATTCCAGTTTGTATGGGGAGATGTCAATAGAGCAGCCTTGCTAGTTCTTCTTCCCCTTTGCAGTTGAAGGAAGTTAAAGGACCTGGAAGTAGATTCGGAATGAACGATTGATCTACCTGATTTGTCTGATTTTCCGTTGGTACTACCTTTGCATTTCCGTTATCTTGTGTGAGATGATCGTTATCTGGCTTATCGTTTAGTGTTGTTTCAATAAAATCATGATCATCAAAAATATGTGGATTAAGTGGATCAATATCTGTTGTTCGAAAGCCAGCGATAGCCAGTTCTGCACACTGACTTCAAACATTTGCACTATCAAAAATACTTGCTATATCTTAATGAGTGAGAGCTCTCGCACCCATACACGGATTTCTTCAGCCATATATATTTTTAAGGAGCCCGTAAACGTTTTGACTGGATTTTATGACTGGAGTGCGTCAGTATTGACAGACCGAACATTATTTTTTGTGTCAAATCAATTATTTCGATATTACTGATACGACTTATAGTAATAATGGAAGGTTGATCCATTCCCAAAAAGTGGCTTAAAGAACAAGAAAGAGCCTTATGTCTAAGACAAATAAATTCATCAGCTGTTGCAGAACACAATCACGAAACCGGATATAAAATTTTATTCGATAAAACTAAAATTCTTGCATATAATTAATTCTTCTACCAATGAAAAATCCGAGAGTCTATAGAAATCTATAAACAACCTAACAATGTTAACCGCGACTCAGATCTTTAGCTGTCGCCAATATGGAAATCAGTCATCCGAGACGGTGTTTATGCCCCTCATTTAGCTCCGCCCAACAATATATAGGCAGGTACAGAGTAAAATGCGAGCCAGTTTCAGCCAAGCTCTGAAGAAGCCAACAGGATGATTAGCAAAACGTCAGCAAGTATACACCAACACAAGAATGTCCATAAATACACGTGGACTCAACCAACGAGAAATCTGAAATCAGTAATCGATTACTGTATTTGCAAAAAAATTTCCAAAATAAAGGTTAATAACGTTAGAGTCCATCTAGTAGCAGAGTGTGAAACTGACCATCATTTACTTACAGCATCACTACTATAAACATTTAAAGAAGACCAACAACGAAACGAAGATGAGGGTTCAATGATATTGCAAGACATCTCAACCAGGAGATATAACCTACAAAGTTTCGAAAACGTGAACTTGAAATTAAATATGTCAATTACTCCTCACCAATCAGTACGTATAACGAAATTATTAAAGCTCTTGACGAAGCAACGATGGAAGCAATTGAAGAAGTGGATAGTAAAATGAATGGTGGAATAAAGAAATAGAAGATCTTGTGAGGAAGAAGAAGAAAGCTATGTATAACATGGTTGATTTCGAAAAATCGTCGGTTTGATGGGCAAGAAGGCGCTTCTCGGATTCTTGTCCTAGAGGGACGCATTGTTTTTCTATTGTGCTTCTGTGGACCACTATGGAACTTTCGCAAAATCGATGTAATTTGATTGTGAATACACCCTGTATGAAGTG
Organism: Cylas formicarius; assembly: GCF_029955315.1. Classification (NCBI taxonomy): domain Eukaryota; kingdom Metazoa; phylum Arthropoda; class Insecta; order Coleoptera; family Brentidae; genus Cylas; species Cylas formicarius. Next base: position 13,407,716 of record NW_026844352.1, on the reverse strand, counting down.
TCGGCACACTTCGGTAAATATTAAAATTTGTACTGATAATTGCAATTTAAATTTATATTTTTTCAAATATCTTGCGTCCCCTGTATTAAAGACGAAACCTTAAACTCTCTCTCGACACAGTTTGCTATACTGTTCACGTCAAATTATCACATCTTTAAAAGTTTTACATGTATCGCCAATAATTCACCCACAAACGACGTACCCTTTATAAAATTCCAACAATGTTCGAAATAGAGGATATAGCCCTGGATGTCCTTAGTTTCCTGGTATCCTAATTTTTCCAATGAAGTGGTTTTCAAAAAACTACTTGTGACGTCATCGCGTCTAGATTGAAGACGAGGAATAGTGATTTTCATTTAGATTTTTTCAAATATCTCGAACAGCGTATGTGGTAGACGAAAACAGTAAATACAAAAATTGTAGCCCTAGATACAGCCTATAACACTGTTTGAACGAATTAGCTATTGTTTATACAGATTTACGGTTAATAATTTTCTCTCTAAAAGAACAATTTTCAGGGTCTTTTAGATTTGTGTGTATAACTAAACCACCTTGCATATAATCGAAAGAATGCATATTATACATGTTATAGCGCCGGGTCTCCCACGTATTAAGGATGTAAAATTTTTCCGATCGGATGAATGGCTTTGATGGAAAAGCTGTTTTTCTGGATGCCAAAATAACCACAAAAACAAAAAACAAAAATTAAAAAAAAATACTTTGCGTTATTTTATTGTTCCCAATTTAAAGAGGCTAAATGCTGGTACAAACTTCTACTTTGTTCCCAAGTCTGAAGTCGATAGCTGCAAATTTGGAGTACTTATTATGTTTTTCAATATTTCACAGAATATCGGAAACACCCTGTACAATACTTAAAAACCGTAAATACAAAAGTTTAAACTGTCTATATGGGCTATATCGTCATGTAAAAGAAACTGACATCTAAAACACAAATTTGAAATTATTCCCATTTTTCAGTTTTTTTGAGTTTGCGGCGCACCCTGTATATTTTTGAAAGATTGTCAAGAATAAAGGTTCATGGAGTCGTTTCCTCTGAGTCTTCCATTCAAGAATTTTTTCGGTCTTGTAAACGGTTTTTGAAAAATGGTCTTTTTTGTAGACCCTTGCACACACGATTTTTATTTTTTTTAAAATACTTCCCGAATGTTTTAGATCTTTTGCCCATAAACGACAGACCCTGTATATGATACAATTATTGTTCAAAGTAGAGGTTATATCCCTGGATGTTCCACGCGTCCTGATTCAATAATTTTTTGAAAATAGTAAATGGTTTTCGAGAAAATAAGTTTTTTCCGAAACCATGCAGTGCGCCGTAATAATCAATGACGTCATGGCTCTTGACAGCCCCCGAAATAGCGTTATCAATATGGATTTTTTCAAATATCCCGAGCAGCGTATGTGATAGACGAAAACGGCAAATACAAAAATTGTAGGTCTTGATGCGGCCTATGGCACCGTTTGAACCAATTAGCCATATTTTGTATGACTTTTGATTTGCGGCTAATAATTTACTATGTAAAAAAGTAATTTTCTAGGTCTTTTAGATTTTTGCCTATAATTTGAAAACCCTGAATATAATCAAAAAAATGCATGAAATAAATGTTATTGCACTGGATCTTCTGCGTCTGTCGGTTAAAGAACTCTGCCAATCGGATGAACGATTATGGAGGAAAACATATTTTTCTGGAAGATAAAATTAACAAAAAAAAAAATTAAAAATACCTGGTAATATTTGATTGCGCTTAAATTCTACAGTTTAAATGTGGACACGGACTTTTACTTCTCTGCTAAATTTGGAGTTGATATCTGCAAATTTAGGACACTTAACACATTTCTTATTTAGCACGGAATATCGGGAACACCCTGTACAATAGGTGAAAACTTTAAATACAAAAGTTTTTGCTATCTATGCGGGCTATATTGCAATATAAAAGAAAGTGAGATCTGAATCATAGTCTTTCAGTTATAACCAATTTTCAATAATAAGGGGACCCATTTTTCAGTTTTTTCGAATTTGCGGCGCTCCCTGTATATTTTTGAAAAATTGTCAAAACCAAAAGTATATAGAGTCGTATGTTCTGCGTCTTCTGGTTCAAGAACTTTTTTGGTCTCATAAACAGTTTTTGAAAAATAATGTTTTTTGTAGACCCTTGCACATGCGATTTTTATTTTTTTAGAATACTTCCCGACGCCCCAGCCATCCCATTTTCAAAAGATTCCGTCAAGGGGCGAAGCTGCATATATGTGCCAAATATGAAGTCGATTGCTTTAAATTTCGGACGCATCGTATTTCATAGCAAGGTCCAAAAAACAGTCGAAAATCGCGAAAAAAAGATGGGTACCGGCTTCTGATCAGTGCCATTTCTTACAAGCTTATGTGCCTCATGGAGGGTTGAAAAGGAGGCAAATTTCAATTTTGTAGCTCCAACGGTTACCGAGATATAAAATTTTTATACTTATACAGATACTTTCAAAAATTCGATTTCATCGATTTTCGAAAGTAACAAGTGGTCATCAACAATGATATTTACGATAGACAACAGTACAGTAGCTTAAACAGAGAAGTTTTTGGGCAACACAAGAAGTAAAGAAGCCTGGAAAACAATTATAGGTACTAGAACATATAGCAAAGAACGCAGGTAGGTCTGATACCCAGAAAGGAGAAATGGGTATATTTTTAAAAAATAATATTAACTTAAAATATAACATTTTGGATGTCAACCAATTTTGTTATGACATTAACTGCATTTGCAAACAAATTTCTAAAATGAAGGTTAATAACGTTAGAGTCCATAGAGGAGCGGAGGGCGAAACTGACCATCATTTACTTAAAGCGTCTTTACAATGTACATTTAAAGGAGGCCAACAACTAAACGAAGATGAAGGTTCAATGATATTGCAAGATATCTCAACCAGGAGATATAACCTACAAAGCTTTCAAAACGAGTAAACCTATATATCGCATGAGGTTGAACTTGAAATTATGTCTATTACTCCTCACCAATTAGTACGTATAACGAAATTATTAAAGCTTTTGACGAAGCAACGATGGAAGCGATTTGGGAAGTGGATAGTAAAACGAATGGTGCAATAAATAAATAGAAATTCTTGTGAGGAAGAAAGTTATATATAATAAGTGGTTAGCAACAAAGGATATTTACAGTACAGTAGCTTAAACACAGAAGTAAAAAAAGCGGCAAATAAAGCTAACAATGATATTTGGAATAAAACCTGAGATAACATACAGAAGTTCTTGGGCAACACAAGAACTAAAGAAGCCTGGAAAACAATTAAAAATAGTCACACAGATAGCAAAGCAGTAGATTAAACTTGATCTCTCCGGAAAAATGGGTAGAATATTATGAAAAAATGTTGACCGAAGAATTTCAAGATAATGACCACAAAAAAACATGGTGTGTCTTACTGCGAAGAAACTGAAATAACATCACCCAAAATAGTATGAAAAATAGGGCTTCAAGGCGGGGGGGGTGGAGTACCATAGAACTAATTAAATAGGGTCCTAACAAATTATTCCACTTATTAGCTTATATATAGAAATGCCCACCGCATATTCGCAGAAGATCAGGAAGATATTTGCAACATGATGCAGAATATAGCAAGTGGGGTTTAACAATTAACCCATCAAAAACAGAGTATGAGGGGTCGGAAATGAAGGACGACATTTAGAATTAAGAGGCACACAATAGCAACTAGAGTTGCACAAAGTTAACCAACAATACACCAACTAAATAATATACTCTGGAATAACCACATCATTCGGAACACAAAAATTAGAATATATAAAAGTATCATTGAAAGTATGGCAACATATGGCTCAGAGCTTTGGGTAATAAATAAAAAGGGCGCCTCCAAAATAAAAGCTATGGAAATGAATTGTTGGAGCAGATGCTGCCAGCTAACTAGAAGGGACAAGGTGAGAAACCCTGAAATCAGAGAGGAAATGGGCACAGATATTGACATCCTGGTAACTATAGAATGTAAAAGGTTGAGATGGTATGACAACGTCGAAAAGATGAATGATCAGCCATAGCCAAAACGACCGCTACAATAGATCCCCACCAGAAAAACAGGTAGATCAAGAAAATCGTGGAAGCAAGAAGTAAACTGTGCAATGGTGGATAGAGGACTAAAGCGCATGACTGGAATGTTCGCAAACATTGGAAGCCATAATGCGAAAAACGGCGGCAAACTGTAAAAAACTCGTCGTTTATATATGTACGAGGTGACTTGCAGCCATGGGTAACGAAACCGATGTCGTATTTTAGAGAAGTGAGTAGGAAAATTTATTTTTCTATTCCCGTCTGTAAAATGCCTAATTACTCACCGATCTAGCGTGCAGGAAGCGTCACTTTATACACATCAGTTTCGTTTCCCACGGATCCGAGCCACTTCGAACATTTCCGAGATTTTACCGCACGGAATTGGGAGCAACCGGATGTTTTCAGAGATATTTCGTACGCCTTGAATTTTGACGTTTGTCAATTCAGACGGTCATGTCAGTGAATGTTTTCGTGTTTTTTTGCGAAAATGTACCCAAAAACTAACAGTCGTAGAAAAAGTATAATATGCAACACATTCGGTAAAATTTTTAACTCACTCGTTTATTAAACACTCGCTGCGCTCGTGTCAAATAAACTCGTGAGTCAAATGCCGTTTACCGCACTTATTGAATCATATACTATAACCATTTCTTTTTCTTATTAACGTTAGCAACGACAATAGCGTGTTGTTCGCATCTGTTTCCGTCTAATTTCTCTTCGTTTCTCCGATTTTTCATTTCATTTTCTCTAAGAACGTGAGCCAGATATTTCTTATCTTATTTGATATCTAGCTTACGAACTGCATTGACTCCATTTAATACTGCTTCGTTGGTCTGCCTAGCTGTCTACAGTATTCGGAGTATTGTTCTATGTAGCCACATTTCGAACGCTTCCACTAGATTGATTGTAGAGGCCTTGCAAGTTCAGGTTTCTGTCCCATATAATAATATAGAACAAATATAACTCTTGTTCATTCTTTGAAGCAATTTTAGGTTTAAGATGTCTTTAGAAAAGAATAGTCCTCTTTTACGAACATTGTACGAGCTGATTCTAGATTGCACTTAATCTCCTTATTTGTGTATAGTTGTTCTGTGATGTAACATCCAAGATACTTGAAATGGGTAACTCTCAATCGTTTTCTCAACGCTGTCAAACGTTGTTCTCGACATTTGATGATTCGAGGCAAAAAGTGTCCGCTGTTTTTTAGGTAATGGTATAAAAGCCGACTTCAGCCAATCCTCGGGTATTAAACACACCAGCAGCACTGATCTTTTCTTCATGAATCGTTTGCAGTTGATTTCTTGGTTTTAGCGCTTTTCATGGCATGAAAAATTTCTGGTTTTAAGATTCTGACCATTTTTGTGTCGTTCTCAAACAATTCAAGGATTTCTTGTTCACCATTAATTGGTTTTCCCATCTATCTGCTAGCATATTAGTGGTTCATGTTTTCTTTCGAAGTCCTCCATTTCCTGCATATTTGGAACAGCACATCATAGATCAATTTTCCTTATGATGATAACAATATCCTGTGAAATATGTAACAGCGTGGTTTCCCTTTGCCTTCACAGTTCCGCATTCAGCCCCCTCTAACATGTGGTCAAACGCTGTTTGCTGAGACAGATGCTGCATATCTTTTGATCTGCGAGAGGCATTTTCCCCGAGAAATCATTTAGTGTAGGAAGACGTGGAGTCATGTTCCAATAATAGAATCAAAACAGGGTTTGTTGCTATCGTAACCTTAAAGACCCATTAAGTTATCTAAATAAAGCTTAGATGTTTTCTTAGAATTAGACATGAAGTTACCAAAGATAAAAGTATCAATCTTCTAACTTAGCTCGATCTGTGAGTAATACGCAAAACTTTACTTGTAAAATTATACCAGCGTGCATCTATTACCCCTAGATGACGATGCCTGCATTAAACAAAATATTCCCACTTACACTAAATGAATTGCAAACTACAGAAAGGAGACGACACATTTCAAAAATTGTCAAAAAAAAACTTTTTAATTGAATTTTTTCTGCGGTATTTTCTTCAGAATACGTTTTATAAACCAACGGGAAATTTTGCATTTTGTTTGTTTTTTAATTGGTTGGCTGTCAAAATCCACATTTCGCAGTAAAATAAAACGAAAAGCATTAATTTGCACTTTTTTTTATGAAATTGCATTTTTTTCAAAATTCTAAGTTTTCTTTGGGAATGAATTTGATTGTCTTTAGTATGTCTGTCATTTTTTTCTTGGAAATAGGTAGCTTCTCGGTTTATAAATTCCCTGCAAACTATTTCATGGACGCAAAAAATCGTGAAAAGGTAGGAGGCGATAGAAAAAGACTTCTTTTGAGTGCGCGGCAATTTTTTTCCGTAATATTCATTATTAAGTAAAATCCGGGCTACGAGTTTTTATAATCGTTAACTGATAATTTCTTATTAGCAGGGCATATAAGAATGTCCCCTCATAGTAAAGTATGTTTGTATTTATTTGAATCTTTTCAGCTCAACCAAGCTGATTAAAAAGCGAATCAGTGTGTTGTTTTTGTTTTGCCCACAACAATTATCGCAAAAAATATCACATCTTTTATACTTCTTATTCTCCTTCTGATCTTTGTAATGCGTAAGAAAGGAACAAAAGTCATTTGCACCTTTACCCGCATCTTCTAAGGTATACGTAGCAAGTTATATTTTTGGATTTTAAATCTTGAATTCCAAAGGTACAAACGGTCAGCTGGCGAAAATAATATGAATCCTATCCTGGAATGTTGGGTAAACAAACATTTACTATATAATCAATGCAAAATCCATCTTTTTAACTAATTTTCTATTGCATAAAATTTCTTGCAGCTGCTACCCTCCTGGCATTTTCATTCAGAGTTTCACTTCAACGAATTTTTCGACTCGTGTAGTGCGATGCTTTTCCAGGGTAGGACTCAATGTGTTTACGAGTACTAAGAATGACACGTGCTTTTATTTCATTTAATGTTTTTTTGTCTCTAAAACTTTTATGATTTTTTTAAGAGAGATACACTACGCTCGCAACGTTTCTCAGATACACCGTAAACGGACAACAAGGCCCTTTTGCATGTCTGTGTTCTACTGTTTCCATCGAGTACAAAATATTTGACAGTTAATGCTTCGGTTTACTAATATCTGCGATATATTGCCTCTCCTTCGTAAACCTGTGTGTATTTCTACCAACCCTTACAAGTGCAAATGTTGTTGGTCCTCAGCTTCAAAATTACAAAATGATGAAGCATGTTTTTCATCTGCACTCAAAACACTTAAATATTTTTTTCAGCAACTAAAAGGATAACAATAAATTTACCACTGACCTCCACAAAATAAAAATAGTTGTAACTTACCAATCATCACCAGCAACCACTTTGGCAGGCCTAACTTTTCCACAATAATTTACATGTTGCACTCCATTCACTTCTGCCTGCCTAATAACATTTCTCTTTAAATGGTCACTATCGACCTTTTTTCTTTTTTTTTTTTTTGTTGGTACTTCTAATTCACTTTCTGAACTCTTTTTAACCTCTTTACTATAAAGCTATAAAAATGAGACTAAACCAATACCAAACCAAGCACGTGTTGTTCTATTTTCAGCGCATTGAAAAGATTACAATTACAAATTAAAATCTAGTATTTTAACAACTCCACTTTTTGACCTACGAAGTGGCCGAATGTAATTTGATTAGGCGGCTCAATTAAATTTCAAAGTCAATTATTTACTGCAGAAAGGTGACATCTACCGGATATGTCTCCTTTTTGCAGCAAGCGAAAGTTAAATCCCTGTATAATAGCTAACGCGGTTAAGCAATGTGCATCGTTTCTGCAGCAAACGATGTGTTCACCCTTTTACAGTCGAAAAATATGGCAATCAAAAAAATTAAAATGTCTTCTTCCTGCAATTATCAATTCATCATTATTTTAACTTAAAGCAAGTTGACAGTTGACTAATGTTTCTGAATCCTTTTGGGAATTTGTTTTAATTTATTTCCACCAATTATTAGTAAATCTCATCCTATATTCTTTTACAACACATGAAAAATATTTCAATAAATGGATCAAATTTCACACGAAATTCATCGTATCATCATTTTTGCTTATCATGAATAAATCTGTAAATGTTTCTGATAAACTATAAAGTTTTCTACTATTGGATTTAGATTGGATTGGATTTTCAATAATATCATTTTTTGTAGTGATGGTTACTAGTTCGCGGTTTATGATTTGACGACAAACATAATTTTCTTTTTAATCGTGGTGTTATTACACAGATTTCTTTTATTCTTTAATTTTGTTTAACTATTCCTTACAAAATTGTAATATCCGAAAAAATATTGTGGAAAAGCGCTTTATTGACGAAATAACAGTTAAAATCACCGACTCAGGTGAAGATTTTATCAATTTTAAAAGAAGACTGAAAAAATATGTTATTTAATTTAGTATTTTATTAATTTGGAAACAGTCGTAGAAGATAAAACATTATTAGGGAACAGAAAAAATATAATAACCATTTACTATAGGAAAACGTGGAATCATATTTCAATTATAGAATGAAAGCAGGGTTTATAGCTTCAGTTTTCTAAAAAAAGCTTACAGATATCTTCATCTTAGGATTAGACACAAAGTTAACAGAGATAAAAGTATGAATCTTCTACGTTGGCTTGATCCTTTTGTAATCCGTAAATTGCTTGTAAATTTCCACTAGCATGTTCCATCTATTACCCCCTAGATGGCGCTGCCTGTGACAAACAAAGCATTTCCACTAACAATAAAAGTTGACAATTCCTAGTTTTTGTAAATCCGTTTGGGAATTTTCCAGGCTGTCTTAGAATGACTGAGGTTGCAGAACTTAACTGTTTAATAAATCATGACTTCAATGTATTTCGATCTTTTTTCTACTCCACAATCTTAAATATCCACTTATATAGTTCATCAGGTAGACGCAAATGGGTCACTTTAAAACGCCAACACTCGTTCTGTACAAAACATTTTTATAATCAAATGCATCTTTTAGTATACACAGAAAGAATGTGTTAAGATGTGAATCTTTTTTTTTTGCACCCTTGAATTTATTTACGCCAATTATTATTAAATCTCCTCCATCAAACTCTATTTTCTTATAACACATGAAAAATAAATTATAAAGTTTTCTCCTTGTTTCCGAATTTTTTCTTCGAACATTTCAGTTATTGCGTGCATTCAATAATATCATCTTTCGTAGAATTTCCGACCTAAGTGATAGTTGCTGATCACTAGTTAACCGTTGCTGATTTTTAGAAAAACCATATTTTTTACTCATTTGTAATGCTGTTACAGGTGTTTTATTTATTGCTAATTGCGTAATTATTCCTTACACCTTGATGTTATCTGGAAGAAATTCAGTCCTAAATTGAAAAATATACTAGACAATATCTAGAAATTCTAAAATTTAAATTTCGATTATAAACGAAAAAATTCTAATACCCTAAGCGCGATTTAGTAACAACCGCGTACAAGAGAAATGCAGTTTATATTTTGTTGTTTTACCATACTACTCCGGTTGAAAGGAATTTTGTCGAAAAACCCTCAAATGCCATATGTGTTCCAGAAGACCGGCGCTTAATTGAAGAAGTAACACTTAAAATCACCGACCCAGATAAAGATTTTATCAATTTTAAAAGTGAGCTGATAACAATACGTTTACAGTAATAAATAATCTAAAAATAAAAATGTGTTATTGTTAATTTACCTTATAATAATTTCGAACAAACATTTACAATAATTATAATATTTTTCGTGAAAAATCAACCAGTTTTAATACGAGCGTTATATTCCTTAACGTTATAGCTTATAAATTAAAAAAATTTAAAGCCCATGGATACCCATAATATGAATCCTACATTGTGTTGTGTTCTTGGTACGATAGATTCAATGTGAGACTCAAAAGCCACTTCGAAGTCTAAGATAATGCCCTTACCGTGCTCACATCTTTTATGGGAACACTATTAATAGGCAAAATTTTTACATTTCAAATTCCTCGCCAGTCTTTTGATGATCTTATATTATTATTATTTAATTATAGCATATACTAAATAGGTGGGGACCCGAACGGGAGTATTTTCGAATTCCTGAGATGACGTCAGTCAGATTTGGTTTGAACCGGTTAATGTTTTCTGCTTCTTCCTTTAATATGTAAATGCAAGGAAGCATGCAGGATCCCATTAAAATCGAAGTTCTCTATTTTTATAGCACCATCTTACACTAGCATTGTAGAGATCGAGGTAAACTATGTATATCTCAACGCTTTGCTTTGCTATTCCTCCTCCTCCTCCTCCTATGTGCTCTAGCAAGGTTGGCGACCAATATGGTAAAGTCGTCCCTATTGTGGGCTTCATGAAGTAGTGTGTTACTATTGGTGTGTGTCCAGTCTCTGATGTTCCTGAGCCACGATTTCTTCTTTCTGCGTATACTTCTCTTATGTGGGATTTAATAATCGTTCGCATATGTGGCTTTTGTACGAGCATTTTTAAAACTTTCCTTGTGTATATATATGTGACTCTTGTAATAATATCGGCAGGATTTCTGAAACTCTTCTTCTACTCTAATCGATGTTCATAATTTGCTCTTTTTACATTACACCATAAGATTATTTTGATGTTTTGCATCATTTTTCATTCGACAATATGAGACTTCAATTTCAAATCTATTTTCTTCTGGAGACTCAACTTGTACTTCTAGCCGATGATCTGATTTTAAATATTTGACGTTTTCACAATAAAATATTATTTTTATCAAATAAACAATAATATTATTTTAGCGGTCCACTTCAAACCCGTTGCGCTGTTTTCTTCTTTTGTTTTAAGTACTTGGTAAACAAACACTCTCAAAAAATTGAGTATAAAAAGGCGGTGAAAAATCAGTTGAGGACAGTGAAGTTCCGAATAACCAAAACCATTATGGCGTTCAAGTTACTAGCTCTAACGATTTGTTTCGCAATTTTACGCGCTGAAAGTTCGCCAACACCAGACGCATCGTGTACCATCAACTCTGTTAACGATGTAGACAGTGTTGTATCGAGCTGTACGTCGATTACTGTGGGTTCTTTTACTGTACCAGCTGGTACGACAGTTATCATGAATTTGAAGCAAGGTTCCACGGTATCATTTACTGGCACGGTTGATTTCGCTTATAAAGAATCGTCGGGCTATCTCCTTGAGATCATTGGAAACTCAGTCACTGTCGAGGGCACAGGAAGTAAGTTATTACATTAATAGTATAAATGTATATTGTGATGCAAAACAGCAACAATTTTTGTTTTACTTTCTGAGATTTGCAAGTAAACCTTAACAAATCTTTCTAGGTCACTTGTTCCACGGACATGGTGAGCAGTACTGGGACGGTAAGGGTGGAGCGGGCACCAAGAAACCAGTATTCATGTACCTAAAGGGTACCGGATCAACTTTCAAGAATTTCAAAATCAAGAACTGTCCGTTGAGATGCGTCGCTATCGATGGATCGAACAACATAGTTGTGAGCGGCTTTATCATCGACAATGCCGAGGGCGCTCCGGTGAGTTTGATTCAATTTTTACATTGATTTTAATTTTCTCTTAACTTCCACCGAAGAAGCCAAATCTTAGCTGTAGTTTGGCGTATCTGAATAATTTAAACATGCTGCTATATAGAAAACGTAATCTCAAATTTTAAAATAGCAAAGAACTAGTGATATTCAATATATATTCAATTGGTATTCCGATTGATAATTAAACTTATAATTCGTAATCATTGTTAAAGGGTACCGCAAAGAGTGGAAAGGAAGGTCACAACACCGACGGATTTGACATCGCCAAATCGACGTACGTTACTGTCAAAGACGCCACTATAACGAACCAGGACGATTGCGTAGCTATCAATAACGCGCAACATGTTACCATTGACAATTTCCACTGCATAGGAAGTCACGGGTTCGACATAGCAGCTGGAATGTCATCCGATTACAATCAAAATATCGTTCAGGACGTTACTTTCTCCAATTCCATTTTAGACGGAGGAATGTACGGATTACACATTTTAGCAGTCAATGATGGAGGCCAAGGCAAAATAGATGACATTAAATACAACAATATTAAAATAAACGGTAAGATTGATTATAATTCTACCTAATTGGCATTCTAGAAAATTGTATCAACACTTTTCAATGTCTCGAACATGCATTGTTTTTGCGATCTTTAAGATTTGATGACTCTTTTTACGTTGCGAACTCCTTCAACATTAATTTTGTTACATAACGTACTGTTCTAATTATATTTTGCTTATTCTTGATCAAGGGCCGTCCGATTACGGTGTGATGATCCAACAAGATTTCTCTAACGCAAAGCAGGGATCTACGGGAAATCCCACAGGAAATGTGCCGATAAGCAATGTCGATATTAAAGGCGTCACCGGAACAATGAACGGACAATACTCGTCGGCTGTAACCATCAGATGTGCGGCGTGTTCGAACATCGTCTTTGAATCTGGTTTTTCGATTACCGGTGCCAAAGCCAAGGACGAATGCAAGAACTTCCAACCTACTGGTTATACGTGTAAAACATAATACTGAGCAATATTAAATACACCTTTTTTAATATATTAACTCTTATTTTTACACCTTGCCAATGCGGAACTTAAAATTATACGTTTTAAGATCTCTGCCTACTTCAATTATCTTTCAACTAACCGAAAATCAAGATATTGTGCCTTATATAACTTTCTGCGTAGAATTCAATGCCGTTTTCGGAATAAGGGTACGGGGTGAAGTTACGGGACATTACTTTATTTGTTTAATGAAGAAGTCTCTACATTTTTACTTTGCTTGTTCAAAATACTTTTTTTAACAATAAGGGGCGAATCATCACAGGAACAGCTAGAACTGTTTGCCATTTTCATTCTTTACTTGTATTCGGACAACTTCTTAATGAGTGGCGTTATGAAGTAGGGTAATTACCTCAAAAAAGTCGAATTGAATAAATCAGGGGGTCCGGGAGGCGAAGTCTGTGCTTTCGACCCCAGCGTTGAGGAAAGTTTTCTTATGTTTTCTTCTTTTCGTCGTGTTGGTAACATATTTTATTAAAATGCGCAAAAGGAACATCGTCTAAGAATTTTAACAATATATCTTGTAGTATATCAAGATAACGATCCCTAGTGATACTTCCTTTAAACTAGGGGATGTATCAAATGTTGATTTTCACAAAGTCTAGTATTACGCCTAATAAATACTTCAGCACTGTATATATGATATACGAGGGGTTAAAAAAATACGCGCCAATTTCATAGAGGTGATTCCTCAAACCATTTTATGAAAAAAAATCCCGTAGGATTTCTGGATTTCTGGAGAAAGTACAAATTGGCAACAAGAAATGCAATGTGATTTGTGCACTATGGCGCACCAGCGTGCTTTAGTCAGAATGCTCGTGAGTGTTTGACACTAATCCTAGTGATAAGATGGACTGACCGAGGTGGACCTCATTTATGACCTGCACAATCCCCGGATATAAACTCTCTGGAACTTTTCCTGTGGGTTCACCTTGGTTTACTTTACTCCTGTGGAAATGTAGAGAACTCAAGAAATCGAATTATTGCTGGAACTCAATTAGAAATGCCTCTGGTATTTTTCACAGAGTTCGACAGTCCATGAGAAGCAGATTGGATTCCTGCATCCCGCCTCGAGATGGTCACTTTCGATCAGTTCTTGTATGCTTTTTGTACTATAACTATTAAGGTATTTTTCGTCAAATTATTCGCAAATATTATTGGTATATTAAAAAATAGTTTTTTGATGACTGAGCATGCAATAAAATAATTTCAACTTTTAATTTCTAAAATGAAGCAAGATATGAGAAAAAATCAAGAGACGGAAAAGTAGTAGTTTTAGTCGCTCTCAGGGAAGTTTCGAAATTAAATTAAAATTGACCCCCTCAAAGGCCCCTGTTTAATTTTAATTTAGTTGAGGCGAAATCAGCATCTTATTACTAGAAACAACGCTGCTAAATTTCATTACAAATCCGTAAGAAGATAACGGAATTAATTTAAGGAAAAACATTATTTTAAGAAAATCTTTAACACCCTGGTTATTAAAAGCAATGTGGCAACTTTTTTCATAAAATGATCTGAGGAATCATCCTCTTAAATATTGCCGCGTCTTTTCTAAACACTCTATATTAGCAGTATTAACGTTTTGTAAAACCAATTGAAGAACCGGATCGTATCCAGGATGTAAGTTTCGCACAACGCTTTTCATAGTTTTTATAGTTTCCTTCCTTTTATCTCTATTTTTCTACAAGAAGTTTCAAGCGTTACATCAACACTAGCCAACAAGTTATTTTCTGTAAATTTTCGAATACTTGGCCGCCTTTGTTCGGGATATCTGTGTTAAAGAAACTGTGGAGACTATTAAAAGACAGAACATACCCGTTGAAACAAAGCTCATAAGCGGCATTTATATATTCATAACACTCTATAAAACACACCCATCATATCATACTGTTCATAGTTTTCAAATATATGATTTGCAGCCATCATAAGACTAAAAATTAGAAAAGTAATTTGCCCAGATAGCTGACAAGGTTTTTTTTTATATCAAAGCCAATCATGGCCTCATTTATTGAAAAATTTACATACGACTATATATTTTTGAAAAGCTGGAAATAAAGTACAATATCATTATATATCAGTATTTATTGTCAAATATTACGTCCACTGTTTGAACACCCAAAGAAAAAAAATGTTCTTAGCTACCAGGGTCGTAATATACCCACCACTACAATTATCTTGGAGGAGACGTCTTAGTGCTAAATAATATTATCTAAAAACTGCGAATAAGTAAAAAAAATCCATTTCGAGAAGATTAATGTAACCATTGCAACATTTCAATTGAAATGGACAGAGCATTCTACAGATTCCCGATATACGTCAATCATCATTCGTCAGTTATGAAAATTTCATTTCGGGTTATATTTGTAATACTTGGGTCAGAAAGAACCACATGTTTATGATTTGGATCTACTACTGAATCCATTAACCAAAAAGAAATTTAAAATTAAGTTATCCAAAATTTTTCTCCCAGAGCGACACTTTAGGCACGAACGGGGAGAACAGAACCATCAGAACTGACAAACATCAAAATTTGCAATCACGAAAAGGAAATTATTCAATGATAATAGGAATTATTTAAAAAAAATGATGATCGGAGATTCGTCAGGAAAACAGCATTCGAAATTCATTCAAAAATAATCACGCATTTAATTCAATAAATGTCTAATCAGATGTGACGTAAAATACTGAAAACTTGCACTCTAAAATGCGCATTACGCAATCGTTATCCCATATACCAGGAGGCCATCACCTCATTTTATTCACGTTAAACAAACACGACACCTTTTTCTTCTTACGTTGACCTGTCTGTCTGTGTTGAGCTGCTCTAAATAGGTCTTCTAAGTTTTATACGTCTAATCCTATACGCGCCCTCCACGTTGGTAAGGCGGTGTTTAGATATTTAGGCCCCCTGTTAATAAGTCTTATTTACTGTTATGGTGTTCATCATGACAAGAACGTGCTCGTTGAAAGCACCATAATAGCTGCACTCGAATGTTCAAACTTGTTTTTAATTGAAACTTTTAACGTCCAAGTCTCACCACGATAAAGTATTAGCGACCAAACATAGCATTTGGGCACTCTTTTTCGAAGGCTTCCAAAATCTAAATGCTTTGCGAGACAACGCGATGCGTCTGATATTGTCTTAATCAGCTGCCCAAGTATTTAAATTTCTCTATTAAGAGGTCTACTGTCTAGTAATAGTTGCGCTTGTCCCACATCTATTGACATTACGATGAGAAGTGTCTGTATATCTGCTAAGTGCTCAGCCAATGTGGCATTGTAGTCGGTATACCTTATGTTATTATGCTTCTCTTATTTACACCCTCGTTTCTACCCACACTGCTTCTTTGAAAATTTCCTCAACCATGTAACACGCCAAACTTAATGGGCGGTTTGATGGTAGCCAGCTGATTACATTAAATATACTTATGATAAATCATATTCGCTTGATCAGAAACCTTTTCAAAGTCTATGAATATGAAGCAAATAAATACGTTTTTCGTGAACTCACATGTCTTGTGAATAAGAAGTCGAATCTTGTCACCCACACAACAATATGTATTGTTTTATATTGTATTATTTGAAGTAGTAACATGAGAGTGTGGCTTATTAGGCTAATGAATCTAAAATCATCGGATATATTTTCTTGAGCAAGGTAAAAAGTGTACCAGTATAATATATCTGGTTGAAGAATTTCGTTAGGAGAATTGTACAATAATTTTAGAAGTTCGCTTGGAATTTACTCGTGAATGCCTTATTCGATTTCGCCAGTTTTCTCACCCTTTGGACTTCTGATCTAAGCATTGAGACATTATTACTATCTTCCTCATGACTGTGTTTAACTTCATCTTTTCCCTTTATTGCAGCGATCTTTGTTGCTTGTCAGGAAATTTTCGTGTTCATCTTTCAGTGATCCATTATATCTGGGTTGTGGAGGTTCATGATTCCTCTGCAACTGTTCAATCTTTTCACCGGATTGCTTCAACCAATGTTCTTCAGCTTGTTTATTTGTCTTCTAATTTCCTTGCTTATCTCTGAGTATTGACAATTATTTTTGTTCTAGTACTAACGTCATTCCATCACGTTTAAGACTATTTTTTGTTTTCCTCGCTGTAGTACTTTTGAGTAATTCTAAGGTGTGTTCAAGAAGCGGTGTCTTGTGATTAACTAGTTCAGGTGCGTACTGCTATTTTCAAAGGCTATTTCATGAATATTGTGTAGTTGCTGATTTACTTTCATTATCAGCTCTTTTCTTAATTGTGTGATAGACAACAATATGCGGTTTTCAATGGTTTCATTTTGGTTTAGTTTATGACTTTGGTTTATGCCTGCACCGGGATAAAATTATAATAGTAATGTTTTGATTCTTTGTGATTTTTAATGTGTCATCTATTTATTGGCAGAGTTCTTCCACTTTATTCTCATTAGCATCAGTCTGTCAGATATCGCATCCTGCGGTCTTAAGGAGAATATTCTTTTAACAATATTAAAATGTTCAATCCTGCAAAAATTGATTTAAATCATACTAACATTCGCGTATCCTAGCTGCAGATAAACATTCGTTATAACCTAGCTGATGGATCTTCTAATAAACATCTACTTGAACTATATGAAAAGTACCAATCACTGTTTACTTACAACGTGTATATGTGACAAAATATTCGCAAAAAGAATACGTGATGCTGATGGTTATCATGGAAAAATATGTTTATATTAAAGGTCTATTAAATTTTACCACTTTTAAACTTCTTTGTGGTTAGTTTTACAACGGACGCATAAGAGGAAGTACTATTAGTAATTGCATTAATCATTATTAATCAATATTTCTGGCACCTTCTGGAAGATTTGTCAAAGATAGAATCTTTATTGTTATATACAGTACCGTTTTATTTTAAAACGATACCATAAAGCAGAAAAAGTTTTAAAAAGGATAATGTCAATTTTTGAAAAACTACAATATTTTCCTTATTATGAGGATACGGTGACACTAAAAATGGCGTAAAAAAAAATAGGACTACTATGATGCATTCATGTTTTTCCTATGGGCGCCATATTGATTTCTACATTTTCAAAATCCTCTTTAAAACAACAGAACAAACACCGTACGCTCACAACGTCTTTTTAAAGGTTCATAAGATCTTCTTTACGTTTCTTTGTACAAGGTTTAAATATCACTAAGACTTAAAGTTATAATTGAAAAAATATGGTCCAATATTGTCTAACTAAAATCAAACGTTTAACCCCCACCCCTCTTCATCACAATTAGCAAATCGGCACTCATTCGATCAAAGGACTTTTAAGAAAAAGTTTGGTATCTGGTATCTTGTAATGCCATTCTTCTGATAGTATCGCCATCCTGAAGTTCCTGGCAAAGCTGTTCACTATAAGGATGATTTATGACTCTTTAAAATACTATTCGCTGTTGACGGAGCAACGCCTGTTTTCTCTTCAATCTAAAAGATGTAAGAGATGTCTCAACCATGCTTTGCAATAACCAATTTTCTTTATTTTCATTTGAAGGTTTGTTGTTTTATATCATAGAAAATCTACCAATGTAATAAAACATTTAACAGTTGATGTTTTGGTTTTAGCTGTTTTCATGGCATGAAAAACTTCAAATTTTAAGATTCTGAGCATTTGCCTGTCGTCCTCAAACAATTCTTCCAAGTAACTCTTCCATATTTCAAGGATTTCTTCACCAGTAATTGGTTTTCCCATCTATCTGCTAGCATATTAGTGGTCCTCTGATTATACAGTCTAGCGACCTCCCTTACTTTGTTTTACATGTTGAATGCATCATGTTTCCTTTCGAGCTTCTCCATTTCCAGGCATCTGTCGGTCGTCCACTTATCCTTAGCCGCTCGAAACTTTTATTTTATTTTTCTTTGCTTTCTTCTGTATTCCACTGTTTTTGCCTTTATATTGCATTCTCTGTTCCATGAGGTCCGATACTTCCTCCTCCATCCATTGTTTTATGTCTTAATTGTAACTTAATGTTTTTCAAGTATTCTGGTCATTTGCTCAAAGAATGATTTTCATGTTTCCTCTACGCTTCCGGCTGTTCCCAGGCCTTTCATGTAGCAGTACCTCATTTTCAAATCAACTCTATGACAATATCGTGCTGATGTTTGCTATGCTGACGGAGTTCCTAAATCTTTTGTTGGTAAGGATATAGTCCACTTGATTTCTCACTATCTGTGATTTTCCAGTATATAACCTGCGTTGAAAATAACCTGTCACCTCGTTCGTAGCTTTCCCCCATGCCATGCTATTCGATAAGATCTAATCTTCGGCCTTTACCAATTTTGGCCTGGCCTTAAAATCACCAATTATGTACTTGATTTCATTGGATTATAAAATTTTCAATGTTATGCTGTTATGTTGTTTATACATTTCCACTTCGTTCCCGTACTTCTTTTCTGCATATTTTGCAACAGGTTGATATTAAATAAGGCACATCGTAGTTCACTTATCCTTATGATGATAACAATATACTGGGAAATTATGTAATAGCGTGTGCTTGAAGGTGGTAAACACTGATTCAGTAGAAATACTAAAAGGATGTCGAACTTCCATTGTCTTTATTTTTAACTTACACAACGTTTCGGACAGTTGTATCACTACCCGTTATCAAGTGTAAAGACAATGGAAGTTCGACATCCTTTTAGTATTTCTATGTAATAGCGTGTTTCGAATTCAACCGACTCTGACATGAGGTTCGACGCTGTTTGCAGCTGCACACTCTGAGACAGATGCTGCATACCTATTGGTCTGAGGGAGGTACCATTTGGTGTAGGAAAACGTGGAGTCATGTTGCAATCATAGAATCAAAACAGGGTTTGTTGCTATCTTAACCTTAAAGACCCATTCAGTTATTTAAATAAAGCTTACAGATGTTTTCTTACAATCATCAATCTTACAATCTTACAAATATCAATCTTCTAACTTAGCTGGATCTCTGACTAATACGCAAAACTTTACGTGCAATTTTCTACCAGCGCGTTGCATCTATTAGCCCTAGATGGCGCCGCCTGCATTAAACAAAATATAATATTTAATTATTTTGCTGCATATTCTTCTGAATACGTTTTATAAACCAACGAGAAATTTTGTAATTTTTTTGTTTTTTAATTGGTTAGTTTTGGTTAGTTAGCTGTCAAAAATAACAGATGGCGATATCCACTTTCTGCAGTAAAATAAAACAAAAAGCATAAATTTTCACTTTTTTTAATGAAACCGCATGGTTTTCTCAAAAACTAAACTAAGTAATGGGAATGGATTTTATTGTCTTTATTATGTCGGTCATGTTTTTCTTGGTATAGAATTTTTTTGTACAATACGTTATATCTTTCTCGGTGTTTCTCAGTAGGTAAGTCTGCTATTGAAGAGTTTATAAATTCCCTGCAAACTATTTCATAGAAGCAAATAATCGTGAAATGGTAGTAGGCGATAGAAAAGGACTTCTTTTGAGTGCGTGGCAATTTTTTCCCGTAATATTCATTATTAAGTAAAATGCGGGTCACGAGTTCTTGTAATCGTTAACTAAATCTTTAGAAACCGAAATAACTGAGAATTTCTTATTATTTTTAGATTCCTTCGAAATTCGTTGGATATATATAGTATAAAACCGTTCGGTTTTATTAAGCTGACGTTTCATTAGCCCAAAGTCAGGATCGCAAGGCATATAGGCATGTCCTCTGATAGGAAAGTATGTCTGTATTTATTTGAATCTTTTCAGCTCAACCAAGCTGATTAAAAAGCGAATCATTGTGTTGTTTTTGTTTTGCCCACAACAATTATCGCAAAAAATATCACACCTTTTATACTTCTTATTCCCCTTCTGATCTTTGCAATGCTTAAGAAAGGAACAAAAGTCATTGGCAACTTTACCCGCCTCTTCTAAGGTATACGTAGCAAGTTATATTTTTGGATTTTAAATCTTGAATTCCAAAAGGTACGGTGAGCTGGCGAAAATAATATGAATCCTGGAATTTTGGGTAAGCAAACATTTACTATATAATCAATGCAAAATCCAATTTTTTTTAAACTAATTTTCCATTGCATGAAATTTCTTGCGGCTGCTACCCTCCTGGCATTTTCATTCAGAGTTTCACCTTTAATTTTTGCATTGAGCTCCTCACAAATACTACACGTATCCTTGGCCGACCTGCCAAATTTTAAATCATAGTTTTCTTTAAAATAAAGGTTTATAAGAAATTTTATTATCCAGATGTTTTTGTTGAAACATTTACAAAAATTTACAACAAAAAATTTACAACGCAGAAAACGAATTTTGTGTAGTGCGATGCTTTTACAAGGTAAGACTCAATGTGGTTACGAGTACTAAGAATGACACGTGCTTGTATTGCATTTATTGTTTTTTTGTCTCTAGAACTGTTATGATTTTTTTAAGAGAGATACACTACGTTCGCAACATTTCTTAGATATACCGTAAATGGACAACAAGGCCGTAAACGGCATTTGACTAACGAGTTTTTAATCAAGGGGCAAAAAGTTTACCGAACGTGTTGCACACTATACTTCTTCTACGACCGTTAGTTTTTGGGTACATTTTCGCAAAATAACACCAATGCATTCACTGACATGACCGTCAGAATTGACAAACGTCAAAATTCGAAGCTTGCGGTAAAATCGCGGAAATGTCCGAAGTGACTCTCATTCTTTTGAAACTAAACTGACATGGTAAAGTGACGCTTCCCGCACGCTAGATCAGTGTGTAATTAGATATTTTACACACGGGAGTAGAAACACGAATTTCTCGACTCGTGTAGTGCGATGCTTTTACAGGGTAGGGCTCAATGTGTTTACTTACTTACTTAGTACTAAGAATGTGCTTTTATTTCATGTTTTTGTCACGCATATCTCTCGAAATTTTGGGACTTTTTCAAGAGAGATACACTACCTTCGCAACGTTTCTTAGATATACCGTAAACGGACAAAAAGGCCCTTTTGCATGACTGCATACTACTGTTTCTGTGTGTATTTCTACCAACCAATACAAGTGCAAATCTTGTTGGTACTTAGTTTCAAAATTAAAAAATGATTGACGTATGCCCTGTTTTTCATCTGCACTCAAACCACTTAAATATTTCTTGTAGCAATTAATAGGATAACAATAAATTTACCACTGACGACCACAAAATAAAAATATTTGTAAGTTACCACTCAATCACCAGCAACCATTTTTGCATCTGTCGACCTTTTTTCTTTTTTTTTTTTGTTGGTACTTCGCTTTCTGAACTCGAACTCTTTTTAACCTCTTTACTATAAAGCAATAGAAATGAGACTAAACCAAGCACGTGTTGTTTTACAATTACAATTACAAATTAAAATGTAGTATTATAACAACTCTACATTTTGACCTACGAAGTGGCCGAATGTAATGTGATTAGGCGACTCAATTAAATTTCAAAGTCATCTACCGGACATGTCTCCTTTTTGCAGTAAGCGGAAATAGCAAACGCGGTCGAGCAATGTGTCTCGTTTCTGCAGCAAACGATGTGTTTACCCTTTTACAATCGAAAAATATGTAAAAAAAAGAAAATGTCCTGTTTCTGCAGATCCTAGCGTTTCGGAATCCTTTTGGGAATTTGTTTGAATTTGTTTCCACCAATTATTAGTAAATCTCCTCCTATATTTTGTCCTCTTTTTTAATAATACCATTTTTTTGTAGTGATGGTTGCTAGTTCGCGGTTTATGATTTGACGAAAAACATAATTTTCTTTTTAATCTTTTTTCTTTAAATCTGTTATTGTTTAATTGTGTTTAATTATTCCTTTCAAAATTGTAATACCCGAAGGGTCATACTACTCCATTTCGAAAAAATATTGTGAAAAAGCGCTCAAGTGCACACATGTTTAAGCCTTATTGACGAAATAACACTTAAAATCGCCGACCCAGATGAAGATTTTATAAATTTTAAAAGTAAGCTGATAAAAATATGTTATTTAATTTAGTGATTTATTAATTTAGAACAAACATTAACACCGCAAAATAAGAAAACCATTGGAAACAGTCGTAGAAGATTAAACAATATTAGGGAGTAGAAAAAATATAATATATAATATTTCTTCATCTTAGGATTAGACACGAAGATAATACAGAAAAAGTATGATCTTCCACGTTAGCTCGACCTGTAACCGACGTGTAAATTTCCACTAGCATGTTCCATCTACGACCCCCTAAATAGCGCCGCCTGCGATAAACAAACCATTCCCACTAACAATCGATGGTTTTTTAACTTTAAGAAAGTTGACAATTCCTAGTTTTTCTAACTCCGTTTGGAAATTTTCCAGGTTTTCTTATAATTACTAAGGTTGCAGAAATTAACTGTCAAATAAATCATGACTTCAATGTATTTAGATCTTTTTTCTAATCCATAATCTTAAATATCCACTTATATACTTCATCAGGTAGATGCTAATGGGTCACTTTAAGACGCGAACGTTTTTATTGTCACGTGTTTTGTTGGCTGGCTTTATCAAACTTGTTGTATAATAACACTCGTTCTGTACAAAACATTTTTATAATCAAATGCATCTTTTAGTATACACAGAAAGAATGTGTTAAGATGTGAATCATCTTTTTGCACCCTTGATTTATTTACGCCAATTATTATTAAATCTCCTCCATCACAGTCTATTTTCTTATAACACATGAAAAATAAATTATAAAGTTTTCTTGTTGTTTCCGAATTTCTTCTTCGAGCATTTCAGTTATTGCGTGGATTCAATAGTATCATGTTTCCTAGATTTTCCGACATAAGTGATGGTTGCTGATCACTAATTAACCGTTGCTGATTTGAAGAAAAACTTAATTTTTTACTCATTCGTAATGCTGTTACAGGTGTTTTATTTATTGTTTAATAGCGTATAATTATTCCTTACACCTTGAGTTGACTTGACTTGAATGTATTCCACAATAGTTTAAGTCTGATAAATTCTAAAATGTAGATTTCGATTATGACGAAAAAATTCTAATACCTAAGCGCCATTTAGTAACAACTGCGTACAATAGAAATTTAGTTTATATTTTGTTTACGTTTTACCGTACTACTCCGGTTGAAAGGAATTTTGTCGAAAAGCCCTCAAATGCCATATGTGTTCCAGAAGACCGGCGCTTAATTGAAGAAGTAACACTTAAAATCACCGACCCAGATAAAGATTTTATCAATTTTAAAAGTGAGCTGATAACAATACGTTTACAGTAATAAATAATCTAAAAATAAAAATGTGTTATTGTTAATTTACCTTATAATAATTTCGAACAAACATTTACAATAATTATAATATTTTTCGTGAAAAATCAACCAGTTTTAATACGAGCGTTATATTCCTTAACGTTATAGCTTGTAAATTAAAAAAATTTAAAGCCCATGGATACCCATAATATGAATCCTACATTGTGTTGTGTTCTTGGTACGATAGATTCAATGTGAGACTCAAAAGCCACTTCGAAGTCTAAGATAATGCCCTTACCGTGCTCACATCTTTTATGGGAACACTATTAATAGGCAAAATTTTTACATTTCAAATTCCTCGCCAGTCTTTTGATGATCTTATATTATTATTATTTAATTATAGCATATACTAAATAGGTGGGGACCCGAACGGGAGTATTTTCGAATTCCTGAGATGACGTCAGTCAGATTTGGTTTGAACCGGTTAATGTTTTCTGCTTCTTCCTTTAATATGTAAATGCAAGGAAGCATGCAGGATCCCATTAAAATCGAAGTTCTCTATTTTTATAGCACCATCTTACACTAGCATTGTAGAGATCGAGGTAAACTATGTATATCTCAACGCTTTGCTTTGCTATTCCTCCTCCTCCTCCTCCTATGTGCTCTAGCAAGGTTGGCGACCAATATGGTAAAGTCGTCCCTATTGTGGGCTTCATGAAGTAGTGGCACCATTATTCATAGGCAAAATTTTTACATTTCGAATTTCTCGCCAGTCTTTTGATGATCTTATATTATTATTATTTAATTATAGCGTACACCAAATAGGTGGGGACCCGAACGGAAGCATTTTCGAATTCCTAAGATGACGTCACTCAGGTTTGGTTTGAACAATTTTTTCGGTTTATTATTTTAATATGTAAATCTGCCAAAGAAGCATACAGGATCCCATGAAAATCAAAGTTCTATATTTTTATAGCACCATCTTACACAAGCATTGGAGAAATCGAGGTAGACAACGTACATCTTTACTTTCCTTTTCGTCCTCCTTCTCCTATGTACTCTCGCAAGGTTGGCGATCAATATGATAAAGTCTTCCCTATTGTAGGCTCGATGAAGTAGTGTGTTACTACTGGTGTGTGTCCAGTCTCTGATCCTTTTCTGATGTGAGATTAAATAATCGTTCGCATATGGTGGCTTTAGTACGAGCATTGTTAAAACTTTAGTTGTGTGAGTGACTTTTGTAATAACATTGACAGGATTTCTGAAACTTTGAAGGGGAGTATCATAATTTGCTCTTTTTACATTACATCGTAAGATTATTTTGATGTTTTGCATCATTTTTCAGGTCATTATCGACAACTTGTACTTCTCGCCGATGATCTGATTTTAAATATTTGACGTCTTCACAATAAAATATTAATTTTATCAAATAAACAATAATTTCATTTAGCGGTTCACTTCAAACCCTTGCTGTTTTCTTCTTTTGTTTTAAGTACTTGGTAAACAAACACTCTGAAAAAATTGAGTATAAAAAGGCGGTGAAAAATCAGTTGAGGACAGTGAAGTTCCAAATAACCAAAACTATTATGGCGTTCAAGTTACTAGCTCTAACGATTTGTTTCGCAATTTTACGCGCTGAAAGTTCGCCAACACCAGACGCATCGTGTACCATCAACTCTGTTGTATCGAGCTGTACGTCGATTACTGTGGGTTCTTTTACTGTACCAGCTGGTACGACAGTTATCATGAATTTGAAGCAAGGTTCCACGGTATCATTTACTGGCACGGTTGATTTCGCTTATAAAGAATGGTCGGGCTATCTCCTTGAGATCATTGGAAACTCAGTCACTGTCGAGGGCACAGGAAGTAAGTTATTAAATTAGTAGTATAAATGTATATTGTGATGCAAAACAGCACCAATTTTTGTTTTACTTTCTGAGATTTGCAAGTAAACCTTAACAAATCTTTCTAGGTCACTTGTTCCACGGACATGGTGAGCAGTACTGGGACGGTAAGGGTGGAGCGGGCACCAAGAAACCAGTATTCATGTACCTAAAGGGTACCGGATCAACTTTCAAGAATTTCAAAATCAAGAACTGCCCGTTGAGATGCGTTGCTATCGATGGATCGAACAACATAGTTGTGAGCGGCTTTATCATCGACAATGCCGAGGGCGCTCCGGTGAGTTTGATTCAATTTTTACATTGATTTTAATTTTCTCTTAACTTCCACCGAAGAAGCCAAATCTTAGCTGTAGTTTGGCGTATCTGAATAATTTAAACATGCTGTGCTATATAGAAAACGTAATCTCAAATTTTAAAATAGCAAAGAACTAGTGATATTCAATATATATTCAATTGGTATTCCGATTGATAATTAAACTTATAATTCGTAATCATTGTTAAAGGGTACCGCAAAAAGTGGAAAGGAAGGTCACAACACCGACGGATTTGACATCGCCAAATCGACGTACGTTACTGTCAAAGACGCCACTGTAACGAACCAGGACGATTGCGTAGCTATCAATAACGCGCACATGTTACCATTGACAATTTCCACTGCATAGGAAGTCACGGGTTCGACATAGCAGCTGGACTGTCATCCGATTACAATCAAAATATCGTTCAGGACGTTACTTTCTCCAATTCCATTTTAGACAGAGGAATGTACGGATTACACATTTTAGCAGTCAATGATGGAGGCCAAGGCAAAATAGATGACATTAAATACAACAATATTAAAATAAACGGTAAGATTGATTATAATTCTACCTAATTGACATTCCAGAAAATTCTATCAACGCTTTTCAATGTCTCGAACATGCATTGTTTTTGCGAACTTTAAGATTTGATGACTCTTTTTACGTTGCTGACTCCTTCAACATTAATTTTGTTACATAACATACTGTTCTAATTACATTTTGCTTATTCTTGATCCAGGGCCGTCCGATTACGGTGTGATGATCCAACAAGATTTCTCCAACGCAAAGCAGGGATCTACTGGAAATCCCACAGGAAATGTGCCGATCAGCAATGTCGATATTAAAGGCGTCACCGGAACAATGAACGGACAATACTCGTCGGCTGTAACCATCAGGTGTGCGGCGTGTTCGAACATTGTTTTTGAATCAGGTTTTTCGATTACCGGTGCCAAAGCCAAGGACGAATGCAAGAACTTCCAACCTACTGGTTATACGTGTAAAACATAATATTGAGCAATATTGAATACACCTTTTTTAATATATTAACTCTTGTTTTTACACCTTACCAGTGCGGAACTTAAAATGATACATTTTAAGACCTCGCCGTCCTTCAATTATCTTTCAGCTAACCGAAAATCAAGATACTATGCCTCATATAACTTTCTGCGTAGAATTCAATGCCTTATTCGGAATAAGGGTACGGGGTCAGGTCCTGAAGTTACGGAACATTACATTATTTTTTTTAATGAAGAACTCTACATTTTTGCTTGTTTTCAATCACATTGTTTTAACCTCTTTGAAATTAATTTGTTTAAAATATATTTTTTTAACAATAAGCGACGATTCATCAAAAGAACCGCTAGAACTGTTTTCCATTTTCATTCATTACTTGTATTCGGACAACTTCTTGACGAGTGGCGTTATATAGATCTTCAAGCGTAATTAGGTCGAGCCCGAAAATTTCTTTCACTCTACACCAAAAAAATTAGTCCAATATGAATAAATCAGGTTGTCCAGGAGACCAAGTCTGTGCTGGTAATAGATTTCATTAAAATGCACAAAAGGAACATCGTCTAAAAATTGTAGCAATATGTCTTGCAGTATATCAAGATAACGATTCCTTTAAACTTGCATTAAACCCGAATCTCCCTTGATGCCCTCGGTGGTCTATCAAATGATGTCGATTTTCACAAAATCGAGTATTACGCCTAATAAATACTTCCGCACTAATTATATATGATGTACGAGGTGTTTAAAAAATACGCTTCAATATTTAGAGGTGATTCATAAGATCATTTTATAAAAAAAATTCCCGTAGGATTTCTGGATTTCTATTGGCAACAAGAAATGAAATGTAATTTATACACTATAGCGAACCAGCACGTTTTAGTCAAATTGCTCGTGAGTGCTTGACACTAGGATACAGATAAAAATGGACTTACCGAGGTGGATCTCAGTTATGATCTGCACAATCCCCGGATATAAAACCTCTGGAATTTTTCCTGTGGGTTCACCTTGGTTTACATTACTCCTGTGGAAATGTAGAGGACTCAAGAAATCGAATTATTGCTGGAACTCAATTAGAAACGCCTCTGGTATTTTTGACAGAGTTCGACAGTCCATGAGAAGCAGATTGGATTCCTGCGTCCGGCCTCGATATGATCACTTTTAACAGTTTTGTAAGCTTTTATTATGATAAATATTAAGGTATTTTTCGTCAAATTATTCACAAATATTATTGGAATATTGAAAAATAGTTTTTTCATGAATGGGCATGCAATAAAGTAATTTTAATTTTTAATTTCTAAAACGAAGCAAGATATGAAAAAAAAAATCAAGAGACAGAAAAGTAGTAGTTTTAGTCAGGGAAGTTTCGAAATAAAATTAAAATTGACTCCCCCCGCCCCCTAATGCCACTGTTTAATTTTAATTTAGTTGAGGCGAAATCAGCATCTTATTACTAGAAACAACGCTGCCAAATTTCAAACAAATACGTAAGAAGATATCTGAATTAATTTACGGAAAAATATTATTTTCAAAAAATCTTTAACACCCTGGCACTTAAAAGCAATATGTGGGAACTTTTTTCATAAAATGATCGGAGGAAACATCCTCTTAAATATTGCCGCGTCTTTTTTAAACACTTTCTATTAGCATATTAACGTTTTGTAAAAACCATTGAAAAACCGGATCGTATCCAGGATGTAAGTTTCGCACAACGCTGACTTCGTAGGGTTTATATTTATAGTTTCTTAAAATCTTTTATCTCTATTTTTCTACAAAAGTTTCAAGTGTTACATCAAAACTAGCCAAACAGTTGGTCAACCTCGTTATTTTCTGTGTACTTTCGAATACAAGCATATTTGGCAGCCTTTTTTCCCGGATATTTGTGGTAAAGAAACTGTGGAGATTCTTTAGTCACGGCACGAACGGGGAGGATAGAACCATCAGAACTCACAAACATCAAAATGCGTGAAAGTTGCAACATTAAACTGGTTCATTTGCAATAGCGAAAAGGAAATTATTCAATGTTAATAGTACAACAAAAAGAATTATTAAAAAAAAAAGATGATCCGATATTCGTCTGGAAAACAGCATTCAAACTTCATTCAAAAACAATCACGCATTTAATTCAATAAATCTAATTACCTAATCAGATATGACGTAAAATACTCAAAACTTGCACTCTAAAAACCGCATCACGCAATCGTTATCGCATATACCAGGAAGCATTCACCTCATTTTATTGACGTTAGACAAACACGACGATTCTACAGCAGTATACTTCACGCCTTCTTCTTTTTACGTTGACCTGTCTGTCTTCAGACGTTGGGGATCATCATGGCGAAGATTTTTTGAGCTGCTCTAAATAGGTCTTCTACAGGTTTTATACGACTAATCATATACGCGCCCTCCCCGTTGTCCTGGGTGGTAAAAGTAGGTAAGGCGGTGTTTAGGTATTTAGGTCCATTGGCAATAAGTCTTATTTACTGTTACGGTGTTCATCATGGCAAGAACGTTTCAAACTTGTTTTTAATTGAATCTTTTAAGGTCCGAGTCTTACCACGATAAAGCACCGCCGACCAAACATAGCATTTAGGCACTCTTTTTCGAAGTTCCTGTATATCTGCTATGTGCTCAGCCAATGTGTCAGTGTAGTCGGTATACCTCATGTTTTCTTATTTACACCCTCATTTCTATCTGATTCTTTGAAAATTTCCTCAGAATAACAGTTGAAATATGTTGGTGACAGAACGCAACCCTGTAGAGATGTGCTTGATTATAAACCTTTTCAGAGTCTAAGAATATGAGGCAAATAAATTCCTTTTTCGTGAACTCACATGTCTTGTGAATAAAAAGTCAAATCTTGTCACCCACACAACAATATGTATTGTTTTATATTGTATTATTTGAAGTAGTGGCTTATTAGGCTAATGAATCTAAAATCCTGGGATCTATTTTCCTGAGCAAGGTAAAAAGTGTACAGGTATAATATATCTGGCTGAAGAATTTCGTCAGGGGAATTATACAATAGTTTTAGAAGTTCGTATTCAATTCCGCCTGTTTTCTCACCCTTTCGACTTCTGATCTAAGAATTGAGACTTTATTACTATCTTCTATATGACTGTGTTTGTCAGGAAATTTTCGTATTCATCTTTCAATGATCTAACATATCTGGATTGTAGAGGTTCATCAACTGTTCAATCTCATCACCGGATTGATTCAACCAAAGTTCTTCAGCTTGTCATCTAATTTCCTTGAGTATTTAAAATTATTTTTGTTCTAGTACTAACGGCATTCATGCATCATGTTTAAGATTATTTTTTGTTTAACTCGCCGTTGTACTTTTGAGTAATTCTAGGGTGTGTTCAAGAAGCGATGTCTTGGTGATGAACTAGTTTTTGTGCGTAGTGTTATTTTCAGAAGCTATTCCACAAATATTGTGTAGTTGCTGATTTTCTTTCGTTGTCAGCTCTTTTCTTTTTTCTGCGTTTGATAGACACCAATATGCGGCTTTTCAATGGTTTAATTTGGTTTAGTTTATGACTTTAGTTTATGTTTGCACCGGGATAAATTTTGACATTTATAACATTCTTGCTGAATCGCTCCGCATGCCGTCCACCTCTGTCATTCCTCATGTACATATCAAACTTTCTTGTTTCATCTATTTATTGGCGGAGTTCTTCCACTTTATTCTCATTATAGTCTGCTGTAAAGGCGTACGCTTGAATGATATTAATATTGATAAGTTTAGCATGAAGCTGTCAGCTATCGCCTCCTGCGGTCTTAAGGAGATTTGCTCACAATGTAGCAAAAATTTACTTAACTCATACAAATATTCATGATCTACTTGAAATATATGAAAAGTATCAATCACTGTTTACTTACAACTTGAAGTGGTACGTGACAACATATTCGTACACCTAGCCCAAATAAAAATACGCAATGCTGATTGTTATCATGGAAAAACATGTTTATATTAAAGTTTTATTAAATTTTGCCATTTTTAAACTTCTTTGTGGTTAGTTTTACGGATGCATAAGAGGAAGTACTATTAGCAATTGCAGGAATCATTAAAAAAAACGATATGCGATTTTTCTGGGACCTTCTGGATCTATCCTTGAAAAATCTTCCAGAAGGTCCCAGAAAAATTGCATATCGCTTTTTTTTAATGATTCCTGCAATTGCTAATAGTACTTCCTCTTATGCGTCCGTTGTAAAACTAACCACAAAGAAGTTTAAAAGTGGCAAAATAATTTAATAAAACTTTAATATAAACATGTTTTTCTATGATAACCGTATATGATATTGGTATCTCTATATAGATAACGCAAGCTTTCATTTATAACGTATACAGCACCATATGTATATGTTTTATTTTAAATCGATACCATAACCTAGATAAAGTTTTAAAAAGGATAATGTCAATTTTTGAAAAACCAAAAAAAGCTGAAATTTTGAAATTATCAGAATATTAGTAAAAGGATACAGCGATGCCAAAAATGGCGTCAAAAAATAGGCCTACTACGTTGCATGCAGCAGAAGTCAACTTTCATTTTACTCATGGGCTCCATATTGACTCCTAAATTTTCAAAATCCTCTTTAAAAATGTTTTTCAACCGTGTGTAATGTTTCGTGAAAATAGGTCCGGAAAAATAATACAAATATGATTTCAGAATAGTACACCTTGATATTGCTATTAATTTTTAAAACACATTTAAACAAGAAGTGAACAACAAAGGAGTCAATAAAATTGAAAAGAGAAAAGAAGAAAATCGAAAATCGAAAAAACAAATCAGTATAATTTTCATACATACCTTTACTTCTTTAAAGCACAAAAAACGAAGAAAATACACAGAATGTTACAATAAAATTAGAGTAAGTGTTCAAATAATGCGCTGTTTGTTCCTCAAAAAATATGGTCCAAAATAAAAAACCAAACGTTTAATCCCTACCCTTCTTGATGCCTAATTGCACGAGCTAGCCGTGGATTTATATCTGCCCAATGTTCTTACGAATAAAGAGTCCACAATTAGTAAATCGGCACTCATTCGACCAAAGGACTTTTAAGAAAAAGTTTGGTATCTCGTTATGCCATTCTTCTAACAATATCGCCATCCTAAAGTCCCTGGCAAAGCCGTTCACTATAAGGATGATATCTATGACGCTGTAAAATACTATTTGCTGTTCTTCAATCTGACGTAAAGCTCTAAGAGATGTCTCAACCACGCTTTGCAAGACTCAATATTTTTTTAGTTTCATCTGAAGGTTTGTTCCTTAGTAAAAGTCCCATTTTAATAAAACATTTTAAAACTAATAATTTATTAACTTCACACAACTGACACTGACTGTTGACAATAATTACGAATTACCTGGGATAGCCTGGCATCGTCAACTTGATATAAAGTATCCGCAGCGATATCAAAGCCTACTATCCTGCAATTTTTTTTTTGTTATTTTTCCGTATTTATCTTGACCAAAAATAAATGTATTCCACGTTGTTGAAAAGCATTTTTAAAAAGGATTTTGAAAATATATAAATTCAATATGGCTCCCATAAGTAAAACAGAATTTGACTTCGGTCGTACGCAATATTGGCCTAATTTTTTGACGCCATTTTTATCATAGTCGTATCATTTTACTGATATCTTGAAAATTTTAATATTTCTTATTCTATAATAAGGAAAATATTGTCGTTTTTCAAAAATTCACATTTTCCTTTTTCATGCTACGTGAGCGTATCAGTTTCAAATAACAAAAAGCTAGATTATCGACTGTTTAACGATCAAAATATTGAATCTGACGATAACTTGATATCCTTTTATAAAATACGCCATGAAAAATATAACAAAAAACATAGTATTTCATCTCAGAACTCTTACAAACGCAATTAAAATGATTTGTAGCAAGATATGACAAGACATTCAAAATAATGAGGACGGACACCAGAGAACTAACGAAACGTAGTCCAACGTTATTAAAAAAGAAGAGAAAATTTAGGATTTTGACGATTTGATCGATCGACCCCTTAATTATAACGTCAAGAGAAAATGACAGTTGCCCAGATGACGAGGAATATTATGATTTTCTATCATTTAATTTATATATAATCTATAATGTAATTTTATGAGAACTAATCTTATATTACAGATCGTTAAAATCAACACACTTTTAAAGCTGGGGTAAATCAAGAAGCCAACAGGATAATTGGCGAATCGTTAGCAATTTCGACTTAACAACAACCAATTACAACTATACAGGATAGGTCAAAATAAAAAATGTTAATTTTCGTGAAAAAATGTATGTAAATTTTGCGTCCATTAGTTACCCTTAACTAATACTCTTTCAAATGTATTAAGCATTCCATATACTTAAACTTAGTATTTTTTGATATATACATATTTGTACTGCTGAAATAATTTATTAAAGCTGAGATTTTAACAAAAAGATAATTATGAACTGCGCAACTCTGGAAAAACAATTTAAATATTGTTTTACGCTAGGGATAATATTAATATTGTATTAATATTGCTAATAGTTCCAGAAAAAACACTTAAAAATTAAGAACAAAACTTCAAAACAAAAAAGAACTCTTTAATTAAGTTTCGCTTTATTTATTTCTCGAAATGTCTCCCACCGCCTTCGATACGCACTCTAACACGGTCTTTAAAAGATCCAGTAACTTATATTTGCATGGCAAACTTAGATTTGTAATTCCAACTTACATTTTCACTAAAAGACGCGATTTGAAAACATTATTTATTGGTCTTTTAGAAAAGCAGAATTTCTATATTAATGAAAAGAAATAAAATATTTTCTCCACAAGATTAACAATTTAGCTATTTTTTTTATTTCGGAGTTTTGTTCGTAACAAAATAATATGTTTAGGTATAGGGAATGCTTATTAAAATTGAAATTAAATAGAAGTAATTATAGGAGGTATGATAAATAGGGTGTTCCATTTGATTTTTTTACAAAAATTAATATTTTCATTTTGTCTCCCCCTGCATAAACGATTCGGACTAAGTTCAACACATGTATAGGATAAAGGACTGTAGGACTTTATAAAATTGTTGACATAATAAAACTGAAGCTTTCGGAAATGGCGTATAGAAGAAACGCAGTATAAAATGAGTATCTACCAATGCAATAACATACAGCGTGTCTCCCACATATTTATGAATCACCCTATATTTTTGCCAATAATTTCAAATTGTTTCAATTAAACCCTATTTAACATTTTTCTCTAAAACAAATAAGTAACGACACACTATTTGGACATCCCGTATAGAAATGCAATGAAATCAATACTAAACATTGAACATGGCTTAAGTATTCGTTGAATTACCCTGTAGATCCTTAGCAAAACTAATGAGCTTTTACTGGTCTACATTTTTGTGAAATAGACTCTAAAAAAAATTCGTTGTTCTCCAAAAGTTTATTTTATTATATTTTATTTATTTAATAATAATACAAAATATTTGGAAAATACTTCCTAAACTGAAAGTTGTTTTTCAGTAGAGTTGAGTTGAGTTTTCATAAAGAAGTACGATATGGAAAAAGAATAAATTTGAATTTGCTTTGAAAAATAATTTGCCCGTCAGAAAAAAATTAATGAGATCACCTCGAGAGTTCACATTTTACGCAGTAGGTGTATCAGCCGGATATTTACATAATGCTACTGATAAAGCTAATGGAGCAAGACAATTGTTTCGCGATAATATCTCTCAGATTTGAGGTGAATTATATTTTTTATTTGTAATTTTCCAGAGCTCTACGTACACGTCGGAGATACCAATTGTAAATATAATTAAGCAAAATTTGGCATGACCATCTCTGCCGCCATATTACCAAAACCGCACATCGATCGGTTGGAGCAAGATACACAATTTTTAATCTTCTTTTTTGCACTAAAATCGTATATTATGCAACAAGTGCGGTAAACGGCATTTGACCCGCGAGTTTATTTGACAAGCGCAGCGGAGCGAGTTTTTAATAAACGAGTGAGTTAAAAAGTTTATCGAACGTGTTGCATACTATACTTTTTCTACGACCGTTAGTTTTTGGGTACATTTTCTCAAAACAACACGAATACATTCACTGACATGACCGTCACAATTGACAAACGTCAAAATTCAAAGCGTGGGAAATATCTCCGAAAACATCCTATTGCTCCCAAATCCGTGCGGTTAAATCCCGGAAATGTCCGAAGTGGCTCGGATTCATGGGAAACGAAACTGACGTGTTAAAGTGTCGCTTCTCACACGCTAGATCGGCGAGTAATTAGGTATATTAGAGACGGGAGTAGAAAAACAAATTTGAATATCAACAACTTTTTTATAATTAATTTAAGAAAAAAAAAACAAAAATCTAAAGTACAGTCATCAAATATCAATAGTTTTCCAGAAAAATGAATTTTATTGCGGAATAAAAGAGATATTTGATATTGAAAAATGGTTTTGAAAAAATGATCGGACTTAAAACTACGTACAAATGTGCCATTACATCATTTAGAGATTTTCCTTTCCTCGCTTGCCAAATTTTTAAATCTGCGGAGAGCTATATTTTTTTCCAACCTCATTTATGAGCGTGTTGGGTGGAGAATACTTTTGGCGGTAATTTTTTGAGGACAAGGAAGTGAAGTTCCTGCCGTGGGCTGAGGACTCTTCTTATCTGTATTTGAAATCTTACTGCTAGTTGCACATAGCTATTAGACAATATAGTGGCTCTACTGCGGTAAAAATTGATATGCTAGAACTTTTCGCAACATTAACTTCTCACTAAACTAAAATTGGCGCAATTTGCTTTCGAAACTGCAATATCCACATACTTAACTTATTTTACTAGAACACTCAACTAGATCTGGGAATATTTGGGGAAGATGATGCCAATTGGTTGGACAGTCTCAAAATCATAGTTGCTTCATAAGTTCCTCTATTACTATTAGGCAGTGCCACTATATCTCTAGTAGCTGTCAAGGTAGTTCAGTACCAAGATTTCAAAACTTTGACGATGAGTAACTCTGACCAAATGCCAGTCCCATTCTTCAGTAGTCTTCCTGAACTCACGCAAAGTGAAACAGAAATATCAACCTCTGCCGAGGTTCAAAGAAGTAGAAGAGAACAACCTTATAAGAGACCTGAATCTCACTAAGCAGTCTGCTGAATTACTTGTATCCAGATTAGAACAAAAGGAGAATAGGAAAATAATCTGGTATTGTGCCTTTTTATTGACAAATGAAAACATAACTTACAACGTTTCCTATTACATGACAAATATGGCTCGGTTCCTGTTGGTCACTCTACTACCATGAAATATATATGAAATAATTTCACTAGTTTTGAAAACAATCAAATACGAAGAAAGTCATTATGCAATATGATCCTTGAACACCAGGGTGGCTATACTAAATATCTTTGTTTTTTGTACCTTGCTACAATTTGTGAAGACTTTAAATCGAAATGCAAATTATATTGGATACTTGTCATATACATTTCATGGTATTAGATCGGAAAAACTACTCATTTAGTCAAGTAGTACAAAATTTTCTTGGTAATCATTTAAACAGAGAATTATGCAGAACTAGTGGAAAATATGTTATAAAATTTTAATGTTCTCGGTTGGAACAGGAGTTCACTACAACAATCATTTAGATTGCTTTCCACAAAATGTAGGTGGCTGCAGTGGAAAACATAGGGAATGATTCCATCATCCAACGACTAGATCTGATAGATTAGTTCTAATGGCTCTTTAGATTATGCAGACCAAAAATTACCCAGGAAAAGTTGAAAAATCGCAGGCATAAAATCTTTGTTTAGTTAGGCACCAGCGGAGCGAGCAACACTAATTTACACGAAAAGAAATTATTTAACGTTAAAATTATATCAACGGTTATTTTTAAAAAACAATAAAGACAATACCACAAAAAATATAGTTTTAAATTTCATTCAAAAATAATCACGCATTCAATTCATCGTCAACAAATTGAAGTATTTAATCAGACGTCACGCAAAATACTCGAAACTTGCAATTTACAAGCGGCATCACACAATCATTATACCATTCACCAGCAGGCAATCGACTCATTTTATCCACTCCAAGCATCATCGTTCGACAAATAAATTATCATTGCAAAGCAGTTGAAAATTTACAGTATGAATTTTCTACACCACAAAACCACAATCCATGTCTATTTATTGAACTAAGTTTAACTGTATTTCTTGACCCATTTGTTCCATCCAGTATGAAAAATCGCATAAAACTGTTCCCTTCCAACCAATAAACATACAATTAAGACCTAACCCGCAACAACTGAAGTATTCAGAAAACCCCAAAATCAAAATGTTCTCCGCCTTAATCAAAACGAACCAAACCTACTCCAATAAGTATTGCAATAAAAAGAACTAACAATAATTTTAGAAATACATGAAACAAATTTAACCGACCCTCAATTCGAGAACCTAAGAACTTCACTTTCGAATATATTTGAATAGGAACCGCGGGATAACTCTTTTAAAACTAGAGTCTGCAAAAATTTGAGATTCGGCTTGTGACTGAATATATTACTACGATCTTAATCAAATAGTTTTAAAAATAGATAAGTTAAAAATTAGCGAAAGTATAGAATTAAACTTTGAATATAACAATGCAAGTGTTAATCATTTTCAACTTTTTGTTCTGATCAAGGAAAAAGAACGAACCAAATTAAAAGAACTAGTGCCCTATAATCAAAGGTCTAAAAAGGGTTTGATTAACAGTCTAGCTTCAACCTTTAAGAAAATTTGTGATAATTTACATGCATCTTTCGGCAAAAGTTATGACTCTATTGTTAAAATCCATGAGCAAAATCAAGAAAATTTGACGAACAGTACAGCTCAGCAAAACTCGGTTTCTATTAATTAGGAAATAATAATTTTTATTAAAGCGACAGACCCGTTATCATAGATTACTTGAATCAACTAATAAGCGTTTATGAAATAATTAACTTAGTGTTACAGGATATTGAAAGTGGAAGACTGGAGAGAGGGCAGAGTTGGCTCCTGGGATGGACTTGTTTGATACACGGACGGGTTCAGAATGGAAGCTCGAGCGTACTGCGAGACAACGGGATCGAGCTTGTCGGTCCCTCTGGGTCAGTACTGCGCAATGTTTCAGGCAGAAATTTTCGCTATATTGATGGCGGCCAGAGAGGTGCTTCGGCTCGATCACGGAAGCAGGAGAGTATTCTTCTGCTCTGACAGTAGGGCTGTACTTATGGCGCTGAAGTCAGTGCGCACGCTCTCCTTGTTGATAAAGGAGTGCAAAGGGGTAAAGTATGTTCATAAATAAAAGAAAGAGACTAATTGATACGAATTAAGGAAAGACCCAGGCAAGCTGTAAGAATGAAATATGGCTGAACAGGTCCGTACTTTGCTTAGAATTTAATTATTTGGGGGTTTGTTGGGAAAGATACTAAACAATATTTATTTATTTATGTATGTATTTATGTTTAAATCTAAAATAAAATTACAAATTATTTTTATTACCTACTTAAATTACTTAAAATTATTCAAATAATATATGAGTATCACTAACGCTATCATCGCCTGTTCTAATTATTATTTGTTCTATATTATTTGCAATATGGATATACGATTGTTCTGCTTTTTCTATATGTTTAACAGAATTTGTCCAACTTTGTGGAGGGATGTTAAAAACTTCGATTTCTATAAGTTTGAGGACATTGCAGTTAACACGGGGAAAACATTTTTACGACGAATGGCAGATTTCAATTGGTGCCAAACATGTTTAATGGGATTAAATATACAGTGGTAAGGTGGTAAGCCTTAAAACTGTATGTCCTAGATTATTTGCATAATTATCACAGACGTATTCCTTCTGAAGGTTCAAGCTTTGTAGAACCTTAATTAATTGCTTTTTGGTATAATCTTCGTGAAAATAAATGTCGTTATTATACATGTAGTTTTGGATTGTTGCTTTTGTGTCACATGAGGAAGCGGTTTTTGTCAACTGTCTACTGTAATATTGTGTGCATTGTATTACAATGACTATTAGGAGGAATTTTTGAAACTAGTTTGTTTTTAAACCAACTTTCAAATAAATCAGCTTTGGTGTTTTAATTGTAATCCAGAGAAGAATCTTTATTATTTTTAGAAGACAGAGAAGGTCAATTTGGAATCCAACCATCTTTTGAGCCAACATGCAAAATAGTTATTCTTTTACCTATTTTTGATGGCGCGTTTGTTTTACACTTATCAGTTGAGTCAACCCAACCCTTTTCCGGGGTATCATAAGTGTCGAACCAGGTTTCATCCAAGTAAATAATTGGCCTTTATTGTTCGCTGTGAATCCAAGTTTTTTCTAGATATTCCAGTCGCAATTTCCGAATTCTTTGTTTTGTCCTTTGATCCTCGTATAACACTTTCATCTACACTCGAGAAAATGTCAGCATCGCTTCTTTTTTTCCTCGCTGAAATGGGATTATTCACAATTTTCCATACAGTTGATGTTGGAATTTTCGTCAATGTGGCCATTTCTTCTAAAGATGCTTGCTTGCTGGCACCACATCCAATGAAATTCATATAAACATTGTTTATAACTTTAGAATAGTGTTTTCTACATTTGGATGAAAGCATGTCCTGAGATACACTAGACTCGCACATATTTTGCATAATTCAACAATTTTACCTGAATTTAAATTCCGAAACTTTGTATATTAATGACCACCCTTGGATAATCCCATTCAAAAGCAATTGGTCACTTTCCTATATCTATGAACAGATCATACTAAGGAAAGTGGCCGAGGCGAGGAATGTCACGTTGGTCTGGGTCCCCGGTCACACCGGGATCCGGGGTAATGAGGCAGCGGAAGCCTTAGCCAGTGAGGGCTCCTCGCACAGGCATATGGGACCGGAGCCCCGCTTGGGGATCGCCCCATGCGTGACGCGGGGAGCTCTCGAAGCCTGGGTGAGAGAACGGACCATGGTAAGCCGGAGGGTTGCACCGGGAATGAGGCAGGCGAGGCTTATGATGGATGGCCCGGCCCTCCCTCGGACCAAGGAGCTCCTTGGACTGACCAGAGGGGAGTGTAGAGCCTAACAGGGGCCTACACAGGACGTTGTAGGCTTAGGACGCATCTTTGCATGCTAAGCATTGGAGACGACCGGGAGTGCAGCTGACATGGGCAAGATTTGGAGTCTTCGGAACGGCCCTGATCGATTCGGACTCAGTCCATGGTATTGGGCTAAAGGAGTTGCTGACCTTCTATAGGAGGGGCGGTCTGGGGGCACAACGGGCCCAACACCAATGCCAGTCGTTGGCGTAGTAGGCAGTGAATTATTTCCTCTCCGAAAAATATAGATGAAGATATTTGCTATCTGTCAGTTATTGTCAGTGTAGTTTCGACTTTTTATGATATAACGAAAACTCATGAGTGTATTTTAGATCTAAGGGGTATTCAACTGGTCATAAATTAATAATTAATTAAATCCTATTGCTGTTCTTGTGTGTAATGATCAATTTTTGGTGTCAGCAAATTTGCGGGATAGGACAGCTTCTTCTGTTTGGCTTCGAAATCAACTTCAAGAGTTTAAATGTTAATGTTAGCGAATGGACTGTTAGAAGAAGGCTGCGCGCTAATAGAGATGTTCGTCTCGAAGGATGGATACAGGGCCGCCATTGCACCGGCGGCATGGAATAGCAAGATTATCTTTTGCCTGATATCACTTAGACTGGAGGAGTTATAAATGGAGCAAGGTACTGTTTTCCGATGAATTCCGTTTTTGCCTCACTGGGTCATATGGATGTCGGAGAAAAAGTGTTTTGGGCGAGAATTAGTTGGAAAAAAAGCACATAGTTGGTCTTTATACAGAAATTGTGGATGAACATGCTATGCCTTTAATGATCACTATGGGCGAAGATGGCAATTTTATGCACGATAATACTAAATCCCCCATCGCCAGAATTATCGGTCAATATCTGGATGAGGTGGGAATTGGGAGCATTAATTGGCCAGCACTCAGTCAAGACATGAATCCCATCGAACATGTGTGGGATGTGATGAGACGACGTATTTAAAGACATACACGAGCTCCAAGGAAGCCCAAGTGCTGAGAGAGTCGCTAATGCAGGAAGGGAACAACATCGACCAGAGAGTAATCCGTAATTTAATTCAAAGCATGCCTCGTCGATTAGCAGCAGTCATAAATGCAAGAGGAGGGAATACACACTATTAATTTTCAGGTTTTCTCAATATTGTTAATGGTTACTCGATTCCTTAGTTACAAATAAAAATTAATTGGGCTTTTTCTATAATAGAGATAAATAGTTTACCAGTTACTAGATCGACGATTATTTTTCTTGAGTGACCTAAATTTTATGCTAGCCAATGTATTATGAACCAGCGTAACAGTTTCGGTCAAGCTCTGAAGAAGCCAACAGGATGATTGGCGAAACGTTAGCTAGTTCGAGTCAACAAAAACCGACGCAGGAGAAATCCAGAAGTTTTATAGAAAGTATTACAGTAGCCTATGGAAGTTTCTTTGAAAAAATAATATATTCTCCTCACCTGATTGCTGTCTCCGATCCACTTCCTCTTACATGTCCTTCATGGGCTGACGCTGAGTTGGTGTGAGATCAGGTTTAATATTGATATTGATATTAAACGATTTCAGCTTATACTTTGATCTTATACATTTAGTTGCCATCCTTGTCTTAGGAAAAGCTACTTTTAACGATCGGGGTTTATTACAGGAACGACCTACACTTATAACTTTGAAGTCAGTATCTGGAGCCACTTTAACTATATGCGCCTTGTCATGGTTTACGCGCTCAACTGTGCTGTCTGTGCACATTAAAAACCATTATATCGCACCCTCTTATGTTTCGCTTCTGCAGTTCATTAAACATATCAAACTCCACCGAAGGACAACTTTTGTGGATGGGGTCCATTGCAGAAAACGAGCCTGCATCATTAGCCCCTTTGAGAAGATCGATATCACATTGAAGAGCAGCAACTTTAGCTTACTGCGATTCAATTGTCGCAACCTTAACTCGTTGGTGTACCACAATATCGTCGAGAACCATTTTTGTCTTATTTTTCTGATCCATAGTCAAGTCAATCGCACACGAAAGAACAGACAATACATCTCTACTGGGGGAATTTGTCTTATTTAACAAACTCGCAATTTGACCCCTTAAGTTAACCTCATTTACGCCCACTATGTCTCTCGACGAGCGGACTGTTTGCGGCTCGTGTCCGATTGAAGATTAATATTGACAGTCGTCGAAATTAGCACGGAATCTGTCAGTCTCACTGATACCGAACCACCTACAGCTCCAATTGATAAACCTTTAATCTCACTTATGTTGCAGAATTCGCAACCCCAGTTGTGAGAACTAAGATCGTGATCCAAAAAACGTTCAGGTAGTCACCAGGTAATCAACAACCCGGCTCTTTTTTATCAGAATGTACGGGATCGGCGCACAAAACTTAAGGATATTTACTTGTCTTCTGCTCCATATTGTGTTTTTATCAAAAACGTGGCTTGCCACAGAAATATTGGATTCTGAGTTATTCTGCAATCAATTTAGCATTTACCGGATGGATAGATATGGGAATACAAGTGAGAAACAATGGGGTGGCGGTGTTTTAATTGCCATCAGAATTAAACATGATTCATCCCCTCTTCCAGGAGAGACTACAACTGTAGAGCATATTTTCTTTAGGGTTTAGCTAAAGCGTAAGAACTTCATATTTTCTCTTAAGAATTTAACTGATATTGTTGATAGATTTTACGATATATTATTTGAGGCTGTGGACATTTTTGTACCAAAATATAAAGCTTAAAAGTCTTCATTTCCTATTTGGTTTTCACCAGAGTTAAAGAGAAAGGTTATGGCTAAAAAGATTGCACACAGGAGATATAGGGGACTGATCTCAATTGCCATTACACTGAGCTTGTTGCATTACGTAGGTAATGTAAAGAGCTAAGTGATGTTTGTTATTCTAAGTATGTGTCTAGTGTCGAATAGCAGGTATTCGAGAACGTGGGGAAATTATAGAAGTTTGGCAGGCATAAAGCACACCGTGGAGGTCAAATTCCGGAAAGTATGTTCCTTCGCTAAGGGAGGTAATTTCAAAAGTTTGGTATTAGAGGTGTGTTTCTATCGTGGCTATCAATCTATCTCTAGGGCCGTAGTCAGCAGGTCAAGGTCAGCTGTTTCTTCTCCTCCAACATAGATGTAATATCCGGTATATACGATATAGGCCATCGTTTGGAGTCAGATTATTTACATTTTGCAGATGATTTAAAAATTTACCGCTTTATACGATCAGCTGATGATTGTGAAGTACTACAATTAATTTAATATTTAATTTAAAATTAAATGCTGTAAAATGTGTCTTTATGGTTTTCTCTCGACATAAAGATCCTGTTCATTGCTCATATGGAATGGATGAGTGTGTTAATGTCAAAGCAAGTAATAACTTATTTAGTTATCATTATGGATGAATCATTACGTTTTACTTTACAGTTCATATATCCGTTGTATCTTGGAGTATGGGTCAACAATATGGTCTCCTTTTTACAAAATTCAAAAAGACTGAATTGAAGCTGTGTAGAACAAGTTTTTAAGGTATCTTGGGTGTAGGATGGGCCAAAACGGTTTACAAATTA
The DNA here is from genome assembly GCF_029955315.1 of Cylas formicarius. NCBI lineage: Eukaryota > Metazoa > Arthropoda > Insecta > Coleoptera > Brentidae > Cylas > Cylas formicarius. The sequence continues at coordinate 13,363,938 of NW_026844352.1, read as the reverse complement.
ATATCATTGAGGTGGCGGACTACTCTCGAGGACCGTAATTTTTTTGGATATTTGTTTTATCTTGTATTCTCTCAAGTTTTAATTTTCATGTCCCTTCAAGAGAAATAGGAGGAAGTCACCTTTTGTCTCCTGTAATGAGTAATACTCGGCATGCTCAGAATAGACCTTTAAAAAGGCTGGTTTCCTTTGAAAATCAATACAATACGGATGGATTTAAAATTAAATTAAGACAAATTTTGTTAAATTCATTTGTAGCACTGAGATTTTTTTTATCTTTACGCTACTTAATAATGTTATGAATGATATGTAGTTTTTTACTGTCCATAGTTTGTTATATCCTTTTTGTTATTATATCCTAGTTTAACTTACCATAGGGTTATTAATATTTAAAATAAATTTGTAAAATGGTGTAATCGTAATAAATAAATGAATAATCGATTAAGTGATTCGATTGTTTATTTATTTATTCTTTTAAAATATCGGCGAAGTTTAACCCGTGTTGACTAGCTCAGTCCCGACTCACTTCCCTTATCTTTGTCTTTATCTCGGATATATATTATTAACTAACATACAGGAATCATAGCGACAGATCACTATTCATCAAAACGTAGACAATCGAAATGTATGAAAAGTATCACTTACTGATTATTTAAGGTGTGAAGTGTTCCCATGCCCAACGACCTTGAGTAAATAAAAACACGCATTGCAGATGCTTATCTGAAATCACGGAAAAATATATCTATGATTTAACTACTCTAATTTAAGAAGCACAAGATACGTTCCAACAGATAATCGAACTTTATGGAAAAGTATTCTGGAATCGACTCTTTTAAATTTCTCCAGTTTTCAGGTATATCGGTCGAAATAAATTAAAAAACAAATGATATGTATGTTATGAGCTTTTCAACTTAAGTAATTTTTAAATTAATAATTTTTTGCCTTTTACACTGTTTTCCAGACAATGACAAACAATTTGAGAAACGAACTTAACTGGTTGAAGACAAAGGCAAATATGGCAGAACTCCGTCTAGGGACGTGGGCTACTGAAAGATTTGGGGGGTTTGCTGAGTCCATGGTAACGGCTGAAGGAGGTTGCATTTTGCCTAACTTACATTTAGTTGATCCCGATGGGTCTTTGTGCACTTTTGATATGATGGCAGATTACACGCTATGGATCTAATAGATTTTCGGCAATGTGACGTTGCGGCATCGATAAAAATACCATTGACTTCGGCATTTTAAAAGAACACTCTGTGTATCACCTTATCGGGAGGAAGAATTTTGGAGTCATGAGGGACGACCAACTTTTTCACGGATTCTAATAGACGACAAACCGTAACAACAGATTTAAGGTTGCGTGTGACGATAGGATCCGTGTTTTGTTTAGGATAGACTCGACATTTCGAATGATTTCCTCTTTTGGGATAATAAATAGGCGGGAGAAGAACGAAGTTGAAAGCTTATGCAAGAACTGATTTTTCCGTTTCAGAGAGTTGTTACTATGATACATTTACCACAGCGTTTGGTAGTTGAGAAGAGTTTGATGATTAAGTGAGATTCTGGGTGAAAGATAAACATGACGGAGACAAACTAGATTTACGAATAATTGAATAATAACCGACGCAGGAGGAATCCAAAAGTTTTGTGTTTGTTTTTTTTTTTGTAACGCCCTTTTGGCCGCCTTCACCGCCCTGTCCATGTCGTTGGCAGAGGCGCACTGCACCTGACATATCACCTCCTCGGTGGCGGGGTTGATCGTCGGAAGGGTTTTCCCGCCCTTTGCATCCACGAATTTACCTTTGATGAAAAGCTGGCACGGAAATCGGGCCTTCCTTTGGTTTATTTCCAATTCCACCAGTCTGCGACAGAAATTCGAACGTTCTCGTTATGCCGTAAAGCCGTATTTTATTATTATTATTTTTATTATTATTAATATTATTATTTACGTATTTATTATTATTATTATTATTTATTATTATTATTGTTAAAAAAAAGGAGTTTGCATAATCAATGAATCACCTTATCGGGACGATACACTCTGTATATTATTGACTTTTCTGGTTATTTTTGTATCATATACCCTTATGTTTAGCGGTTTTCGAGAAATTAGTTGTTTTCCCTATTTTTAGTTCAAAACGTAGCTCCAATTAGATATTTATTACAACCATATTTGAATATGTAAAGGATTATAGTTTACGAATACAAGACAAGTTAACTGTGTTATACACAAGGCCATTCGAAACGTGCGATTATACTGTCGAAAACAGCAATAACGAAAATTTGAACTTTTTTTCAATTTCAGTTGCGTTTTTCTTTATGGAGGTCGAATACATATTTTGTATTTGAAATTTGCTACTTAGAAATAGTTTTTCCGTTAGAAAGAAATTAAGGCAATATTTAGTCTTGCCCTATGCGAACAAAAATCATCTCACCTCAAAAATGATGCGTAAAATGTTTAGGGTTATGTATTTAGGTACATAATACTACTGATAAAGCTAATGGAGCAAGGTAATTGTCTTACGATAATATCTCCCAGATGTGACGCGTGTGATATTCATTATTTGGGGTTTTTCCACACCTCTACGCATTAAATGAGAATATACATTATTTTTTATTTTCTTTGTAAGGCTTAAAGCATTTTAATAAACTTGGTGTGGTTACTAAGACTTATTTTTACGCTACAACGCTGGTAAGAGTGACGCGATTGCGCTTGCTTACGTTGCCACCAAATGGCGTTTTCGAACAAACTAAAAAAACATTTTCTGAAATAGAATAAATGCAATTCAATGCATATTTTACTACTTAAATGATTAAATAATTTATTGTTTTCCTTTCCTTGTCGTTGATACAATTACACATTCAGTTTCCGTTCATCGTGTTCTCGATCTCGATGTTTAAAGTAAAAAACGAGTTTTTTTCGCTTTTTTGTGTCCGCCAATCCGGACGACCGGGTCTGTGGATCATTCCGTTTTGAAACTAAATCATCTAGGGGGTATCACTGGTTAAAGGGTGGATTTGTAATTGTATCTACGGACAAGCTCGGAAAATTAATATTAATCTTTCAGGTAAGTCGATTAATTTTTTAAGTTTTGGTTGGTTGACTAAACCTAATTATTAATGAAAAATAAGTGATAATACTAAATATTCGAAAACGGCTAAGAATGTCAAAAATGGCTACGTGGTTATTTGGTGCCATTCGATGGTATTGTAAAAAAAATTCATTCAATACTTCAATATTTGAATTTGTGACAGTTTTAAAACGGCACTTTAACTAACTCTGACATTAGGATTTTTTGTAGAAAGGAGTTTTAAAATTTAATACAACAATTACGCCCTCTAGTGCCTAGTGGCCATTACAGAAACTCATTATCTCTTGGCCGATTTATTTAAAAAAATTTTCGTCGCTTGGCACCCTGTATATTGTTCCGTTTTTAAACAATTGTACTCGTTGGGATTGGTCAAATGCAATGTGCCAATGACAATACTGCTTTCTCCTTCTTTTCTATTTTTACTCGAGCCGTGTTTCACTTACTAGTTTTCTATAATGGTGGATGCGCTGGGTCGGCCATCACAATATTAATTACAGAGCGCCGAGCAAATGACTTCCCGTTATGATAGATTATAGAAAATCTACAGTCCAAGTCACACTGAGAATAGTGTGAGTAGCATATACAATGCATTTCCGGATGATCGAAATTAAGTGTTCATCATAGGTAAAAATACAAAGTCGCTTAAATTAGCGAACTGGTAATATTTTTTCCACGGATTATGATGGTGAAAACAGAAAATCAATTGGTTTAGGAAAAAATTAAGAAAATGCACTCTTTTTAAATGGAATACTTCTAACGTTCTTAAATCCCCAACGGAACCCCTAACGTTATATGCAATATTACCCTAAAGTTGAAAATAACCGAATTATCAGCACATTTCTTTTTTACACTAGATAGCTATGAGTGGTTGCGAAATAAAACTGCACAATAATAATAACACCAATTTCCACGTCTTCATTTATTATAAAAAAATTTCCTCTCCTTTATTTAGCAAAAACTATTTCATTATTTCTAAAATTGTTCCATGAAGGCTGTGCAAAATAATAACAGCCCTGTCAAATAGAAAATGTGTTGTCAAAAAATAGGTTTTAATGTGTTAATTATTAGTATTGTTATATGAATTGTTATCAATTATTTAAATTAATTTTGCTGTATCACTTATTCAAAAATCGTTTTTACACGTGAAGAAAAGTGCGACATGTTAGAATGCTCTTTGACATGCAGTAAATCGTCTGCAAAGACAAGAGATAAATATTTAGAAATAATGCAAAAAGAAGGAGGCAACATTTTTTTATTATTAGTGAAGACATGGAAATTGATGTTCTAGCATATTTTGAAGCATACCGTGATAATTCTATTCGAGACATAATCAAAAACTCTAATCTATCCTTTAATACTCTCCAAAGGATTTAAAAAAAACACAAATTTTGTGCTTATATAAGACTTTTTTGTCATTGGTATACTAACTTTTGTCGTTAAAACATAAATCATTTTCGGTGCATTTTGTGGACTGACGAATCAAATTTTTGAAATTCTGGAATTTATAATCCATTGTAATATCCATGTCAAGCCAGATTGCACACCAGGTCATAACTTCTGAGGCACATTTCAATTTTTAACAAACATTTTCAACAATATATGGATTGCTACAAATGGACCTATTCCTTGACCTCCTAGGCCACTTGATTTCTACTTGTGGGGTTATTTAAAGCACGAAATCCATAAGGAGAGATTCCAACACGTTGACGTTATAAATGCTGCAATAAGAGAAACCGCTTTTACTTGACTTGCCCGTATGCCAAAGAGATAATCTTGAGGAAAGGGATGTTGTGGAAACTAAATATTTTAAGCATTTATCAATGATTCAAAATGCGATAGAAAAATTATCACAGGTCACAACTAATTTAAATAATCCCACTGTAACTCCGAATATTTCAACACGCTCTAATGCTGTCTTTAATGTACCGTCTGTTAAATTACCAGAGATTAAAATTAACCGATTTTCCAATAATCAAAATGATTGGACGGCGTTTTATCAGCTGTTTGGTGCGCTAATTATTAATAACCTTAGATCAAGTAACATTCAAAGATTTTTTTACTTAACATCGTATTTGCAAGTTAAAAGTTTAAACTCATAGACCCCCTTAGTGTGAAAATTTCGAAATCGCATTGAATATTCTTAAAGACATAAAAATAAGTGTTAACTTGTAAACCATTTGCTAAATTCACTGTTAGACTTGCTAACTGTAACAAAATGTAAATTGTAAGAAAAATATTGATTGTTTAAAAAATCTAGATTTGTCTGATAAGCAACTGTTTGAACTAGTTATGATAAAGTTGTTCTAAAATAAAATTAGATTACACCTCGAAGAAACTTTTTGAGGAGGAGAGAGGAAAGAACATTAATAAAAATATGAATTACCGACTTTGGACAATTTCTTTACATTCTTTCACAAAGAAAAACGATAAAACTAGTTTACATACAAAAATTAACCACTCCAAAAATCAAAGTATCTATAGGTGCTATGGTTTTAAAAACATTCCGATGTGGGAAAAACAGGAATTCGTAAAGTCAAGCAATATTTGTTCTATTGATGTAGCCCATAAACACGTTGCTGAAAATTGTTGATCAACACAAAAATGTTAAATATGCCAAAAATCCAATCGCCCTACCCTTTAACACGCCTAGGGTACGACCTTCTAGAAACTAGAGTTGCTCTTTACTCAAATATAATTGTAGAATTTTCATAATTTTAGTCATTTTTGAAAAAGCCAGTAGGTATTTCAACATTAGAAAATTGTCACCTCCAACAATTTCTGTAGTTACATCTCGAATAAAATTATATTGATATTTTGTTAATTTTGCGCTGTCTAGAATATTTAATGCTTCTTAATTACTAATACGCTTTTTTTTGGGCTTTCACAAAATTCTTTTATACTTTTAGCATGTTTTAGATGTTTTCCTAAAAAGTTTACGCGAAACTGAGCATCTTTAAATTTAAATTGTTTTCCTGCAGCAAAACGTATATGTTCTTCTGGAAAATTTCGGACATAATTCGTATTTGTCCATTTTTGTCGCTCACTTAGAGATTTTTTTTTCTTATAGTAGGGGAATCATCACCTCATAACATATCTTTTATTTAGAATCATAGAGAATTTTTTTTTAGCTGCAACCAATTACCTTCCCGAACACAAAACGATTTTTTTTTGTGGAAATGCACTACATTTTTATTTCAAAATCGTTTCAGTTGCACAGAAAGTTTAACTAATTTTACATTTTAAATATCCGTATAAAAAATAAAATTGCAAAGAGACATCCAAATCAATGAAACCTAATCAAACTAATCGAAATTCTTAAAAAGCATTTCCACGGAAAAACTTCATTATTTTCTGTTAATCAATACTTCAAAGTACTACTATATTAGGATAAATATATATTACTATAAAATAGTAAAACTAAATACATAAATATTTTTTCGATAATTGATCTCAGCAAAAACGAAATTTGTGCCTAATTATACAGGGTGTCCGAATTGCCATTTTCCACTATGGCTATCTTGGTAACTATAAGAACTACAAAGTTAGTGATATTAAAAAACTAAAAAATGCCAAATTGAAAAACGTCAAAAATACAAAAAAATTCTACTTTTTGGGATTTAGGAAAATCGCAGTAGGTCGGTAAAAAATATATATTTTTTTTATTAATTAATAATAATTAATAAATATATATATTTTTTTTTAACTTGTAGTTCTTATAGTTCCCGAGATAGCAATAGTGGCCCACGGCATGGCAATTGGGACACCCTATATAATACAGTGCCATATGGCAACTATGTCTATTTTAAGATAATTTAGTTAAAAAAAAATTATTATTTATTATTATATTGATATGATATGAAATTTTGTAAATACAAAAACTTAGATGTTGATATATTTTTACCTAATTTGTTCATTTTATTATTATATTTCTGATAAAAAAAGACGACTTATTTGTGCAAAATCATATAACAAAAATATTTACTGAAGACAAAATTTAATACTAGATTTTTTTATATTTGCTTTTCATTGGCATTTCATTTAAATAGTAGTAAAATTTGTAATTAGACACACTTGCAGCCAAAATTTTACGGATAACGATATCTTTCACCCAAAATTATAATAAAATGATAATAAATGGACTTTCTCCTAAATAATTGTGTGAATTTAATTCTATAAATATAAAATATAAATAAATAAAATATATAAAAAAAAAATCTCTTTCACGCGCATCAACAAGTTCTCAAATACTATTAGCCCTATTAGCCACGGCTTTAGTCACAGTATATTCGAAAGATTCGACTGCTATTCATGTCATTGAATTCTGCCAACTCTTTTGTAACTGAACAGTAAGTTTTAGGGCTTAGGTGCAAACCCTTCAAAAAAGTGTTGTCTGTTTCCGGAATTTCCGAAAATTGTTTGGCGTCACATAGAATGGTAAACATTTTTATATACTCTGATGTCAATCTTGATGTGGAATTTAACGTCACGTACGCTGTCCTTTCAAAGATTACTTACAATTTACCCCAAGTCGAAATCGATGTTCACTCCTTAAAAATACCGGAAAAAATCGATCTTACAGATCCATATTTTTATATAAACCAAATAATGTTCATTGGAGCAGACCTCTATTACGACATTCTTGATGAATCATTAATTAAGCTGGGATCTAACCTGCCAGTTCTTCAAAATTCCCATTTAGGCTATTAGATAGCTGAAAACGTTCCATCGGCGACTACTTCGGCCAGTGGTGCCACTAATTTTACCACTGTTGTACATGGAAAGGTTTCCCTACTCACTCAAACCTCTGAATTAGGAAAAACAATCCGAAAATTCTGGGAACTAGAGCAAATTCTGCATAAGACCTTTTTGAATGAAGAAGAGTCCGTTGCCGAAAAATATTCACTTCGACTACTAAAATCTTAAAGGGTTGGTGATGTCAAGTGTGTATTCCCCTTAAATCTCTCACAAATATGAAAAACTCGAAAATTCTTTCTCGACTGCATCAAAAAGTATGACCCTTGAAAGAATATTCGAAAAAAATCCGTCTCTTTTCTTGGAGTACAAGAAGTTTATAGATAAATTTGTCCAATTAGGACACGCTAGGAATATTCCTGTAACTTTGAAAACCCCTGAAGGTCACAACAAATATTTCATCCCTCGTTTGTGCGTCTTGCAAGATTCAAGCATGACTACCAAGTTAAGAGCCGCTTTTGACGCTTCTTGTCCGACTTGCTCTGGAATATCCCTAACCGATACAACTTTATGATATACTTTACAGATTCAGAATCTTCAAGCTTATGTTGACTTGGGATATCAAAATAATGTATAGACAAGTTAAAATTGATCCCATACAAACCTTCTTACAGAACATACTTTGGCGTGAGAAACCGTCGCTCCCCTTTCAATGTTTAGAGCTCTTAGTATTAACGTACGGTATTAAACCCCTCTGGCTTTCTTGCCACTCGTGTACTTAAGGAAATGACCATTACGCATTGTTGAATCAATGTTATATAGACGATATTCTATCTGGTTGCAACAGTTTACAAGATTTGCCTATGTTGTTCAACGAACGCAATACATTATTGAATAAAGCTGGTTTTGAGTTAAATAGTCCTCAAATTCAAAGAGTTTTCTCAATCAGATTCCTGACACAGCAGATTTTACTCGCAGCATGAATTTAGACGATTCCCCAAGCAAAATTCTCGGCCTAACTTGGAACTGTATCTGATTGGTTTTTAATTTCGACACCACAGGATTCATTGAAATGTCTATTCACCAAAAGAAACAAAAAATCCCACTATAGCACAGTGTTTGGACCCATTGGTCATAGTAAGAAGAAAAATTGTCATTCAAAAACTTTGGTTTCAAAAATTAAGTTGGGAACCTGAAGTCACAGAAGAGTCGATACATCTTAAATGGAACAACTGTCAAAATCTCTGTATGCTTAATCTTCTCAAAAATACCAGACCACTCTTTTTGGATGGACAAGGCAAGAATATTGAGATATATGGTTTTGCTGATGGGTGTAGGGGTTGCGCTGAGGGGTAATACCTTTTATCAAGGACGGTGGCATCCAATGATATACTCTAGAGTGGTCGGCGATAACTGGTCCCCCAGGGCACCCAATTCTCACTTATGACTCCACGTGCCACACCCTGTTAACCGCATCCACCTGCGTTCTAAACTAAGTGAGGATAGCCAGATATGGCGAACAGCGTCGGTTCTCCATGTCAGGAGCGGCTGAAATAAACCTAGGAAGGCAACGGGAAACCACCTAGGATATGTTTCCCAAGTAAACTATCATGGTATTGGCTAATGAATACAACGGCCCCGAGTACGGGCGCCCCTTAGATGGGGCAGGGTTGCTAAGAATCTCCCGATCAGCGAGAATCAGATCAACAAATCTTAAGAAAATTGGAACATGGAATGGAGCATGTACGCGGCAGGAAAGATCCACAACACAATAAGGGAAATGGAAAGATTGAATATAGACATACTTGGCATAAGTGAAAGGAGATGGCCTGACTCTGGAAAGATGAATATTGATAATTACACCGTATACTACACAGGACAAAACACCACACAACATAGAAACGGAGTAGGAATTATCCTGTCCAGAGACATAGTACAAGCGGTAACGAACGTAATACCCTGCTCGGATCGGTAATAATAATTCAATTTGCAACAAAAACAGTGAATGTCAACATTGTTCAAGTATATGCGCCTACACAAGAGTCGAATGATGAAGATATCGAAAAGTTCTATGATGACCTAAAACAGGTACTATTACACACCAAAAAACATCAAGTAACGATAGTAATGAGTGATCTAAATGCAAAGATCGGAAAGGGTCAACAGGAAGACATCATAGGAGAGCATGGTCTGGGGGTAAGGAATGACAGAGGAGACATGTTCGCCGCCTTCTGTTTAGAACAGCAAATGGTAGTCACCAACACAATCTTTAAGCTGCCTAAAAGACGACTGTATACTTGGAAGTCACCTGCAGATACACCTGGCAGAGTGATCAGAAACCAGATTGACTACATTTGTATAGGTAAGAGATTTAGAAACTCTATTAAAGCCGTGAAAACATACCCTGGAGCCGACGTACCATCAGATCACAATCTCCTCATAGCGAAAATAAGAATTCAACTTAAGAAAACCAAGAACAAGACTCAATACAGAAATGCCAACATTGACAGAAATAAATTAAACAACGTGCATGTACGAAAAGAAGAGTCACAACTCCTAGAAGAACAGATGCAAACGATTAGAACTACAGAAGATAATATTGAGGAAATGTGGAATAAATCGAAAAACATTTTTAAAGAAATTCAGAAGAATAAGATTTCAGTAGAAAAATCCAAGAAAACCAAACAAAAGAGGATGACAAAGGAAATACTGCGTCTTATGGATCAGAGGGGACAGTACAATAACAAGAACGAAACATAATATAGGAGAATCCACTCAGAAATTAGGAGGAAGATACGACAAGCAAAAGAAGCCTGGCATGCTGGAGAGTGTAAAGAAATTGAAGAAATGGAGAAAAAACATGATGTATTTCAACTACACAAGAAAATAAAGGAAGTAACTGGATCCAGGCGACTGAAACTGAACGGTGACATTGAGGACCGGAACGAAAACAGACTCACTGATGTTCATCAACAGTTGCAGAGATGGAAAGAATACATTCAGGAATTATTTGACGACAATAGAAATTTCCAGAAAACATGACGCACACTGGACCACCAATAACTGAAGGGGAAGTCAATACAGCTATCAAACTAGCAAGGATAGGAAAGGCGCCGGGCCCAGATGAAATTAGAACGGAAGTACTCAAACTGCTAGAAGATAAAGGAATAAAAGCAATGACAAAACTCTTCAACGTTGTATATAACGCTAGAATAATGCCCGAGGATTGGTTGAAATCAGCCTTCGTTAAAAGAACAGAACAACAAAATGTAATGACCATCGGACTATCAGCCTGATGAGCCATGTTTTAAAACTATTCTTGCGCATAATACATGGTAGAATATATAGCAAATTAGAAGAAAGAATTGGTGAAACCCAGATGGGCTTTCGCAAAGGTTTGGGAACGAGAGAAGTCCTGTTTGGTGTGCAAGTGCTGATTCAGAGATGTCGAGACGTGAATTATGATGTATATCTATGTAGTATTGATTTTGAAAAGCCTTTTGACCAAGTACAACACGATAAACTGCTTCAACTTCTTAAAAGGGCATCCGAAGATAATTTTAATCATCAAGCAGCGTAAGCTAGAATACTTTGGACATATTATGCGTCACCCTGAGAAGTATGCCATACTGCACCTCATAATGGAGGGAAAAGTGAATAGCAAGAGAGGCCCTGGACGGAGAAGTACATCATGGTTGAAAAATCTAAGACAATGGTATGGAAAATCCTCGATCGAACTGTTTCGTGCAGCTGTTAATAAAACAATGATTGTCAACATGGTGGCCAGCCTGATACCAAACGATCGTTAAACGGTCACGGCACTATAAGAAGAAGAAGATGCTAACACGAAAGCCTATGCTGCTTGTCTTTATTTAAAGGTTGTGTCTCTGTGCGTCTTCTGTCTTCCAAATCCACTTCCATCAAGTCACTGTCACTTCCAAAATCAGAATTATATACTATATTGTTCTCAGCCTAATTAAATGAGCGAATTGTGAATGCTTACTGTAATAAACTAGACGTTGTTTCTGTCAGTGTTTGGTCAGATTCCCAAATTGCCCTAAGTTGGTGCAAATCGCACGCCAGCAGGTGGAATGCATTTGTGATCAATCGCCTAACTCAAATTCACGAGTTGACACAAGGCTATGAGTGGAGACACGTAAAATCTGTAAACAAACCTGCTGATATCGTTTCGAGAGGTTTAGCTCCTCAAGACATTCTATAATCCAACATTTGGTGGAATGGTCCTACATTCGTATTAAAGTTAAAACAGTTTGATATTGGTTGCAAGATTTGATACTTTAATAGCCGAAAGCAAATTTTTAGTAAATAACCTTTGGCATCAAGTATTTATAAAATTTTCACGATTTTCTAAATCACATCGCACTTTTGCCTTTCGTTTGCGCTTTGCTCACTATTCTCGAAACCAAAATAAATTCGTTGGTCCCCTCTCTGTACAAGAATTAAATCGCGCCTTATACAAAAAATAATCATCATCATAATCATTCAACAACAAAACTTTACCAAGGAAATTTCTAATGTTAAATCTGGAAAGCAAATGTTACATAAGCCAATTTTATCATTGAATCCTTTCTTGGATAATGAAATTCAGAGAGTCGGTGGTAGACTAGAAAAGCCTGACATCCCTTATGAGCATGACCATCCCGCCCTGCTACCTTATAAAAATTATGTAGTTAAACTCAAGCTTATTCAAGAACACATTAGCTTGGAACATGCTGGGGCACAAAATGTGTTGTAATCAGGAGCTGCTGCCATTGCTTTCGTTTTAGGATAGATTGCAAATATCTCGGCATTTTCCAAAGGCTGGAATCGATTTTGGTGGCCCTATTATGGTTAAGTCGTGGTCTCTATTTCCAAGGATTCAGAGACAACCTTAAAAAACGTTAATTAAATTTTTCAAAAATAAAGATTATTTAAACTTCGTTTGAAATTTTTTGATGTTTAATGAAATAAACTGGAAATTCATACCCCCAAATTTCCCACATTGGGGTGACATTTGGGAAAGGGTGCTAATACCACATTATGCGGATTGTCAGAAACGCAGTATTGACTTTTGAACATCTCTATACAGTCTTGGCTCAGATTGAAGCCCTAATAAATTCAAGACCCACACATCTCCAATGATCCCTGTGATTTTGAAGCCCCGCGTATGGCTGCATTCCCCAATAAAGACTTCTGCAGTATATCAAAAAACCGCCTAACATTCTGGCAAATATGCTCTAAACAGCAACAGTTTTAGAAACGATGGTCGATTGAATATCTCAAGCTACTGAAAATCGTCAAAAATTTAGGTATACAGTGATCTGATGGAAAAAATTCTAAATTCAAAATTGATTACCATGCATACAAAAATGAGTATGACAAATATAAAATTGAAGAAATAGCTTCAAACTACGAGGTAGATGTTTTATGTTTACTACCGTATCACTAGATAGATAGATAGATAGATAGATAGATTTATTGTTAACTATTTTTGTACAAAGTAAAAAATACAGTTTAAGTATAAAAAGTAAAACAATTGAATATAAACACTACGTTACAATATAACAACAAATATAAATAACAATACATTTTAAATACAAAAAGAAGAACAAAGAGACAAAGATAAAAACCCTAAAAGAGGTAATATCGTCTCGCTCGACATTAAATTTATCAAAATTTATAGGCTTCAATTCAATATTATTCTTTATAAAAATACACACACCGCCCTCTCTCGTATCGATCTACAATAATAAGCAGTCAGTTTGTAACCAGGTATATAACTCTGTTCTAAAAAATGTTGCCCTAAAAAGTACTCCGAAAAACACACCAGATCGAATGGATATTCGTTTAGAATTAAAGTCAGCTGATCGATTTTTTCAGACACACACAAAGAGCAAGTAATTGTACTATTGCTCCCAACTACAACATTTATTTTAGAACGTCGTTTTTTGTGTACAACATAAAATTGTTATCGCTTATCTCGTCAATCTCATCTAGTTTCATTTCTGACTGAACTTCAGCAATAGATTTAGCAACATCGGTTGTCTTTATTGTATTACATGGGCGTGACCGCTCGTCGACATTTTGACGCTCGCTCGTATTAATCACTCCAGAAGTTTGTCTATTTACCGTAATACTACTTGCGTGCAGCGAGCTGCCCAAAGATTGTGAATTAGTTTTAGATTTTTCCACTTCCTGCGGCTTAGGGTTAGTCACATTACACTACATTAGCGAAATTTACGTTTTTGTTAATGTCTTTTGTAGCGTTATATAAATTAATAAGATCAAACTGGTCGGAAATTCTCCCCTCTAGATGAGCTATTAATTTATCCCTTGTTCCTTCTTAATAAAGTTGAACTCACATTTTTGTTGTTTACATTCCGAAGATGTACAGACTGATATAACCTCACTTGCGTCTTTAAATTTTTCCTCGTCCATTTCTTTGCACTTTTCACACAAGTTTTATTTGATATACTGTAAGTTTTCACAGTCACTAAGATTTTCTGGTAATTTGAGATAATCTAATATGTCTATCAAGTCATTTTTATTCAAACGCGCGAGACGATTTACAAGTGCTGCTGCTTCGATCGCCATGACATACATACATACACTATGACATAGTATGGAATCAAGTAAAGCGATATGTGGCAATAAACAACTTCGATTTCAATACAAAAGACGTTCGTTCGTTGATAGATAAAACATTTCAATATCTCACTAAACAAAAAACCGAAAAGGAAATATAGCCCGCTGATAATCTCTAAGACAAAGTGGGATGTACTTATTATTAGCGTAAATTTTTGCGACAGTTCTCAGCACCACATTGACATTACTGATCTCGACCAAGAACCAACATGTTTAAGATGTACATAAAGATTAGGTAAAGTAAAAATGTTAAGAATTTGGACCCGAGCATCGAAATTTATTTGACACCGGACCTGATGGTGACCCAAGACTCCACAAATGTCCACCTGAGGCTCGACGGGGCTCTACATTTATATGAAAAATGGTAGAAATGTAGCTGCAGGGAGTTTTCTGGAACCAGTTAAATTTTGAATGTGGTGTATGAGCAAAAAAAGGTCTGCCAACCACTGGTCTACAACCTAGAGCATATTTTTGTCAGTCATGCGGATCTACAAAACTATCCCGTATATGAACTAATGAATGAGTCAGTCATTCAAAAGCGTAAATAGGAAAGTTGTCTCTTTATATCAGTTTTGAAATGCTTCCTAATACCCTGTGAAATATGTTAATAATAATGCAGTCAAGTCACATTCCATATTCAATGAAAAAACTGACTTGATTCGCTTAAAAGGTACTACTACTCCTTCTGTCGATATAACGATATATTATTGCAAATTTTGTTTCATTTATATAGTGTGTCCCACTAGAGAACTGTGCACCCTTGTATAATCTTTGTCTATACATCGATTTCGATTAAAAGATAGGTTGAATAGATCTCTTAAAAGTGTACTAGAACCTTGTTTGCTTCAACCAAGGTCAACTGAGACTATTTAATGAAATTTTTTAAAGAATAAATTGGCAACGAATTTTTATTTAAGATTTTTTAGAATCTAACTATACCAAATTCTATAATTCTTGTACCATTTTTGTTTATGGTTTAATTTTGATTTATTTTTAATACTTTAATACTTCGCGACTTCCGATGTCACCCGTTCTAATAGAGTTCTATCTAAAGATGGAACTCTAACTTCGTGCTTAGTTTTAACACGACAGCTAAAAATTTCGGACCCTTGCTTTGTATTATAGTGATAATCAGATCACCTTAACATTTTGGAGGCCAATTAGATTCATATTTTATTTTTATCTTGTGGTGGTATTTCATTCTTCGACCTTTGTGAGGTAACCTGGAGGTTGTGCATTTTATTTGAAGCACATTCAGAAAATATGTGAAAATTTTAAAGTATTTGAACAACAAAATTTAGCTCATATAAACCATCAGCGCAATCAGTCAAATTATTTAATATTTTAAATAGTCATTAAATACTGGTAATAATCGATCGCTAAAAGACACATAACGAAATCGGTTTAATAATATCGCATGCGAAAACCTTGTGGGGCATGTACTCGGTCCAATTTATACTATACATATTTCAAAAACTTATTTCATTTTTTCCAGGCTATTAATGTAACAATTGCAGTATTATTTCTATATGGTTGAAGTCTCTAGTCCAAAGTACGATAGCTTTTTGAAGCATCTACAAGGACCTTATTAACATGAGGAACAAAAGATAATTTCGAGTACGAGCATAATTTTAGACATTTCCCATATACACCAGGAATTGATTGGTTTCTCAGATACAACAAGTGCATAAACGAGGGAGTTAAAAAGTTTACCGAACGTGTTGCATACTATACATTTTCTAAGACCGTTAGTTTTTGGGTACATTTTCGCAAAACAACACTAATACATTCACTGACATGACCGTCAGAATTGACAAACGTCAAAATTCAAAGCGTGGGAAATATCCCGAATCCGTGACGTAAAATCCCGGAAATGTCCGAAGTGGCTCGGATTCATGGGTAACGAAACTGACGTGGTAAAGTGACGCTTCCCGCACGCTAGATCGGTGGGTAATTAGGTATTTTACAGACGGGAGTAGAAAAAAAGTATTACAGTGAAATTGTAAATATAGGTTTAATTATTTGAAGAGCTTTTTATATACAACACACGGAAATTCTTGATTCTTGATTATCTAAAACGCAGTGCAAAAAATATATTTTGCCTAGCAACTCATAATTAAGACACTTCAAATTTTGTAATTCTGAACTTTTGTCTTCTGAACCTTTTATGGATCCGGATTTCTTTTTTATATTTTATATAATATTATTATACACTGCATATTATTCTTTAAAGAAAACGGTCGTTTACCAGTGGCACGAGTGTCGAGCGGTTCAAAGATGATGAACGCAGCGGCAGACAATCGACATCGAAAACCAACGAAAACATTAATAAAGTGACATAAATGTTCATAGATTATCGCAAATTAACCATCATAGACATAGCGGAGGAATTGAACATTGCCTATGGATCCGCGAAAGACATTTTGGTAAATGATTTGAATTTTCTTTGTGTAGTGGCAAAAGACCTCAATTTCATGCAAAAAAAATTCGTGTTGAATAGCGTTCACCAAATGAGCCCAGACCAGAAAGAACACATCGGTTTCAGTGAAAGAAGAAGACAATGCTGTTTTCATGGATTACAACGGTGTAGTGCACACACGATTTTTGGCAAGAAGGCAACACAATAAACAAAAAGTATTATTTGGGCGTTATGAGACGCTTGCGGGAAGTAGCAGCAGTGGGCAAAAAACCCGTGGATTTGCACCATTTGCAACAGCCACCGAATTCACCTTATTTGGCGTCCCGTGACTTCTTTCTGTTCAATCGAGTAAAAAAACCACGGTACGAAAACCGAATATAAAAAATATTTCGAAAATTGGATCAAACTCTGGCATAAGTGTGTTGAAGTCGATGGGGATAACTGTGAAGGTGAAAATATAGATTTAAATTAATAAACCTGTATTTTTCATTTTCTGAATAAATTCCGGGCACTTTGTGATCGATATGTATACATATACATATACATGTTCATTAACATGTGTACATATGTATATGTCGGCGCCCTTAGCTTTAAGTGGTTCATACTTGCTTATATTTCATTTTTGGTGTTTGGATTGTTAATATTTGACTCGAATTATTATTTTATCTAGACTAAACAATTGTAATTCTGTCATTCGTAATATTGTGAAAACACTTTGGCATTTTTCCTAAGTGAACGGAACGCGAACCGGCGAAGATAGATAAGTGATTAGATTATTTGTTTGTTTTAAGCACTATGTATTGCTCACTCTTTTAATATGTCCGGGAAGTCTATTTTATTATTTTTATTATATTATTTATTATTTCTTACGATCTCCCACGTATATGTATACAATATACAAATTGAACAGCCAGTAAGACTCAACCACGTCTGCGTGTAAACATTATATTTATTATTAATCATTTCATTGTCAAACGCTGAATCATTTAGCTATGTCTTACTTAAAGTAACCATGTCAAAATCACTCGCCGACGTTTTGTTGAATATTTCTACGATTTTGGTTAAAAGACCTCTCACGTTTTGATAGTAAATTGAAACACACTTGCCAGCTTTCTTTTTTACTACCTTCCGGTGGCTGAGTCAGAATGTAGGGCATTACTGGAGTGAAATGCATAAGATAACATAGCCATATCACAAAAATAATAAATGCTAAATTAATGAAACTAATGAAACAGTAAAATGATATCCAGAGGATACGGCCCAAAGGCAGACAACAAACTTTCGAAATTAAATTGCCCACAACGTACTTCAATAAGTTGTTCATTTTCATTTGGACTTCCTGTATATGTATTTTTAAATATTAGTCCCTATCTTCAAGAATTGAAAGTTTTAATTAAAGCGTTATTGAATAAGTTTTCTATATTTCACAACTTGCGGTCTAAAATAAATTGTTCTTTTTTATTTGGCACAAAGATAAGAAGTCTCGACCTGGCTACGTAACACCGCTCGTACATAAATCACAATGGTTTAAGGAGACCTACCACAAAATCCATTTAATTCACAAAATTTCATGTTGTTGAGAGTAATTTTTTGATGAATAGATAAAAATCATAACAGTGGCAGATTATCCGTGTACAAGGCCAAAGCGAAAGGCATCGATTCAGAAGCAAGTTCTGGAGTCTCTTTTTTGACTAACTAGAAGGGAACTTCCTATTGCTGGACATTTGAGAAATTGGTACTCGTGGAGAAATCAATTCTGTAAGTGAAGAAGACAATTTCTGTGGATTTTCAATACAAGTATTTTCCTAAATATTTTCTAGTTAGGTTTTCTGTTTTTTGTGAGAGAATTTTGAAATAATAGATATTCCGTGCAGTGGACTGCAAGAAGCGAATCGATCTATTAGCCCACACGGTCAACCATTAGACTTTTAGACTTTTTTTATGGGGATATTTAAAAACTAAGTGTTCCTAGCTACACTAAGATCTCAGGAAGAGCCGCTTGAAAGAATTGTAGATGAATGGAGCTATGCTGAAGAATGCCAGAAGAGACTTTGATGCTCTACTACTCCATAAAGGAAGATGGTGACCACATTGAGCAATTGATTTAAATTGTTTGATACAGACTTCCGCAAAGAAATAAAAGAAAATTATTTGCCACACTGAAAATATCTGAGTCAAGTATCCTATAAAGCTAAAGAAATAAAAAAAATAAATTATTTGCCACACTGCAATTATCTGGATCAAGTATCCTAAAAAGCTAATTGCTCACCATGAAAATAGTCAATTTTAAGTTCGCAGTCTTAAAGGTATAACAAAGACCTTTAAAAGGAAGTACCACTTAACTCGCCTTCCATATCTAAACTTTAAGGCTGTCCTTTTGTAAGTTACGCCCTATAGTGGTATTGCATACAACTATCATAACAAGTGTAAAAGTATCGAATAATTTAAAACTAAATACTAGATACTTTTTACCAAAGTTCTGGATTCCTCCTGCGTCGATTTTTGCTGAGTCGAACTTGCTAACGTCTCGTCAATCATCATGTTGGCTTCTTCAGAGCTTGACTGAACAGTTTCAGACGCAGGAGGAATCCAAATATATATATAATATATATAAATATATATATATATATATATATATATATATATATATATATATATATATATATATATATATATATATATATATATATATATATATATATATATATATATATATATATATATATATATATATATATATATATATATTGAATGAATTGAAAATATTGTAAATTTCTAAATCTGATCTGATCACGTCTTATATCATTTAAACAATAATTGCATTGTCTCTTTCTTTCGTTTCAAGTACTCGGTAAACACTCTCAACAAATCTGCTATAAAAAGCGGTCAAACAAATTAAAGCCAATAAAGTTCCAATAAGCTCAAAGCTCGCACACACTGCCACTGCCACCCGAAGCATCATCAACTGTACTTCGATTACAGTGGGTACTTTTACGGTACCAACTGGTTCGGCCGTGATCATGAATTTGAAGCAAGGTTCCACGGTATTCTTTACTGGCACGGTTGATTTCGCTTATAAAGAATGGGCGGGTTATCTCCTTGAGATAGTATTATAAAAGTAGTTAAGCTTCCATTCTCCCTTTATCAAAATATTAATATGCCAAACAGCAACAATTTTTGTTTTACTTTCTAAGATTAGCAAGTAAACGGTAACAAATCTCTTTAGACTACTTGTTCCACGGATATGGAGAGCAGTACTGGGGGACGGCTTGGGCGGAGCGGGTACCAAGAAACCCGTGCTCATATATCTAAAAGGTACTGGATCAACTTTCAAGATTTTCAAAAATCAAGAACTGTCCCTTACAATTCGTAATCATTGTTAAAGCGTACCGCGAAGAGTGGAAAGGAAGGTCACAACTCCGACGGATTTGACATCGCCAAATCGACGTACGTTACAGTCAAAGACGCCACTGTAACGAACCAGGACGATTGCGTGGCTATCAATAATGCGCAACATGTCACCATTGGCAATTTCCACTGCATTGGAAGTCACGGGTTCGACATAGCAGCGGGAATGTCATCCGATTACGACCAAAACGTCGTTCAGAATGTTACCTTCTCCAACTCAATTTTATATGGAGGAATGTACGGATTATACATTTTAGCAGTCAATGATGGAGGCAAAGGCAAAATAGATTACATTAACTACAATAATATTAAAATAAACGGTGAGATTGAAGTTCCAGAAAACTTCATCAAATTCTATCAACTCGTCTAGAAGATGTTTTGTTTTTGCGATCGTGTAGATTTGATGCATCTTTTTATATAACGGACTCCTTTAACATTAATTTTGTTACATAACATACTATTTTAATTACATTTTGCTTATTCTTGATTCAGGACCGTCCGATTACGGTGTGATGATCCGACAATATTTCTCTAATACACAGCAGGGATCTACGGGACATCCTACAGGAAATGTTCCGATTAGCAATGTCGACATTAAAGGCGTTACTGGAACAATGAACGGACAATACTCGTCGGCTGTAACCATCAGTGCCAAAGCCAAGGACGATTGCAAAAACTTTTAACCTACTGGTTACACGTATAACACAGGGATACGGTAGAATATTAAATAACCGTTTTATAATATATCCTTTGCACCTGAAAATGATGATTTATTTGTTGATTGACCCATTATTAGTGTCTACTCTAAAACAGATCGACAATATATTACTTTAACCTTATCGAGCAGCATCGCTTGCCGACGTCTAGACATATCTAATAATCGTCCTGTTCTGATTGTTGATGTAATGTAAAATGTAAAATAATTAAGGATTTCTGCGTCCACAACCATGAAGATATAGCGAAAGAGGTTTTTGAACAATGGTTCATAGATTGTTTTCTATCTAACATTCCTCGTAATAATATAATAAGTCGTCCACTACATGAGGTCCGGATGCATATATAAGGTTTTAGAAGTCTTAAATCAGTGTATACAGTGCTTCCTAGAAAAGCATGGCTATCACGCGGTTATAGGACACCATAAAGAAGATTGTTAAATTAGAAGAAAAATTCCAAAGTTAAAAAGTTAAGAACGTGTTGTTGGGAAAACTATGAAATTCTTATCACTTTCGTAGATACGCCAAATAAAGGTTACTTTCCCATTACCACTTTTTGAGTTCTACAAGATAGCGTTGAGAGATTTTAATTGTAGCGGTTAAAAATTTGATTATTAAATTTTTACTTCATTTTTTACCTATTCTTCATTGCAGGGTTTATTTGCGGTTAAAACTGGTTTCATCAAGGCCTGCTTGGGATTTGTAGTTAATATACCAAAAATGTTTATACTCGGTTATTTTCTCTCTAGGTAGTTATTTAAATACATACGCCCAGCTTCAACTGCGCCACTATAGCATGAGATATAACATTGTTAAGTCCAGCCAGAGCAATTGTGCTGTTACGTCATAGCATGACATCTTTATTCAGTTCATTGCTGGATATCGTAAATTGACACGGATTTCAAAACTGTGGAACAAAATTCCTCTGTCAAGTTACCAATGTTATATCTCATGCTAGGGTAACGCCGTTGACGCTGGGTTTATGCAATTAAATAACTATCTAGAGAGAAGACAACCGAATAAAAACAATTTTGGTAAATTAACTACAAGTCTTAAGCAGAAAATGCGTTTATGGAACCAGTTTTATCCATAAATAAACCCTGCAATTAAGAAAAAGTAAATAATAAAGAAAAACATAGTTTTCACATCATCACGTTTTTAAATTTTAATTTTTTTAACTTTTCTTCTAATTTAACAATCTTCGCATCTCTTATGGTTTCCAATAACTCCCCAATAGTCATGCTTTTGTAGGACACATTGATTTAAGACATCTAAAACCCTGTATTATTGCATCCCGGAACCTTATGTAGTGGACGATTAGTGATAGCTCGCACTGTCCATTACTATAACATTATTATGAGAGAATGTTAAGTAGAAAGCAATCCATAAGAAATTGTTCAAAAACTTCTTTCGTTGTATATTCATGGTAGCGGACGCAAAAGTATTTAATTATTTTACAGATAAGTCATAAAGTATTTGTTACTAAATCGTGTTATAACCCGGCATGAAAAACTGTAGCCCTTCCATTTATTAGATGGAGCTGTTGTTCCACATTCTACTCCTTCCTGAAGAACCATATCTTCCTTTGGATGAAGTTTCATGAGTGTCAAATCTTGTCTCCTCGTGGGAAATAAAGAACGGTATTTTATATAACTGTTATATACGTATGTCGCCATTTTTGTGATCGACGGGAATGCATAAGTCTATTTTGTAATGTGTAAAGGCCACTTCAAGAAGGCTAGTAATACTTTTTCAAATTTCTGGGACTATCGTTTTCCTAATACAATACCTCGTTGTTCTTACCGTGACACCCGGTGCTAATCGCAGGTTCTCAAAATATTAGTTCTCATCCAACAAAATTGTAGTGATGTGTATATTACTTAACGAGCCTGGTGGATACGGGCAATTATATTTTCTTTTACAATAGTTTGTGGATGCTGCATCCCCTTATACCAAAGCAAGAAATAAAACAGTTTTTAAATATGACAGTTTCCGGGTATAATGAGTGAAAGCAAGAATCGATATATTGTAAACAGTTTATTTAATATTATTCCGTATTCACGTGTTACATGTGTAACCAGTTGGTTGGAAGTTCTTGCATTCGTCCTTGGCTTTGGCACCGGTTATCGAAAAACCTGACTCAAAGACGATGTTCGAACACGCCGCACATCTGATGGTTACAGCCGACGAGTATTGTCCGTTCATTGTTCCGGTGACGCCTTTAATGTCGACATTGCTGATCGGAACATTTCCTGTAGGATTTCCCGTAGATCCCTGCTGTGCGTTAGAGAAATCTTGTTGGATCATCACACCGTAATCGGACGGCCCTGGATCAAGAATAAGTAAAATGTAATTAGAACAGTACACAACAACAACAAAATTAATGCTGGTGGGTTCCGTAACATAAAAAGAGTCATTAAATATAAAAGATCGCAAAAACAATACATGTTTAGACATTGAAAATTATTGATAAAATTTTCTGGAATGTCAATTATGTTGAATCATAATCAATCTTACCATTTATTTTAATATTATTGTATTTAATGTAATCTATTTTGCCTTGGCCTCCATCATTGACTGCTAAAATGTGTAATCCGTACATTCCTCCATCTAAAATGGAGTTGGAGAAGGTAACATTCTGAACGCCGTTTTGGTCGTAATCGGATGACATTCCCGCTGCTATGTCGAACCCGTGACTTCCTATGCAGTGGAAATTGTCAATGGTGACATGTTGCGCGTTATTGATAGCCACGCAATCGTCCTGGTTCGTTACAGAGGCGTCTTTGACAGTAACGTACGTCGATTTGGCGATGTCAAATCCGTCGGTGTTGTGACCTTCCTTTCCACTCTGTGCGGTACCCTTTAAGAATAATTACGAATTATAAGTTTAATTATACATAGCGCTGTTGCAACTTTACCGGAGCACCTTCGGCATTATCGATGGTAAAGCCGCTTACGACCACGTTGCTCGATCCGTCGATAGCGACGCATCTCAACGGGCAGTTCTTGATTTTGAAATTCTTGAAAGTTGATCCGGTACCCTTTAAGTATATGAATACGGGTTTCTTGGTACCCGCTCCGCCCAAACCGTCCCAGTACTGCTCTCCATGTCCGTGGAACAGGTGACCTAGAAATTTTTGTTAATGTTTACTTGCAAATCTCCGAAAGTAAAACAAAAATATTTACATACATTACACATTATATTTATACTACTAATGTAAAACTTACTTCCTGTACCCTCGACAGTGACTGAGTTTCCAATGATCTCCAGGAGATATCCCGACGATTCTTTATGAGCGAAATCAACCGTGCCAGTAAATGATACCGTGGAACCTTGCTTCAAATTCATGATCACGGTGGTACCAGCAGGTACCGTAAAAGTACCCACTGTAATCGACGTACAGCTCGATACAACACTATCTACATCATTAACCGAGTTGATGGTACAGGATGCGTCTGGTGTGGGCAAGCTTTGAGCTCGCAACACTGCGAAACAAACCGTTAGGGCTAGCACTTTGAACGCCATATTGCTTTTGGCTATTAGAACACTGGCTTCAATTAATTTTGACCGCCTTTTATAGCAGATTTGTTGAGAGTGGTTGTTTACCGAGTACTTGAAACGAACGAAAGAAACAATGCAATTATTGTTTGATTGTTATAAGACGTGATCAGGCACTTGTTTTAAAATTTACGATATTTTCAATTGATTTGTGCAGATTGTCGGATGAGTATCCGGGACAAAGTAAATTTTCATTCACGCACTATGATGTGTCAAATGATGCAAAGCTTTGAAACTAGTTCATGGTGTATTATACAAATGAAGTAATGAAGGAGGAGAGTAAAAGATAGTTTTTTGATATTTTTACCTGAAGGTAAGTGTAGTATTGTGTAACTGAACATTTACATATTTATTGTTATGGTGTAAGGTATACTTGCACACAATACCACTACAGGGTATAGCTTGATTTTCTGGAAAAGTTAGGGAAAGATAGGAAAGGCAGGATAAGTGGCATCCCTTTTTAAAGGTCTTTGTAATACCTTTACGGCAAAGTTAATACTTTAAAATTTACTTTTTTCCATATTGCTGCAAATGTTAAAATGGAGCAAACAAAAAACAATTTTGCTTGCTCTTTTCTTACATGGAGGATCTACCATTTTTATGTTTTTTGTCTATTCATCAAAAAATTACTCTCAGCAACACAAAGTTCTATGAATTACATGGATTCTGTGATAGCTCTGAAGGTGCTAAAACCGTTGCGATTTATGTACGAGAAGTATTCATATACTGCATGTCCAAATAAAAATTATTTTTTGCCATTTCCACTTAACCTCACTTTGAAGAAATTATTATGCAAGAATTCTCACGATTGTGTTGTTTTTAAAGCCAGGAATTTGTAGGTAATTATAATGTAAATAAATATATTTAAGTTTTTATTTAAAATATTATAATTCTTACGCAAATATACTGTAAATGTTGCTATTGCACTCCGATTTTCAAGAAAACAGTCTTTTAAATTATGGTCTGACGAAATTAATTTTCTCGTGACATCCTGAATTTCGGGTATTAGCAACTCTTGAACAAAATTAAATTGAACCAATGTTAAAATTTGTGCTGAAGAAATCTGCAGTTTTACTGTGCTCTCTTAATTATGAAACACCCTGTTTTCCGCATCTCCTCAATATCATTTTATTTTCTTATTAGTTAAATTAATTTAGCATTTGGTATTTTCATTTCATTACATTCTGATTCCGGTAGGTACTAGCTAAGAAAGCTGACAAGTTCGATTCAATTTACTATGAAACGTAAGACAGCTTCTTGCCAAAATCGTCGAAATATTCAACAATACGTCAGCGAATAATTTTGAAACAAGCCGCCATTTTATTGCTACTAATACACGGATAAGTGGTTGAGTCATACTGGTTGTTCAACAACGGTGTACAGCGACAGAGGCTAACTGCTGCTTCGAGTAAATATCCTAATGATGAGGGCAAGTTTTGATTATTTCAAAATTTTAATTTTGATAATTTAAGTCCACCTACGAATGCAATCACTTTGAAAAACCTCTTTTGATTTATGTATTTTGGGTGATTTCAACATATCTGCATACTCCGACTTCCTAGACATAAAATCAATATGCTACATTGCTTAGCAACTTCGTGCCTTGTATGAACCTTTGGACATAGTCCTGCATAACAGAATCAATAGTTGCATAGTAAAACGTGCAATGGATATTTTAGTCACAACCAAAAATGCCACAAATCAAAAACACGACTTTCCTATGTCACTGGATAATAATTTAATTTTAAAAAAGCAAACTTTCTGCTAATGTACGATGTGTTTTTAAACTTGGATTGGTCATTTTCTTCCGAAGAATCGGAGGCCTGAGTGTACAATATAGAAAAGAAATCCGGATGTAACGAGAGGTTCAGAAGTACGTGTAGTCTCTCAGAATAACCAAATTTTAAATGGCTTAGGTTAAAGATAAACTCTGATGTTAGGGACTCTTATTAAAACTATCTACTATAAATTGAAAGTACTTAACTAAAGGGGGTTATTTCAACAATTTTAATGGTATTAGTAATTCATACTACTCTTAAAATATAAACATAATAAATTTCTTTAAAAATAGGTGGAAAAAGATGTTCAAATTTTTAAACCTAAATTTTCTGTACTTGCACTTATGATTTTGTGGTGGAGCATTGCACGCGGCGGTTTAACCTCCGTTCGCTCCCTACAGAATCCTTTGTAATTGTAAAGTAATTTTTTTTTTGGTATCGGTCAAAATTGTTTTTTGCTAGTTGAGCAAATATTGGTAATATTTCTTCTTTACACGTGTTGGTCCAAGACCAAAAGCGAAGATCCTCGACGGAAGTCGGCAATGGGCGAATGATCCTAGCACTCGGGCCCAACATTTTTTTTTAAAACGCATCATTGAACTTGAATTGAAACCTAAATTTACAATGGGCCTAGATTTAATTCTGGCTTATACATAACTTTGTCTTGGCTAAGCCAGTTGTAATACTTTTTAAAACTTGTTCATTTGTTTTTACGTCTAACTCTAACTCTATGTTGTGTAAAAACTTTATTGCCTCATCAACTATAATTATAAATTTCAGTGTTCAGATTTTAGGATAAGTTTCGTGTTGTAATTATTCTATCCAATGCCTCTATAACTATTATACTAGTTTGTACTGCAACCTACCTGTCAGTTGGGCTTTATGCTTGTTAGGTAGACTCTTTAAATAAATAAATAAATAAATAGCCGTTACCTCATAGGTAGAAGAATGAAATTGGAGGCAAACAATACGAGCTCAAGACAAAAATAAGATATTAACAATTGAATAAGTAAATAATTAATAGCTGATCTCAGGAACTAGCTAGGGCTGTTCGAGTGGCCTAGCTTTCGTTTAATGACCTTTAAAGAAATTATTAACTAAATTCAATATTTTTCATATTTCTCTATTCATTGGAACACGCAACATTCTACATAAGATCTGATCAAATAAAGCACCTCACTATATGCGGGCGCAATTTGAGGTTAAAAATTTAATTTTTTTTAGAGGTGAAAAAAAAAACTGAAATCCAATTCGGTTTTTCACATGGATTCAGCCTCTTGATTGGGCTCTAGAAATGTAGATGTTAGACTTCAAAAAGCATTGATTCTGTCTACCACAACAAGAACTTCTCCAGGAGAGAAACATACATGAGAACGACCTACTGATTATTAGAAGACCATACCAGAACCAAACTGCTTCTTAAGAGTGGCAAACAACAGAATAGAAAATATCTCTATAAAAAATGGAGTACGAGAGGGATGTGTGCTTTCCAGCCTACTGTTTAATAAGCAAGACGTATTAAAGTAAATGATCGACTGATCAACACCTACGCCTTGGCGAATGACACTGTCATAATTGTCCATAGTCCAGAGACCCTTCAAGGACTGATCAATAGAATAAAAATTAACATCAACAATGGTTGTAAATAAAAGGCGGAACACACGTACAAACATACTCGTCTATGTTGACGTATTGAACAAGTTGCAACGGCTGCTGAAGACTTGAATGCTAATTAACAGAATTGAACGAGCTACATTCTTCCACATGAGCATGAGGCTACCATGCTTTCTTGAAAATATCATAGACTTCATATTCAACCATATAGCTACTATAGATATAAATACCTATGCCGATAAAGCAGAGACTTATGAGCGACTATGAAAAAAATTTGAAGCGCATTAATTTTAACCGTAGTAGGGTCACTACATTATTCAATGTATACTACCAAGGCAGATATATCAAGACAGATAAGCAGAATAATATAAAATATCAATTCTTGAAGTTAAGAACGGCAGGGAAGATAGAAAGAAAGCGCGACAAAAACATCTGGATAAATCTGGATACCCGCATATTATTTGGAGCCGCTATGATCGTTGCCAACGGATAGTCGATAAGGGATATAATTAATAGTGGAGAATTGAAGTAAAGGAAGCTAAAATATAAATACAAGCCATACAGTTGTTTGTAAAATGGGATTTAAGTACCGCAAAATAGACAAAATGCAAGAAATTAAAAGATATAGATAGGACAACAAATCCAGGTCAAACATGATTCGATACACACGACACTGTATCCAAAAGATAGGTTGATTCCACTCAAAAGTCATACGAAAGCACCTTCAAATAAAGAAGAACGCTTCAACATAATACACGCTGGATCAAAAGACGAATTTGTCCCAAACTGCTTGCTGTTTTCTGCAAACCGAACTTTTTAGAAAATGGTTATTGTAATGGATAAGGTCGGCAGATAAATTCCATAATTGCGAGCAAAAGCCAGTACAATAAAGATTGAGACAGACAGTACCTCTTGTCCAACCTCACAAAACTTCCGCATCTCCTTCTTTTTCCTCACCGCCAAGTGTCGTCTTTCTTTAAACCCGTGAGGAAACAGATCCGTGTTATGAGCGATTCGCAGCCACTTTCTATTTTACTTTTTAACATTTTAAAGTTTTAATATATATCGGTGCCCGCTTTCTTGAATCGCTTTGTCATTGCCGATAAGAAGTAATTTACCAAGAACACTGGGACTTTTGGAAATGTTGAGGATTTGCTTCTTGGCAAACATTTTCAGGAATGAAATCAATATAAAATGACAAACTTCGCCGACCATGATTAAAATTTTATTTGCTTAGTTATATAGAACAAGCTTGATCTATACGGAGTAGGAAAAAATGTTATAATTTGCAATAACAAATCATTTAAAAAAATCACGCATTCAATTCACCGTCAACAAATTGAAGTACATAATCAATAGTTACGCAAAATACTCCAAACGTGCACTCTACAAACGACATCACGCAATCGTTATCGCATACACCAGCCGGAAATCACTTCATTTTATCCACTGCAAGCCTCGATTTTAGACAGATAAATTATCTTTTTTTTCTGGATTCCTCCTGCGCCAACAGGATGATTGGCGAAACGTTAGCAAGTTCGACTCAACAAAAGCCGTCGCAGGAGGAATCCAGAATTATTATAACAAGTATTAGAATAGCCTGTGGAAATTTCTTTGTAAAAAAAAAACAAAACGATTAAATTATCCTTCGCCCGTCGCGTTAAAGAACAGGACCTAAATTGTAGAATTAAAAGAATGCCATCTCTAGTCTCAAAGAAAATGTGGAAATTTTTCACATTTATGAACATTAACTACAGCGCAAAGATTCCTTGAACGACATTAAAAATTAAATTGCGATCTTGGAAGAACTGATTTTAATTTTACTAATATAATGGAATCGTAGGTGTAAATCAACATTCGTTACGACGCGCCGTAGCCCTGCGATAACGATCTAATTGAAAGGTATGCTTACTTCTACTGTGAAGTGTTTTCCGTGCGTAACAACCTATTCGAAAACCTTGGGTAAATAAAGATATGCCATGCAATATTTTTAAATACCGATCTGATATGGTAGAAATATATTTTTGGGTTGAAAGTCTATTTACAGATAGTAGCTTGCCATTTTAAGAGCCGGCGAACGTACTTAAAATTAGTGCAGATGAAGCCACTCTTTTATCGGGCCGCTCGGCATCTGCTCTAAAAACTTGAACAGTAAAACTCCAAGAAAACGGAGTCGAGATATTGATAGTAATAATAATCTTTATTTTTTATATTTGTAAATAATATTAAACAGAAATTATACTATCCGACAATATGTGCAAAAAAAGGGTGACTGAAGGCCACGTGATGCCTCAAATGTCTCAAAAATTATTACTTAAGAACTGAGACATGCGTGAGAGGTCTGAAATAATCACTCTGCTTAATGTTAACTCCATTCCAAATGGTTCTTGAGTAAAATTGAAGATGATGACCTAATGATCACCAAAGCTGATAAGGATTCTTGAGTAGATGTATAGTGCCGATATAAGCAACAGAAACCGTACATAACCTCAATTTCCTAACCCCCCCGCAGCGGGGGCCCCCCGCGCGTGGCGTCCTAGTGTCCCCCCTGTCTACCAGAGTGCGCTCCGCCCCCCACCCAGCTTGTGTAGCGTCCTGTTTTGCCCCGGTTCCGCCCGTCGCTGCTAGATGTCGCGCGCTTGTGTCGCCAGCTTGTGTAGCGTCCTGTTTTGCCCCGGTTCCGCCCGTCGCTGCTAGATGTCGCGCGCTCCGACCGTCGTAGGCCCCCCCGGTAGAGGGCGGTGACGGTGCGGCGCGGAGACGGTGTGGCGCGGTGACGCGGTGGATCGGGTCGTCGGTAAACAAGTCGAGTGACTTATACAGAGTGTCTCAATAATCACGGTTTAATAAAAGAAAAACTATAGATATAATAGTAAATATTTATTAGCTCATATGTAGACAACGTAATGCTTCGTACAAGCGGTGTTTCTGGTCCATGAGATTTTCTACTTCATCGCGGACGAGGATAATTTCGTCGCCATGATCCTGTTTCAGTATCAACTCACAGCTCTCTTCTTCGTTCGAATAGGTCACCTCGATACTGCTCCCGATGTAGACTGTTATGTCGTTCCAGAACATGATTTCTCCCACCTCGTCCTCCAGAAAGAACAAAAAATCCCAAAAATCCTGGACTTGAAAATCTATGTGCTTGTTCTTGAAGATGAAACGGACACCTGAATTCTTTATTTCGAAAATCGTGTTTTCATCGATAGTGACCACTTTGTTACACATTGCGACAAACAGACTGACTTCGGTATCAAATTCAAATGTACTTATATATCAACAACCCCCCACTATCGGTGTAATTAAGAGAGATATTTACATTTAGTCAATTTGAATAAGCATTTTGCCAAAAGAAGCAAACAAGCGCACGTAGTTACATATAGCGGGATTAAAATAGTTTTTCGATCTGCCGAGATGTTGTATTCGTTACCGCAATTGTCGTTAACGCCGCCGCTGGTGTTATTGGAATTCTTGATAGCGATCGTTTGCCATTCGCCGTGGTCTTCGTAGCTCCGGTTCGCGAAAACGAAACGTACCTTGTAATTTAAATACGGCTTATCTGCGGTAGTGTTATTCGACAATGTCACGCTAAAAGTTTGTAGCTTGTCGATTCCGTTGACCTGAGCGAGTTGCATACGCGTCCACGTATCGGGCCAAATGCACCGATTATTATGATTTTTGAAACAAACGAACGCTTCAATCACATCCTTAGGTTTATGTATATAGAAAACGTTTTGTACCACAGCCGACAACAAAACAAAGTGAGCACTTAACAAAACCATGTTTCTAGCCCGAATGAATCTATCCTAGATCTCGGTATCTGCTTTTATAACACTCAAACAATAATGACATTTATTCTGGGGAGGTGCCGGGCCGTCGATATGCATTTTGCTGTCCGGTCTGTTATAGTGAACAAAGCAGGGCAAATGAGTTTGCAATTCAAAATTGTTGCGATGTCGTACTGGTAACT
This sequence comes from Cylas formicarius, assembly GCF_029955315.1. Classification (NCBI taxonomy): domain Eukaryota; kingdom Metazoa; phylum Arthropoda; class Insecta; order Coleoptera; family Brentidae; genus Cylas; species Cylas formicarius. Next base: position 13,332,048 of record NW_026844352.1, on the reverse strand, counting down.
TATGCCACATATTTAACAAATGGTGCGGTCTCACATGCTCCAAAAAATGTTGCACAGGAATCAATTCAAGTTGATCGGTATCCAAGCTTCTAAAATCGTCGAAGAAAACTAACTTCTTAATCATTGTTGTGAAAGATCGATAACTTTCTTAACAAATCTCTAATTTGTTTAAAGACACTCTCTGTGGGACAATTAATTGCGACAAGACTCAAGTCTATTTCACCGACTCTCGTTAATTTATTCAAAAATTCGTTGTATTCGTAATACGTTTTCTCTTTGAAAAAATACAAATGTCCGTTGGTGTATCGAAACGCGCCCGACAAATCGTCGGGCAGACCCGGAAACAGTTCCGTAGTAAAACCGTGTTCACTCGCACTCAAAGAACACTCGTCTATTTCTGCATAGTAGCGTTTACCGCAAAATATATACGTTCGACCGCCATACGTATTAAAAATAGCGTTCACTGTTTTACCCGCAGGCACACCCAGTCGCTGGATGCTTTGTCGGTCGCCCACTACCGTGAAACTCGGGAAGTGAAGTAAATAAAACGAATCACCGGTGACTACCAAAAGTTGTCCGTTGGGTCTCTGGTAGATATGCGAAATAGGAGCGTAAATAGGGACATAATCTGATATCATTTTAGGTTCCATGTAGACTTTATCACCTAATCTTATTATCCAAACCCATTTGTCCTAAAATAGATACATATGATGGTTAGACGTAACCAAAAATATGGATGGATTTACGTGACACAAATCTGGTACTTTTGTTTCGTTTTTCCCTATCGGAGGTTTCGTAGTTGTGGTAGTAGTGGTAGTTGATGTTGTTGTAGTCGGAGTTGTTACGCGGGCGGTGGTTGTGGTTTTTTTACCATATAAACGTTGAAGACCTGCAACATAGTCGTATGACAATGTCTTAGAATTTAAGCTATACCAAGGGTACATAATGGCATTGCGATCGTTACTGTGCGCCAAACCCAACGTATGTCCAATTTCGTGGAACAACACAGTAAACAAGCTCGTTTTTCCTCCGGGCGCAGGCACTTCTAAACCGTAGTACCAATCTTCGGATTTATCCAAATGAACTTCCACGCACTCTTGTTGTTGATTTGGAAAAAATGCATGTCCTAATATGTTACCCCTTCCGTCGAAAGCAAAAGGACAGGATTCGTTCCCTTTACATCTTATGCTTTGTCTGTGGGTAGTATTTTTGTCAGACATCAAAATCATTATATCCGGCTCTGAGTAATTTAAGAAAAAATTTAAATTTGATTCATCACTCCATATTTTAAAAACCTCGGTTGCCAGCACTTTTAACTCTTGATAGTGACTGGGCGGTACTTGAATGTACCAATTTAAATCCGTTTTCTGCCATCGCGAAACAGTCGTGAAGGCATTTTCTATTACACCACATCGGGGTTTATTTATTAGTTCGACGGTTTCGTTATTAAGAGTACCATCCACCGGTAAATTATAGAAATCCTGAAAATCCATTAGGGCACGTTGCAAACTCGACGCATTGATCTGCGTTAAAGATTCGTTGTCGTTAGGTGAAAGGAATCCGAATTTTTGTAAATATTCAATCACACCTTCCTCGGGCAGCGCGGCGACTATCGTCGACACGTCCGAACAGGTAGTAAAGACAGCGTAGCATAGCAACAAGACTCTCATCTCGTTCAAGGTCAGTAAAATAACAAAGAGAAGTGATGAACCAAACGCTTTTAGTCGCTATTTTGCGTGAGATGACGCAGAATATTACTCGAGAAATGGAACGAAAAAAGAATTATACTTCAATAGATTACAGTTTCGCAGTTTGTATTCATATCATAGCATTAGCGTGCTTTATTTTTACGTGTAAATGTATTATTAATTTTTTTGGATTGAAATAAAAAGTCTTATTTAAATAAAAAAAGTTTTATTTCATACAGGGATCCTTGAATACAACCAATTATATAAAAGGGCAGAATTTCTCAACGCGCACATGCGCAGTCTTCCTCCGGAGTGAAACATGCAATGGGCGTGATTCGGTTGAAATTTCGGCGGATTCAACCAATTATCATCATCGAATTTCTCCACGTTAATGACTCTGCATGCGACATCCTCCTGATCCATTTTCGACATTAAAAATTCCATTTTTGATCTTCCTCTCACGTATATCAAGTCAGCATTTTCTATCAGTAGTGCGATCAACGTATCAATGTCGGAATATTGAACAAAACCAGAACTGTATTTGAGACCGTGATGATATTGTTCGAGCCAGCGTACCGTTCTTTTTTCTGCACCGGTCAACGTGCAATATTCACGCGGCGGTTTCAAAACGTAATGACTAATTTGGCATCCATTGTAGACAGCCATTTCTTTAACGACAAATCCATCTTCTAACTGGAAGCCTTGAATATCTACCGCAACGATGCGCATTTTTAATATGACTGGTTAAGATTAGGTTCCTCCGGCGGTATTTATGTTAGATTTCGAACAATCTCGCTGAGCGGTAGTTGTTCCACGATACAATCGTGAATGATGATGCAATAGGCACGTGTATTCGCGGGAAATCCCTTTTTTGCTTCGATGTCTAACTTTACGTCGACAGTGCTGGATTTTACACTGTCGTTTCTTCGAGAACAGTCAATGACGAAAATCGCGCAGTTTTTGAAAGTCATATAGTCAAGCAACGCAGTTTTTTCCTCACATCCCTTATAACTGGGGTAGAAATCCGTGTAATTATGATGCGCTTCCACGAAGTCATTCTTTTCAAAATCTAATCGTAAACGTTCGTGAGGGTAATATTCTCCGTTTAGTGTTAATCTTATATCCGTTACGTCGACGTGATCGAAAAGCGTCGCATTTTTCGCTTCGTTGTCTTTGCGATTTGTTTGAAAAGCGACTATTACGTATCGGGGGCTTTCGATAGCCGCGCACGTCTTGACAGACCAAATTTCTTTGGTAGAGCCCGCGGTTAGGGCAGGATATTCATGAAGTTCCCATCGTCTATAGGGTATCAATATGGGTTGATCTAATCTAATCGATTTCAGCAGAGCCAATTTGATTTCGTCGTTTGGAAATATGTGCTTGACCCTAAGATCGACACTATCAATTTTTAATTCCGCCGTTGTTTTAATAGCACTGGCCGCAACACCGCCCATTGGTTTAATTATCATACAATTTTTGTCATGTCTGGCTCTTACCAATCTTATGGTTTGTTTTCCACAAGTTATCATATTATAATCATTAAATATATTTAAAAAGTGTCGTAACGGGATTCGCATGCTAAAATGTCCATTTTCTGTATCGTGAATCGCATTTTCAGGGAAATTCCAGCCGGAAATATCTAGATGCGATGAGTCATCTTTCGAGTAACATAGATAACCTCTAATCGTACTAACTATACCCGGATCACGCACGCTATCCACTTCTTTCCCATTCAGCTCGTACGATATAGTTTCAAAAAAAAATGCTCCTGCATTGTTTACAAATTGCACTTGGTCGGTTCCCGTGAGACGTTTCAGCGATCCCTTAATGCAAATAGCAGCGTCGTACATAAGCAGCCAGGCATCTCCTTGATTGATCGTGATCTCAATGGTGTCGTTGTTCAAAAAAGATTTCACAAAGGGATGATAGGTGCGGGTCTCCACGCGCTGGATAGATTCATCAAATTTTGGCTTACTGTGTATGTCGAATATTTGATTCGATAACATCGTAGCCCAGTGATCGGAGAAATTGTTTGTTGCTCAATGTAAGACGACCTTTACGGATACGCCTCGGTTTTGTTACTAACCCTACCTTTTCGATGTTCGCTTTTTTATATTCACCAGCGTCTCCGATTGAGTTGAAAATCAACATTACGTTAATTTTTTAACTTCCAATCTAATGATGATTTCTTCACCTCGGAAATTAACCAACTCAAAGTTTTGATCCAGAACCTGTAGGGTAATGTTGTAGATTTGTCGTTTGTTTACTGGCAAGTACGTTAGATATTTAGGAGTTTCGTCGATGGCGTACCCCGGATCGACGAACAAGGCAAACTCGTAAATTGTGTGCGAAGGTCTGTCGTTGTAGAACGCTCCAGACGTTATGTTACTATCTACATGTATCGTTCGCACTTTTATTATATCCACGGGTAAATCTGAGGAATGCATAATATTGGACTCCAAAATTTTCTGTGAAAACCCCAATAATTTTCCAATACTGTCCGAGTGTTGTTTAAAGTTTACCCCGTATACGGGGCTGTAGATTTCACACTTTATCGTATTATTGTTGGGTTTGATTGATATCTCCTCTATTAACTTTGGGATCGTATTCTTCTCTTCCTTATTTTTTGGCAGATGTTCGTTAATGTAGGTTTCAATGTCGCTAATTTCATAGGACCCGGTCGGAATTTCAATTACGTTTTCTTTATTGTTACCATCGAAGTAGTAAAATTTATTCGAACCCTTATCTATGTTGGGAATGTTGTTGTAAGAGTGGAATCCAATCAGCGCTAAACCGTACTCTACATCTTCATCCAACTGCAGCGGATTGACAAAGTCGATGGATAATGTCGACGTGTGCCCTTTTAACGTAAATATGATCGACATGTTGACTGCTTATAGGTCCGCGATTTCAGTCCTTTTTATAGAGAAATTGCAAACACAAATGACCGCAATTGTATTGCGTAAACTTTTGATATCTATCGTGATTATAGTAGATAATGGCGCTGTTGCCGAAATATTTAACAAGTTCCGCGGGTGGTTTAAGGTTACCGAAACTGTCAAAATACTCAACATCGTTTCCCTTCCTCTTTTTGTATGCTACCCAGTGGGTTCCTCTATTTCGACGAACATCCAAATTTACGATTCCGCATTCTTGCGATCTGATTCGACGGGGTAAACTATCTCGCATAAAAACACCCCTGAAGTGAGGAATTTTTAATTTGCGCGCCAGAGATATTAAATCGACGTCGTATAGAGCCCTTCTGGGTAGCTTTATTGGGAGTTTTTTTGTTTCTTCAGATAAAGACCGAATCCGCCGCGTGGACTCTTTTTCAAGAATAGACCCGATCCCTTTTTTCCAATCTCTTCCATAGCTCGGTTATGGCGGTTGGCCTCTTCGAGTTTCTTTCGTGCGTTTTTCGCATCGATGACAGTTTTAGCGATAGCAGCGGCTCCGCCCGAGAGCGAACCTAAAGCCCCTAGCGCTCCTAATAACGGTAAAAGTGGTAAATACCGCCCGATTTTGATTCGAACGGAATAATTCTAGGTACCCTAATTTTTTTACGTCCTCCCGCTTTTCTTACAGCGGCTCTGCCAGCTCGAAGCACTTCCAGTGCCGATCTTCTAAGCATTTTAGGGTTATCGATATGAAACAATTGTTTCTTCTTTAATGCATTGCGAACCTTTTTCACGACACCCTGTCGAAACGAAACAGAGGGACGCCGTTGTTGACCCATACCGAGCTTACGTTTAGTTTTCATAGTCGCGGTGACAAAGAATGCGGCAGCTTTTTCACCAAACTTTGCGTCTTTAGATTTTACTCGCTGCCACGCACGCGTTTCCAATTCTTTATCCGCTTTATGACGTTCGTCTAACGATTTGTTTTGCGAATAGGCAATGTCGTGTACCTTACACGCAGCGTCCAAAGGATTCACCCCGCTATCGCCTCGGTTCAAGCGTTTTTCCAATTTTGTACCGGGACCGCAAAACTGGTAACCCGGAATGTGTACTTCAAAAGGTAACTTGTTAATAAGCGTGTTAACGAGACCACTTCCGGACGCGAAGCATAACATACTAATTAAAGGAAATTGCTTGTGTCGTATATATATACGAGGTGTCTCGAATAAACATTGTAGTCATGCGGGTGGTGCAGCAGAAACTCAAGCTCCCCATCGATAATTTAGATTTGGTTTGCGGAGATGGTTTCTTTAACAAAAGCAAACACGGTCAACTGCTACCCAATTCATTTAGGGCGGTGTTTTTCGGACCTAGCGGTTGCGGCAAAACCAACACCATGTTAGCGCTACTCTTTAACCCCAACGGGGCAAGTTTCGAAAATGTTTACGTCTACTCAAAGTCGTTGTATCAACCAAAATATCAACTGTTATCTCGCGTATTGAGCAATGTCAAAGGAGTTGGATATTATCCCTACAGTGAAAGAGACTCGATAATCGACCCCAGCGACGCGAAAGAGAATTCTCTGTTTATTTTCGACGACGTGGCGTGCGACAAGCAAGATAAAATTCGCGAGTATTTTTCGATGTGCCGACACAAGGCCATCGACGCTATTTATCTCTGTCAGACATACTCCAAGGTACCCAAGCAATTGATACGTGACAATTGCAATATTGTCGCGTTGTTTAAACAGGATGACATGAATTTACGTCACGTTTATGATGAACATGTCTCACCCGACGTTTCATACGACACGTTTAAACAAATTTGTTCCGAGTGCTGGAAAGAAAAGTATGGCTGTTTGATAATTGTCAAAGATTTCGACGTAAAAAACGGACGCTACCGCAAGGGTTTCGATAAATATATAAAAGTCGATATTTAATTGTCGATAGAAACAGTCATGAAGGCGACGTCCGCCGACATCGCCGACGCGGCGCTAAAAAAAAAAAGTAAACGAGTTGTCTAGATCTATTCGAAAGAAGTATTTAACATTAAAATTGGGTAAGAGCGAAGAGGATGCGTCAATTCGGAAGCTTTTCAAACCCGTCAGCGAGCCGCTAGAACGTATAGCAAAAATAAAGCTATCACCGTCACCGGCAGAAATAAAAACTGAACGTCGAGGTGTCAAGCGGGAACACAAAAAGGAACCGAACGAAGAAACAAAAAATAAGGTTAACGTATCATTTTTGCCTATGGAAGAAATTCAGGAAACGCCGGATCCCAATAAGAGCGTTGAGATGCAAAATATCGATGAGGAGGAAGATGATGTGTTTGACACATCGAGCGTGGCCAATGCATCCCTTCAATCATACCTGGAACAATATCCAGAAATTTCCCATTCATATATTCAAAATTTATGGGTAAAATCGCCCGACACCGATATTGTTTACGGACCCGTTTACGACAAAATATCATCCAAATGGTTTCTCGGCAATAAATCGCTGGATTTTCATCAAGGATCTGGCGATATTATTGTAGACGGCGAGAGATATTCCGGTACCCGCGGCTTGTATAATTTGGTGTTTTTGAAAGATCCCATAGCATACACAAAAGACGATTTGGCACAATATAAAAAAATAATGGAGGCTACCCAGGTGCACAGGGACGCGATCGGACGTTTGAAAGGCGCATCGACTGTACCAAAATATACCAAGGTCATCCGACCCTTAATAAAATCTCAGTCGCGTTCGTACTCGTACAGCGGTCAAGGTTATAATATGCGTTATAATGACGCTCCTACTGAATATGTATACTGGGACGACGTCAACGAACTCGTAGAGCGTCTGAAATTACTAATCGCGTCGAAACACGCAGGCAACACGTCTCATGATAACGAAATAGTTTCAATCGTTGAAGAGCTAAAAGAATCAGGTTTTATACGTTAGTTTAACGATGAGTCTGGACAAGTTTGGACGTTCTAGCGCTCTGCGCTCTAAACGACCCTTCACTAATACTGTGATTAGAAGCGCCCTCGATTATATGCCAGACGGAAACGTCAATATGAACAATTTAAAAATTTGCAATGTCCAAACGCCTAGCGACGACGGTGACGTGGCTAACAAAAAATATGTGGATGAGACAAGTAATTTATTAAAAATTGCATTGAGAAAGATTATTGGACAGAAACTCGAAGCGTACACGAAAAGATTACAAATTGAAGACAAAACTAAATTCTCGCGTCTTGAAGAACAACTGAAAATGAGTAGCACTACACTCGAAAATGAAATTATGCAGTTTCGCGAAGTTTTCCACCAAAAGCTAAGCAAAATGAGCGCAAAGAAAGATTTGGAAAAGCACATGACAAAAGTCGCCGTTTTGTCACAGCAATTTCATGATATTGTAACCAAAATGGAGCGACTTACGAACGAAAATGAGAATATAATGAAGGTATTGAAACAAAGGGTTTTAAATCCTCCATCGCAACCGAACACACATTATGAATAAAGAGAAGGTACAACTGGTTCGAGAACTGCACAAGCCGGCACGCAGAAATTATGCTCGCCGCCGGACTATAATACGAGGGATGGACGACCTGTGGCAAGCGGATCTGGCCCAATTAGATCGCTACAGCAAACAAAACAGAAATTTTAAATTCGTGCTGGTTGTGATAGACTGTTTCTCAAAATATGTATGGTGTCGCCCGTTGAAAACCAAAACCGGGGTCGAAATCGCCAAGGCGTTTTTCAAAATTCTCAAGGACGGACGGCACCCTCAAAACTTGCAAACGGATCTCGGTAAAGAATTTTACAACGACACGTTTCTGAAACTTGTGGATAAGCATAAAATTAACCACTATAGTAAGTATAGCATAAAAAAGGCCTCAATTGTCGAACGGGTGATACGTACCCTCAAAGAGAAATTGTTTCGACATTTTTCTTTACGCGGGACGTACATATGGATCGATGTGCTCGACTCTATCGTTGATGAATATAATAACACAAAACATAGAACGACGGGTACGAAACCCATCGATGTGAGTAAGAGCAATGAAAAGAGAATTTTGAAAACCGCGTATAGTAGCATAAAAATATTCGGTCCTCGTAAACTTAAAGTCGGCGACATCGTTAGAATCAGCAAAGTCAAGCAGGTTTTTAACAAAGGTTATACACCGAATTGGACCACGGAATTGTTTAAAATTGTTAAAGTACGGGTTACTAACCCCGTAACGTATTTGCTTCAAGATATGCAGGGTAAACCCATAATGGGCGGATTTTATGAAGAAGAATTGCAGAAGACAGTTAACCCGGACTTATATCTCGTCGAAAAGGTGTTGCGCAGACGAGGCAATATGGTTCTCGTGCGCTGGTTGGGATTGGATAAGTCGCACGATTCGTGGGTAGACAACGTAGACGTTTTGAAATAAATTTAGTCTCGATTTAGAAGTTCTGACATAAATACGTGTATATGATGGCTCAAGAGCAAATTGTGACATCCAACGAATTGTATAATTTATTGGAAAATTTCGAGTTGCAATTTCCTTCATCAGAAGTGCTCCCGTCCAGCTTCGTTCCTGTAGAGCAACAAACCAAAAAATCTGCGACAAAACGAAAACAAAGTGCGTCGGTCGTATCCCGCAAGAAGAAGAAGAAAACTACCACAAGTGAAGCGTTTGCAGCTCCAACGTCATCCGCTGATTGGCTCGAAGTGTTCACGGACGGTAGAGAAAAAAGTGTCATTTGTGAGGCATTCAATTTAAAAAGAAACTTGGCGTCTCAGTTGTCGGGATTAGAGTGCAATATCAACGAAATTGAAACACAAATTGCGCTTTTTAATACAGACTTGCAAGTGGCGCGGATGCAAGCTCAAGAGTGCAAAAGAAAACTAGAACAATTTAATAATTTAGCATTTAACGAAATTGTAAAATAGTAATAATGTATATAATAAATAAATTATACAATTACAAACTTCTGTGTAATTATTATGCGGTGTTGTGGTGGTGGTAAAAAAGAAAATAGCGTCTAAATATATACATGTTTATTCTTGTTGCAATACAATGGAATACAATCAATACATAAAAGCCTTATCTACAGTTACATATTTTATAATAAAACCACAGTATTAATAGTTCAACGGACTATCAGAAAAGCGTAACTTTTTTCCATATTTCCTCTCATTGTGAAGCATTAAATTACATTCATCTTCAGTTTCTACAGTGAACAAAACTTCTTCAAAGCAGCTTTGACACCAGAATTGTTTATCGTGATATACATCATTCAAATTATTTATATCCAGCTGTAAATGACAGTGATCCAATAAAAGTCTAAAATTTTTCTTTTTAAATTTTTTAACTACTTGAAATATAAAGTGACAAGATTTACAAACTAAAATTTCCGAATATTTTATCCTGTAATAACTGACCCATAAACAGTAAGCGGATTCTCCGTCAAAATCAATGGTTGGAGTTGCCAAAATGCTATTTCTGTAAGACGATCCAAATCTCTTATTCAACAGAATGAATTCTAAATTTAATAAAGAATTGCCATCAGACTGGAGCGCTAATTGTTTAAGGTACCTCCATCTATATTTCGAATAATATTTAAATATTAGTATCGTTAGTTTCCAAGGCAAAGGTGACTCACGCAAAAAATCAGCACTACACCTAATATTTTCGCAAATTGTTATAATACAAAGGCTTTCTAATGTAAGTTGTTTGACCATAATCTGTAACAAAAATATATTAAAAAATAATTACGGCACTTTATAATGTCCCCACGGAAGCGTTTCATATGAATTCGGCAAAAGATAACGTTTATCGTCTAAAGGACTCAAGGCAACTTTTATTTGTTCGATGCTAAATACATTGTGAGTGTATGAACGAATGGTTAGTTGAGTGGCGTACTTTTCCCTAAAATTTGTTAAGCATTCTACGTAGTCATCAAATGAAATTTTATTTTTTACAATATTGTACTGAATACCCTTTGACTTTTTAACTACCGAACCCGTTAAAATTTTGAAAGTATGCATTTTCGACCTTAACCCCGCATAATGACTAATGATGGTGCCATTAGTCTCATCCTTCATCAACCCCAAAACCTTTTTGTTGATTTGCGGTATATTATAGGGATTGTCATTAGGATAATCAGACGTGTCAAATTTTGTTAAATCGGCCTTAATAACGCTTTCATATGCGTCATAACATTTGATATTATAAATGAAACTGTCCGTATCCATGTATTGAATTTTACATTTTTCGGGACCCAAATTTGGAAGCACGTAATTATAATGAAACTCGTACATGGTCGTTTTCGACAAATCCAATATGGACATTCCAATATAAAGTGGCTTATTAAAGCAAAGTTCCGATTTTTTTAATTCTATAAGCAACAAATTGTTATCAAGTATGGTTCTACTGTGAAATCTAGGACTAGAAATTAAATTTTTCGCACCGTAGCGACCATCCCACGCTTTAACAAATTTAACAATACGATGCTTGCGAATGTTTTCCATTGTTTTACCGTTGTTGTTGTACCATTGTTTATTAAACAATTTGTATAAATTTATACCAAATTTTGTCTTTGCTTGGGTTCTTAATTTATTATTATGATCGATATAACATTTCAACCAACGAGATTGGTTAAATTTTAATATTTTGTGAATTTTCTTTAGTACGAGACCGTTTTTGAGAGCCTGTTTTAAATTGCGATAGTGTATGACGTATTTTTCTTTATTATACAAAATAGTCATTAGTTTTGGTAACTTTGAATTGGGGGGCACTCGATGTTCAGCACAAAATGGAAAATCTCTATGTGTGTCATGTAATTTCTGCGGGTATTCCAGGTCTACCTCTAGGATATATCCTTGGGAAGATTCATCTGGAATGTTCATGACATTAAATGAATCAATCTCTTGATGAGACATCCAGTCGAATCCTCCGTAAGGAAGAGGCTCGCACATGGCCTTGCCATAGAGGTTATTGACGTCAAAGTACATGATATAGGAATCATCCCTGGATGAATCGTAGTTGGGCATATATTTATTGTTGGCCTCCGCATATCTACCAACACATACCGAAATTCCACCTCGTATAGCCCGCTCGATAAACATAATTTGGTCAATGTCGCGCAAAAGTTCTAAACGACATTTTGTGAATCTAAGCATGCAATCCCATGTATACCCGGGCATACTGAAATACCACGCCGGATCCAAAACGTGTGTTGCCATACAAGTTTTTCGAAAATTTTCGAATATATCTGCCAGAAGAATAACGTCGGTTTTTAAATACAAATCTGAATACTCGCCTAAATTTTTTATTTCAAACGACTGCCAAACACTTTGTGCGTGGGAATATTTTTCTTCACTAATATTGCTTTCACTTAATTTATTATAGAATTCTTCAATCGGGGGTAAAGTTGTTTCATTTAATTTGTCTATATGGTCGATGTAATCGTAACAAAAAATACCTTTTTGCGACAGTAAATTTAATTTTGATTCGTCGAGATCGGAAAATTCTTTTCTTAAAATATATAGTTCATTTTTATCCATACTGGAAACTAAATTATCCAGAGATGCTCCCAAAAATCTAAACGAATCTATAAATCTAAATTTTATGTTATAATCAGGTTCGAAATATGTAAAAGAGATGTATTTTTCCTTATTAACCAGAACTATAGATACATAGCTTTTTTTTGCTAAAACCGGAAGCAGGAAGTGGCTATCGTATCCAGAAAGGTTCTGGAATACTACGGGCACTACAAATATTTTTTTAAAATTTAAATTACAAGCCTGATGGGCAAAACCTCTAAATTTACCAGTAAAATGATCATGGTCACGAACAATAACATCTTCTTTTAAAAAAGGTTTTTCACAAATATGACAATGACTCGACCTTTGATCTAGACTAATTTCACTATCCATTGGTATAATATCCTTAAATTTTGAACGAACAAATTTTGATAAATTAGATATTTCCTCCACGAACCAATCAATACAATCTAGACCACGATAACTTTTGAAAAATGATATTGAATCATCATAAGAACATTTAAAGTAATATGCAGCACTGTAAGCTTCGTGCTTTTGGTATTTCGAGGTTTTATCTGAAATTTTCAAATTTACTTTTCTCAATGGACTCTCAAAATCGGCGTAAATTACAAACGGAGTCCTTTGTTTATATATATGGTTTCGAAATTCAACGTAATCATATTTGGGAAAAGACACTTTATACTCATTGAAACTGGAACATATTGTTTCGTGGTCATGTAGACGAGTTTCGTTATTGAAATAATTCAAACACCTATCGCAAATGTATTTCTTGTGATTATATTTACTGAGCTGTGAGGAAACTAATCGAGACAAATTTTTAATGTAACAATAGTGATATTTTATTTCTTCATGATCATTATCTTGCGGATCAGGATCAAAATCATTAACTTTTGTATTAACAACAAATTTGAATGTTTTTCGCGTTTTTCTTTTGTTAATCGTGCAGGTAACACGGAAAAAAAACTAGTTTTTTCATTTTTATTAAACTCTAAGATATAAACATTGATGGAAATATCATTGTCTTTTTCAAATTTGCTTATTTTATTCATTTCCATAGGTGTTTGTAAATTTTCAGTTTTCAAAACACTTTTGTAGTATGGATATGAAGAGGGTAAATACTGACGAAAACGTGCTGGAAAGAGTCCGCATACAACTGACCAATAAAAACACGCTTGATCGTCATTTCTAATGTTAATACAAGCCCTTTTATTCGCAATTTCTTTAGGCAACTCAACGAAGGATGACCCGTTACCCATTTCAAATTTATTAATGTTAATCTCTAAATAAATAATATTATTTAAAGCCCACCCGAAATCACGTTCCTGAAACTCTGACATTTGATTTAAAATTTTATCTTGCACATTTTCAACAAACCAATCATTCAATTCTGTTCCTAAATCAACTACAGCATTTCCGGTACTCAGATATTTAACATCAACTTCGCCTTGGACATCATTTTTTGCCTTAATAAATTCACCGCAAAATGTGGTATTTACTTTCAGCAATAAAAATTTCTTTAAAATTTGACTAATTTTTTGTTGAAATATTGGACGACAATCGTTTAAAAATTGAATTAAATCTTTATGAAGTAAATTAATTATGACACCGGTCTGAACTCTTCCCTGGAACACGACGATACCGATTCCCATACAACCATTTCATTTGTGTTTGTCTCGCGGCTACTACTTTGTAATCCCAATCCAAAATGCTTATGTTGATAATTAAGAATAATTTTTCTAATAGCTTTCAGATGTTGAATTGTAGTTTGTAATTTTCTTTTTAACCCAATAGATAAATCCTTTTCGTTAGAAACGATTTGGTTGCAAGATTCAATATTTTTATTTAGTCTCCTAAGCCACACATCACTATCTCTAAGAGTGAACTTGTCGGAAATATGCTTTTTTAATTTTTGTAAGGTTAAAATTAAGATTTGCGCTCTATGAATGATCTGCTTTACGCGCATCGTGGTTTATTAAATATATAACAGTAAATAAGACTTACCCTGTATAATATGTTGATTAATTTTGAATTATTTTGAATTTCTTTAAAAAGTTGGGCTTTCCAATATCTTTGGATCCCTCGTAGACCAGTTTGTACTGCCCCGACGCAAAGTGTTCTAGTCTCGGACGGAAAGCTTCTGTCACGCGAGTAGGAAGAAATACTACGGAATTTTCTAATTGCAGCAACACGGAATTGCCAAATTTTGTATTAACAATTTTGGCTCTAGTAATTTTAAACGGAACGCCTATCGGCAATTCATGCAGTTTGACAATCGGCTGCTCAAAATCACCTTCTGCAAGACAGGTTTGATTCAGTTGACTTAAGTCCATCTATAAATTATTATTAATTATTTTATCTCAAAATAAAAAAAAATAAAAAAAACTTACGCTTAAGATTGCTGCTATTCTATTTGCGGTTACGGGTTGAGAGTACTAAGATGATCTTTAAGACCTTTATAAAATAATAACAAATGTTAAAGAATTAAAATAAAACAATAAAAAAGGTACTTACTGCTTTTTTGTACGAACACCAAACCACTAAGTTAGCTTCCACGTTGCACGAATAATACCAAAAACAACTACTGACAAAACAGAGAAAAATGAGATGTATTTATACGGTGCGAGAATACTTTCTAAAAGTTAACTAACGAAGACACCTCCACATGCGTTGCAACAAATTTTTCCCATTACGTTAATCCCACGGAGCAAATATAAACGGGCAATTAATTATTATTCTCAACAAGCAAAACAACTTGACATTTAGACTCGGCGCGTTTTGAAATTCCACATCCCATACGGAGATTGTAAAAAATGAAAGCAAGTTGGCCTTGATCTTTTGCGGCAACATACGTTCGTCCAACGTCCGAAGCGGTTGCGTTCCCGTGTGAAAGCGTGTTGACCTTGAGACTTCTACCTGCACGGTTGTCTGGCGACAACATCGCGTCTATTCAAATCGGCATTGGTGCTTGTGGGTAGAAGACCTTTCGACTTTTAATTCAACCATGGAAGGGAGTGCATGTGTATAAATACGTTGCATGTGTATTATAGACTATATTCAGTGCAAGGAATACATAATAATACTGGTAAGTTTTATATTTTAATTACCTTTATACAGTGCGCGTCTTTTCTTGTGGGTTTCAGTTTGGGTTATCACTTTTTTGGTTAGTTTCTACCTGTTTTTAAAATATGATACTCATCTTTTTTACGTTGCATAATAACCGATTTAAATTGAGTGTTTTTAATATCTTTTAAATGACAGTGAATGGAAAAGGGAATTTTGGCTTTTAAAAAATAAACAATTTTTAAATTTGTTTCAAAAATGTGCGTTTTATGGGGAAAACGCGAAATATGTTTTATTTTTTGTACTAAAAAATTGCAGTTTGCCTTTTTGACAATAATAATCGAATTAAATTGAGCGTTTTTAATATCTTTTAAATGACAGTGAATAGGGAATTTTGGCTTTTAAAAAATAAACAATTTTTAAAATTATTTGATGACCCCCCACTTACTGAAAGTTTTGTTTCAAAAATGTGCGTTTTATGGGGAAAACGCGAACTATATACATATTTTTGTTTATTTTTTGTACTAAAAAATTGCAGTTTGCCCTTTTGACAATAATACACTTATCATTTAAATGACAGTGAATTGAAACGTGAATTTTGGTATGCGCGTATAACTTAAAAAACAATTTTTAAAATAATTTGATAACCCCCCTTTTTGGAAGTTTTGTTTAAAAAAAAAATGTGTGTTTTATAGGAAACGCTACATATCATACTTTGTTTTGTTCTAGAAAAAATCGCGGTTTGTCCGTATGACAAGTCGCATATTATGTTGGCGCATCGCTTAGGGCGTCACATATTCAAATCACACAAAGAGTACCGGGGGTTAGAATTCCCGGTACGACATGAAACGACAAGGGAACATCACCAGCAGCAGGAGCAACCCGGTGGATCAAAAGAAACAAAGGAGCAGCAGGAGTACCCGGGTGGGTGGTCGACGGAGTGGGACGGCGAGGAGTGCACTTCGTATTTAGATTTCCTCCGGGAACGGGAAGAACAACGCAAGGAACAGGAACAATGGGATGGTCGACTGAATCGACATAAAAAGAAGAAGAAACTCCTCGCCAGACCAATTTTATAAATAAAATAAAATAAAATATATGAAAATTCAAGTTTATTTAATTATCCTCCCGATCCACCGCGTCACCGCGCCGCACCGTCACCGCCCTCTACCGGGGGGGGGGGCCTACGACGGTCGGAGCGCGCGACATCTAGCAGCGACGGGCGGAACCGGGGCAAAACAGGACGCTACACAAGCTGGCGACACAAGCGCGCGACATCTAGCAGCGACGGGCGGAACCGGGGCAAAACAGGACGCTACACAAGCTGGGTGGGGGGCGGAGCGCACTCTGGTAGACAGGGGGGACACTAGGACGCCACGCGCGGGGGGCCCCCGCTGCGGGGGGGTTAGGAAATTGAGGTTATGTACGGTTTCTGTTGCTTATATCGGCACTATACATCTACTTTCTTGTCTCGTTATAATGTGATGTATTAAAGAAAGATTAAATAATATAGATCCCAAGCTCGACCCCTAGTATCTTTCACAGGTTCGTCTTTTTACAATCTAAATTCATGGCTTAACACAGAAGTACAACTGCCTTGCAGAGCGTATATTCTACCAAAAATTCAGTTGAGTTAACCAGTTATTTGAAGAATAGCGACATTTCATAGTGCATTGGTTCTTTATTGAATATCACCACTTTTCCAACAGTTGTGATCGATAGTCTAGTTCTTCTATTGACCACTAGAAATTATGGATAGTCAATTCCCCTCATATCTAATAGCTGACAAAGAATATGTGGACGATATCTCTACTGCCTGGACTTCGTGCAATGGCAGCCAACAAAATTTTACAGAATTCCTAACGTTTACTAAGCTTGCCCGTTTTCTATGTTCTATTAGTTGCGAAAAGTAATACAATTGCTTTTTACAAAACTTCTGGATTCCTCCTGCGTCAGTTTTTGCTGAGTTGAAATTGCTGACGTTTTGCCAATCATCCTGTTGGCTTCTGCAGAGTTTGACTGAAACTGAAACTGAAACAGCGTCAGTCAAGCTCTGAAGAAGCCAACAGGATGAATAGTGAAACGTCAGCAATTTCGAATCAGCAAAAACTGACACAGGAGGAATCCCGAAGTTTTGTAAAAAGTAAGAAACTTCCACAATAGCCTGTGGAAGTTTCTTTGAAAAATTAGTAATTGAATTGAATTCGACATTTTTTAATTCAACGGTTGGTGAACAAGCACCCGTGAATAAAAATAATAAAATAGAAATTAGAAATCACCAAAGGTGAAAATAGTCCTATCCTTGATGACTTTATTTTTAAAGAAACTTCCACAGACTATAGTAATACTATTTACAAATCTTCTGCACCCCTCCTGGGCTGATTGTTTTTAACTCAATCTTACTGACGTTTCGCCAGTCATCCTGTTAGCTTTTTCAGAAACTGGCAAGCATTTTACTCTGTACCTGCTTATATAATGTTTAAGGGAGCTAAAGCATGGGCATGAACATTGTTCCGTATTACTGATTCCCATCTTGGCGAAAGTTAAAGACCTGAGTTGTGGTTCAGATGGGTTGCTTATAGATTTTTATGGATTCTCGGCTTTTTCTTTGGTAGAAAAATTGATTACATGCAAAAATTTTATTTTTATAGAATGAGATTTCAGAATATGTTGCTGCTGAGAATTGGTCGAAGGGGTAATCCTTTTATGTAAATGTCAGGGAGTCCATAGTCACGAGGAATTTATGACGTGTGACAGACAAATAGCATTTAAGGTTGCGTTGCATAGGATCTTTTTTAAATTGACGATAGGAACCGTCTGTAAGAATAACTTGAGTTTTTCCCTGCTAATCAGTTGTGTTCATAATCACCGTTGCATTTTCTTTATCTGCTTTTAGAAATAGAATTTCGGGATTACACTTTAGAGATTTTAGAGCAATGCGTTCAAGCATTGGAATATTAGATTTAGGAGGTTTAGATTTTCTAAGGATTTTTGCGGTTTTAAATCCAATTTCATGCAGTTTGTTTAGGATAAACTCGCCATTTGAAATGATTTCCTCCTTTGGGATAATAAGTGGAGCTAGGACGAAATTGGAACCTTTTCCAAGACTAATTTTTCCGACTCAGAAAGTTGATGCAATGATACATTTACCACAGTATTTGGTAGTTGAGGAGAGTTTCATGGTTTCACTATTTTTCACGTTAGTTTGACAGGATGGAAGCAATTGTGATTCGGCCCATTCCTTTACGGGTATGGTGAATTCTTTCTTAAAGTAAAACTAGATTTACGGAAAATTTTATAAGCAGTTGGGTTAGAGATAACGTTATAATCTCTACAAAAAGGTCAGTGTACAGAGCAGTGTTAATGGCAATTTTTAATTTTGAGCCGACATTAATTTTTAATAGTAATTTAATATATTTTTAATAATATATTGTTTGGAATTTTTATGTTTCTCAATTACAACATTTTTTATGCATCTAGATAAGTTGCAAATTTCAAATTACTGAAATCAGCCAACGCAAGGAGAACTCCTATCAAAGTAATAGTCTATCGAATCGGGAAGCACTGAATAACATATTTTTATGCTTCTTTTTGAACTAATTGTACTGTACAGGGATTATTATTAGATAGGCGATGAATAGGCGAAACTTATCTCAAACCTAGCTGACCTGTGATGTGGATGAAAAATTCACCAGCGGAATCTTAAGTGTAGGTTATGAATGCAGTCGTATAAGTTATTTTATTTGTTAAACACTGTGCACAATTTGTTGTTATGACAGTGTGAAAGAATTCTAGAGAGTGAAATTGCCTTCTGTCTCCACAGTACGAAATTTTGCGTCACGCAACTTATAAGATATTTATTGCTATTTCTTAATCCTATTAAGGAAACGAAAATAGGATTTCTGTACTTTCTGTATACGTAGTTGATCTTTCTGGACAATACGTGATCTGCATATTACATCACAATTCTTCTTCCTCTTTTACAATTTACCTCCCGATAGGTATCAAAGAATCTGAAAGGGGAAGTTTTAGCTTTGTAGCCTATGCGAATAAAGTAATTTTAGACCTGCGTATGCAGCTCTTTTAATGGCATATCAACATTCGTCATAACACCAAGGATTTTTGCACAGTGGGTGTTTTGTAAATTCTCATTTTCTAGAATTGCCCGCATATTTTTTTCGACATTATTTTTTTTCCCAAGAACATAACTAGGATTGTAGGATTGATCTTTAAATTGTTTACATCGTCTTCGATTTCGGCTTTTACTTGCACCCAATTTTCTCAAAAATCTCATTTGTTATATTCGCCAGAGCAGTCGCGCAGCTACAACCTGACCTAAATGCTGACTACCGTTCGAAAAGTGTCTCATATTCCCTTAGGTATTTTCCAATCCACACATAATTTTAAAGAGGCACGCAAGAGTGCCTTAAATCATTAAGTATACAGGTATTTCTAATATTCGTTAAATACGAAATAATATTGGCAGCAAACCAGAACCATTTGAAGATTCACTAGATTAGGACCTACAGCAAGGGATTTTTTTTGTGATTAGCGTTTTTTGAACCTCTTCACTTGTTACGGTTCAGAGTGAAAATATATCTTTTAAATATATTTTTTTAGCGTTATAATATCTATAACTGTACCAATCATGAAATAATAAATAATATTAAAGTAAAAGATTTGTGGAAACATTTTTTTTAATCTTCACATCACATACCAATGGCTATAGGTAGATTTTTTTTACATATCATCCGTTTGATTGGTGATTCTCTTTTATCGGAATGCTACGTAAGGTTCTTATACTCACATTAAGGCATCCTAACAATCTGAATCTACCACTTAATTCTTCAAATATGTGCAACATGTGTAAGAATTGCAAAAAGCAACATTTGTTAATTACATATTTGTATTTTTTTACAATACATGACATTTAGAACTTCATTAATAATTAATTATGCAACGAGTGTGATAAACGGTATAAAAAGTTTTTCTTCTCCCTTAGACGTCTTAAAAAAATCATAAATATATAAATAAATAAAAATTAAGAAACGAAGACTAGGCGTTATTAGTGTTGGTGTATTTCTTTCGTGGAGGTTGGGTAAACGGCTCAAAAGGCGTGTGTGCTGCGGAAGTTTGGTCCCATTTTTGTAAAACATACAATACATTCAAGCCTTGCAGTAAAATCTCCGAAAACATCCGATTGCTCCCAAATCTGTGCAGTAATATCCAGGAGATGTCCGAAATGGCTCGCATCTGTGGGACAAAAAGCTCACGTGGTAAAGTGACTCTTCCCGCACTCTAGAACTGTGTATAATTAAGTATTTTACAGAAGAGAGTGGAAAAAATATATAACTTAATTTTTTTAAATAAATATTTAAAATTTTGGAAATTAAGGCTCTTAAGAAACAAAGCACTTCGATAGCAGGACATAATAGATCTCGTATGTTTATTATAAACATTATATTAACATTCAGTTTCTGCCTTTATACAGAAACGTAACATGACCAAACTTCCGCAGCCCACAGACACAGCGCCTTTTGAGCCTTTTACATCCCCCATGAAAGAAATACACCAACACTAATAACGCCGAGTCTTCGTTTCTAAATTAATTTATGATTTTTTTAAGTAACAAACAATGTCAAAAATGGCGAATGCACAGGGTAACTAAACAAATGGGATTTTGGTTATCTTGGACCTTTTTGAACCGCTATAGTCAAGTCCCCGAGTCCACTAAAGTGTAAATAATTTTGTTTTACACATAGACATTACAAAATAACATAAATTATGAATGATTTCTAACCACAAAAACTATGAAAACTCTGAAAGCAGGAAAAAAAGTCCTGTGAGGGGTGAAACTTTAGGCATAAAACGTATGTTTCTAATAAAAACTATAAAAAACAATATCGAGCATTCTATAATGAAAAACTTCCATTGTCTCTTATTCTTCGTAGGAATTGAAATTGAAATTTCAAATAGTATCGTCCGAAGAATACTAAACCTAGACTTGCACTATCAGGTGAGATATTTTTGGAAAGGATTGAAGAAAACGTCAACTTGCTCTGACGATAAGAGACTGGTCATAAAGTCATAGGTCTTTAACATCTCTATACCATGCAAAAATTGTACGTTTTGTTTGTTGCATTTTTCGACACGACAAATCACCTTTAACCCAAAATACTCAAAATTTGTACACAAGAGCGGAAGGAGGTAGAAGAATAAAATGGTTCATTCGTCCCAAATGGCATTGTCTTATCAAAAACTACAACCAAATCAAATCAGAATAGAATTTTTCTAGCCATTTTCTTGAAAATCGATATGTGATTAATATATCGGTTTTCTCTATATTGAACATAGAAAACAGTTTCATACGTAATTTTAATCACTCTGCAAATATTAGATATGGGTACAAACAATTTTTTTTAGAAAATTTCCACTTAAAATCTATTTATTTCGTCGGTTAAGTATTTTCCTCCTTTATATAATTTCATGTATTTGTATTAAAGATTAATGGATTGATTGCAATCAAAATTTATTATCTATTGTTCGTAAATTACGTATGAATGAGACTTTGAACAAAACAATTCCACCTTCAGTAGTTTTCTGATTTCATTTTCATGCAGGGGCTTTGAGACTTAGTCAATCAAATTCGCAATTTTAAAAATAAAATTTTGTCAGATATCTTAGGTTCAGCAAGTTTCCTTTTTTCAATTACAGGCATATAGAATGATTTTTTTTTCTTTTTGTTAACATTTAGATTCTCCAAAGTACCTTATCCTACCTCTCAAAATCCAAACGTTGTGGTTTTGTAGAATAGCAGTTAGTTTTGTCACACGGAATTATTGTCTGTTAAAACTAAAGGTTCACATGAATAAAATATGCAACGACTTAACTGAAACTGTTTCCAGAAGTTTTGTAAATTGTATTACAGTAGCCTGTGGAAGTTTCTTTGAAAAAAGAAAGGAAACATTTTTTCACAAAATTGAAAAATGACCTATTAATTTCCTACATTTTGTTCGTAAAAATGTGTATACCTCAAAAAATACTAGATTCAGGTATAGGGAATACTTAATAAAATTGAAAAAGCATTAATAGGAGTAATTAATAAAAGTATAATATACAGAATATTCTATTTGATATAGAGTCTTAAACACAAGTCATTTTTGAAGGCAAAATGGACGTAATTCCGAAAATACTTTTTTTTAATGTAAAGTATGCAGAAAGTCCCATTACAAGATTACAAAGATTAGAAGAAGTAGTAGGTGTTGAAAATGCCCACCATTAACTTCTTGGCAATATGCTCATTTTAATTTAAATCTAAATTTTAAAGCACCTGAATTTTGTACTTTTTCCTTATACACTTTTGATTTTAAATATCCCTAAAAAAAAACAGGCGAGTAATATGTGAACATCTTGCATATTAATCCAATTCTACCACTCCCCTGTCCGGGAAATACCGTATTTAAATAGCATATGTCGAGCAAAATGGGGCGGAGCACGATCCTGTTGAAACCAAATCTATCTATCTGACATATCATTCTGTTATGGATGTCAGAAAGAAACTACGAGAGTGTAATTTTTAAGAAATTATGAATATCGATTTTGATCGAAAAAATAAGGTCCAATAATTTTGGTATCTAAAATCCCTGCTCAAACATTTATTTTTTGTGTGTCCTCATTAGTTTTTGAACGACCTGACATTAGACAATCTTCTACATTCCGTGTTCTTCTTGAGTTCTCGTTTTGTCTCCATATCCAATAAAAATTAAAATTTAAATTCTCTGGGTTTCATTTAGATGCGCCATATTCACTTACTTTACTGATAGTACTGGCCACTAGCTGCATAAAAAGGACGAAATAATTATTGATAATGTAAATTTCACACAGAATTCGACATATTTTAGCCGTTCACTGTATAGTTCGGATGTATTTGGAATATTTTAAAATATGCTGAATGATTGCTTAATAAACTAGTGATTAACTATACTTTTTTTGACCACTGTGTTGCTTGAATACAAAATGTTTGCAAAACAGCACGAATACATTCACTGTCTGGCGCTAGAATCTACCAAAAACATTAGACAACAATGGAAACGTTTGAAATCCGCACATATTCTCCTCGCTCCACCAAGAGCGGAGTTGTCAGATTACACGCAGTATTGTGAGATGCTAAATAAACATTTTCTCGCGGGTTTTTCGGGTACGCAGGCAAATGCCGATTTGATCAATTGCTTTCAGTCTACCCGACATAACACTTCTAAGTTTCACTTTCGTTTCCCTACAGCTGAAGAAATAAAGTCAGCTATCTATAGTCGTAAACCAAACCAAAACCAAAACCAAATGCTTCGGGAGTGGATGGAATTTCACTTTTAATGTAAAAACTAACTTTACCAATTAGCTTACTACCTGTGTTGACCAAGATTCGGGAGAGGGTTGTCTACTTAGACCTCTATGAATTTGTTAAAAATAATTACATCCTATCTGCTTCTCAGTCGGGTCCGTCCGGTATTGCGACAATACAATTGTTACTCGACTTTTCTCAAAGCTTTTGATTGTGTAGATCAATGATGACTTTTATGCGCTAAATTTCAATACTTTGCACTATCTGACGGCCCACGGCCCACTGGCCTTCTTTTGCACCTACTTGCAAAACAGAAAACAAGTTGTTAGGACGACAAGTGGTATCAGGGCTGCCCCATTGATCAATCTTGGGCCGCTATTATTGTTATTGTATATGTTGCAGTCAAATAATTCATTTAGTAAATGTATACATTTACTAGCCAATTCATACATTTGCTAAACACCGTAGTTACAAGTATTCATTTTAATCGAAATGAACACATTTGCTAGTGGATGTATGCATTCACGGACTGCTTCTAGTCAAAGTGGGAAGTGGGTTAAATTTACCGGGAAACCTAAAACCTAACCTCTTTATTCGTGCTGCACCGTTTGCTGTTTGTTGTTTTTCCGTTTGAGATTCTTGGTAAGTGAATTGTTTAAAATGTATGTGTCCAGAGTAATTAATAATTATTAATTATTTTTTTAGCCATAAATATGAAATGGATAAAAAAGCGATGAAAGTTAAATTCTACGAATATATCAACAATACTCCACAAAAAGCTAACGGCTTTCATATGACTGCGGAAAGATAAACAAAACTAATAAATGATGTTAAATCCGCTAAATCTGCTCAGAAAAAAGAAAATCGTCACTTCTGGTTACTAAAACATTATGATATAGTGTATGTATGTAATGTGGATAAACTAATTGCACCAATAGCAAATGAAAAAGTGCTGTATTATGTTACTGTTGAAGAATTGTTTGAAGTTTTATATGAAACTCATTTATCAATTTGACATGGTGGACGAGATAGAATGGATAAGGAACTTAACCTTCGCTTTAAAAATATAACAGCACAAGATATTCAAACATTTTTAAATAATTGTGAAGTGTGCCTTAAAAAAAAGGCGAATGAAAAGAAAGGCTTGGTGGTTAAGCCAATGGTGTTTTCTCAATTTAATTCAAGATGTCAAGTAGATTTAATTGACTTCCAATCACAGCCAGATGATAAATTTAAATTTATATTGGTATACCAGGACCACTTAACAAAGTTTGTCATTCTTAGAGCTCTTAAAAATAAGACAGCTAATAAAGTTTCTGATCAACTCCTTCGAATTTTTTTACTATTTGGGGCACCATCTATTTTGCAATCGGACAATGGCCGAGAATTTGTTAACCACGTCATTGCTGATTTGAAAGGTTTACGGCTTGAATTAAAAATTGTTTATGGGAAGCCACGCCACAGCCAGTCTCAAGGCAGTGTGGAGCGTGCGAATATTTTAACCGCATGGATGCAACAAAATCAAACCAGTAATTGGAGTAGAGGACTGGGTTATGTGCAGTTTATGAAAAATCGAGCCCTTCACGTTGGTATAAAGCGAAGTCCTTACTAAGAAATGTTTGGACAACCCGCCAAGGTTGGTCTTACCTCTTCTTCCTTACCACACGAGGTATTAAACAATATAAACAGTGAAGAAGATTGGGAGAAAATTCTTGAAAATGTCAACGGTAATGAAGAAAGTGTCCAGGAGATTCCACGACTTGAAACCATTGTGGAAGATGCTCTAGAATCAGATATAATCTTCAGTGAAGATGTCGGGGAATTGCTAGTGGTTCAAGATGACACGGAACAGCGTTGTTCAACGCTTGACACTACCGTGACCCTACGAAAATGTGATGGATGTGACATTTTACTTAATTCGGAATGTAACAAAATGTGTGATATTTGCACGGTGCAATCAAAGATCAATAATGCTCGAGCAGAATCAAAAGAAAACTTACATAAGCAAGCTAAGCGCATGAAATTAATTTCCGATGCTTCGCATCCTCCGGCGTAGGTAGGAATGACAGTAAGAATTAAGGCACCGGAAGTTGATAGAGGACGGGGAGATTCTCGTGCAATATTGGGATGTTTATTAACCAAAACGGATGATGACTATTTTCAAATTGGAACACGCAATGGAATTTTAAAAGGGTTTTATTCCAGATTTCAGTTTAGCGTGTGTCCCGAAAATATATTAACGCCAAATGATATTCAAGACAATGCCATTGAATGGAAAACAAAATGAACAACAAATAGATGTGCATGCCTTAAAGCAAAAAAATTGTGCAATTCCAAATGCCATGGAAGTTTGAATTGTTCAAACAAATAAAGTGTTTTTCTTATTTATAAATGTTAGGTGCTTTTGTATTTTTATGTTATAACTAGCTCTAGTGCAATAATCATCGAGTCAATAATTAATTTAATTATTCGCTAAACTAAATTTTATTTTGAAATTCATCAATTAACGCTTTGACTGCAGTTGGTTAGTAACTGCAAGCATTACCTAGTTAATGCATGCAGTTACTAGCTAAAGTGTTCATTCCAATAAAATGGGAAGTGAATGTATGCATTGGCTAGTAAATGTATACATTGGCTGGAACGTACACTTTGACTGCAACATATATATTTGATTTGGATACCGCACCGTAGTTTTGAGAATCTAAGTCATACGCTGACGATCCCCAGCTTGTTTATATTTTCGATCCGTTCCATATGATGAGGTCGAAGGAGATATTAATTTCCACCTGCAGCAGGTTTTTACTTATCGTGAGACACATGCTTTAAGTTTAAATGCGGCTAAAACTCAGGTGCTACTCTTTGCTCACGACTCTGCAATGCACTTTTAGGAATAACGGTGGACGTGTCATTAAAATTTAGTGAACACATTTTAAATTTAAGTAAATGATCTTACCTTTTTCTTAAGACTTCTACCTGCAAAAAAGCATGTATTGGACCTTAAACTTTGCATTGCCGTATTGCCTAGTATTGTTTTATCCATATTTAACAGTCCTTGAACGCCTTTAAAACATACAAAACAAAGTTGTAGGTTTGTGTACGGCTTAAGGAAGTACCACGTGTCCCCTAAAATTAACTTGTTGCAGTAGTTGAGATTTTATTTCAGTTTTCCTGTGTTAATATACAAGATCTTAAAGTCTTCTAACCTTCCCTATTTAAAAGATAAGCTAGTTTTTCGCTGTGAAACCCACAATGTAAATATTAGGGAGAGTGCGCTAACTGTCCACAACACAAATCTGCTCTTGACCAACGGCGGTTTACCTATAACACTGCAAAAACTTTTAATCGGCATAGACACTTCTTTACCATATCATATTTAAAGATATTTCGAAAGAACATTAAAGGCGTGTTATTAGATAAATAAAGTTCAAATTGGGTTTTTCGTCTTTCAATTAATCATATAATTAGTTCTATAATTACTTACTCTCTTTTTTTGTTTATTATTATTATTTAATGGATTCCTCAGTCGTCGCTGGATGTGGCTCCTTCCCTGTTATTATTATTATTATCATCATTATTATTATTATCATTATTATTATTAATATTATCATTATTACTATTATTATTATTATTATTATTACTATTCGTAACTATAGTATTTCTTGCGATTTCTGCAGCCCTGTTCTGTTAGAAATTTCAAATCTGACTCAAAACGGAATGAATAGACGACGGATAAATTTCAATTCTGCTGAGTTAGAAACAAAGTCGTTCGGATAATAACGTTAGTCACCAAACTCAAAACGCCTGCACAGACTACAGAGATTGTGCTGTATTTAAATCTTTCTCTTTTTTTAATCTCTGTATGAGTTACGATGAAAATGTCGTCTATTGATGAATGGAATATTTTTATGAGTGATTTGGTAGAATAAGTTTTATCTTTTAAAAATAGCAAGGACCCTTTATCTCAGAAAATTAACACATCTTTGAAGAGAACATCACAACTGCTTTAAAATTAAATTAGAAAAGTGTCATCAGCATATTACTTTTAGTTAACACCCACGTGTAACATAACCAAATACATTAAATGTTCTTTCTCCCTAAAGTGAGTGAAATGACTGTAGCTTGTCTCGGTTGGGTAGAAAAGGATGTAACCGGAACATCCTTTTGCGGAAAAATCCAGCAAAAACTGTCACGTATTCCGAATTTTAGCAAATGCTTATGTAGAAAATAACCAATCGCGCAGAAGTTAATGCACATATTACATACATATTTTGGGAGGGTTATGTAGAAATATGTATAATAGACAAACAAATTTTGTATTCTAGGTATAAATAACTACCCATCTTACATATTGTGATCAATAATTTAATCTAATCTAAGAATTTGAAGTGCGTATAACTGCATTAATTTAAACTAGAACGCAATAGATTGTAACTTAAAATAATTTTTAATTCTAAATTTCAAAATTCTAATTTTTAATTTTTAAATCGACCTTCACCGACCTGATAATAAAACGAAACATATTTTGTAATAAATTTAGTTGATTAGAAAATATATTAAAAATGGGTTGTCTATAAAAATAATGGATAGACTATTTTAAAATATTTAAAAAAATATATTTTTTTATTAAATTTTAAACTTCAAGCTAAAAAGAAATTGTTTTCCCCACTTAAAGTACAAAATGTACAGAATGTGCACCCGCTGGGTTGCCTATTATTTACCTGAACGAACTGCTGGTTACCAGATATAAACCAATATGTCGATGCCAGTTACTTTTACTTGATTTTATATGAACAGACGCGCTTGCGGACACGTTGATATTCGGTCCTAATGTGGGTTCCCAAATTCTAAAATTTTAAATTAAATTTAAATAAAGGACGCAACATTGCAGTCGCAGCTGATGGGACCCCATGTAAATTTTGAATTGTAAAGTATATCTAACCTCCATGTAGTAAACAGTGAGCGTTACTTTGGAGTAACTAAAGACATAATATTATATTGCAACGAAAATACATGTTATTCTGTATCAAATGGCTAAAAACTGTAGTTTGTGTCGATTTTGTTCATTACCACACTACGTGTTAAAAAAATTAATTGTTTTAGCAAATACATGCAAGGAAGAATTTAAAATTTTTCATAGAGAGTATTCAGTAAGTACATAATATATGATAATTCGATTTATTATGTAAACACAATTTTTTTTAATCACCTCGCACCTGTTTTATTTTCCAATTTATAAAGAAGATAGAAAATTTTGACTCCCACTCTATAGCACCACGTTGTGCGAAGACAAACCCTGAAAACTACGGTTGGCAATTAGATAATTTTATACAACCAGCAGGTTTCATCGGAGATTAAACTCCGTTGAAAATCCAGGACATTGTCGAAATCACAATTTTATTATACTTCTGATAAATCAGATATTGAATAAAAAATATCTTAAAACCTGAGGTGAATTTCCATGCATGGAAGGTGGAAAATTAGAAACGTTGGTTTATAGTCGTCACAAACGTCAAGCCTTAACAAGTTTATTTGATATTTTTGTTTTCACCTGATGTTAACCAGGTCTTCATACATCATCATAGTACTTTTATTGACACATTCAACATTGACTTAAAGTGTGAAAATGGTTTCGTCAATCCAGGCAAAAAAAATGTGACCACATTTTCCATAATATATTGGTTTTTTCTTGGAATTTTATGCATATTTTTCACAAGTATTAACGGACTTTTTATATATCTAAAAATAACGTTAAGAATACCAAGTCAAGTTTTTATATAAAATGAAAACAATTGGGTGACGTGTTTTCAGTACATAAATCCATAACCTACAGTTTTTGCAGACCTCTCACAGCAGCTTTGTGGCATTTATTGTGGTAAACCGTCCACACTTTGGTTTTTCTATTAGTTCCAGAAATTTGCGCAGCTGTTAATTTTAAGAAGTAATTTATACCACAAGGAACATCTTCTATAAAGTTTTTCATGTTCTCTTAAAAATGTAAAACAGTTCAACAATGCCATTGACAAATTTTGCGAAATTTCGTTCCTCTGATGGGAAATTGAAACCATTGGCCAGTATAACCAACGGCGTGACTTAACGTTATTAAAGCAACACACATTTTCATTTTTAACCTGGTTTGTTATTTATGCAGTATGCTTTGCTTAATGTAATGACATTTTGAAACGTCACCATTTAATGTATTTAAACTTAACCTGTGATTTTTTTAAAACATTAAACGAGCGGTTCTACTTATCAAGTTCATTTAAACTATTTATGTTTTCTAGAAAATAAACTTTTAAAATAAATAATAACAAGTAGCCTAATTTCTATGTGGGTATAGTAACCATAAGAGCTATGAAAAAAAAATAGAAATCTGATCCCAATAGAAGTCGATTCGTTATTCACAGATATTCGCCTACCTGATTTCCTGTGATTGCAAAAATAATTCATACAACCACATTGACGTAAACATCCATAAGCATTTGATAATATTTTTATAACAATAGCACTATAGTATGAGAGTCATTACATTGTTAGTAATAAATATTATGGTTCTCTCGTTCATATCAGATAAATCAAATTAAATCAGTTATCAAACGGCCTAGAAAGAAGACGCATAACGATTGAATTTGATCACCACAGCACAAAAAGCTCGTAGGCTTATTTGCGGACCAGAATCAATTACCACAAAGACAAAATTATTTTTTTTTTATAATTGTCTCATTTTTCTGTTTAGCTCCAGAGGTGCCTAACGGTATCATATATCATATGATACCGTTAGGTATATATATATATATATATATATATATATATATATATATATATATATATATATATATATATATATATATATATATATATATATATATATATATATATATATATATATATACAGTGTGTCCAAGATAAGGATGCACAGCATGGGGATCTCGGAAACTATAAGAGATACAGTGTCGGTTAAATTAGACAAAAGTTGCGCATTTTGATACCGAACAAGATCCCGTTTTACAAATTTGAAAATTCCAAGCCGTTCCGGAAATATCCGAGAAAAACCGAAATATTGCGATTTCGTTTTTATTATTTTTTAAAGCTATTTGAAAAGATATGAAAAAACGGAAAACACTTTTCCATTGGCACTTTTTAATCTCTCCAAATTGACGTTAACAAATTTTCATTACAGCGTTTGGATTCCATGGAACTACCATCAACTTTGATTTTTCTTATGGGACGGAAAAAAAGTACACACAGTATTAGGTTGTGCTTTTCATTGCGAATTCAACGATGTACGATACAATATGGTTACTTATGTTTTTATCCAGAAAAATGGATTTTTAATACATTTCAGCATTTAAATGAAGTAGGCCATGACAAAATGACATCCAGTCAATTTCAATGACACATTAATGTTATTTGTCTTTGTTATCAGTCGATCATAAGTTTATTCCTTTAGTTATTGTTTTTGTATTTTTATTGTTGTTGTCTTTTTCTAATTTATTTTGTTCTACAATGGAGGGAGGTAATTTTACAAACGAAGAAAAATGTGATATGCTGTCTTGCTACATCTGATGCCAAAGAAATTGTGTGGAAGCCGAGCGTATGTATTCTAACAAATACCCAGAGCGGAGACAACCTGACAAGAGTATTTTTCGGCGTTTGTTATTTAATCTGAAAGAATATGGATCATTTAAGAAGCCTGCATTATCCCGACAAAAACCTTCCAATGAAGAAAACCAATACATTGTTCTACAATCTGTTATCGAAAATCCACAAACTTCTACCAGAGAAATTGAAGACCAGAATGGGGTAGCTAAATCTACAGCTCAGTTTATTTTAAGGAAAAATGAATTTAAGCCTTACAAATTCGGAATATGTCAAGGATTAAAACCGGGTGACGACGAACGACGTAGACATTTTTGTGAGTGGTATACCAGGATGTGTGATGAGAGTTTTAATTTTCCATATAAAGTGATTTGGTCTGATGAAAGTATGGTGACCAATAACGGTATTTATAACAGGCGCAATACACACTATTGGTCGCAACAAAATCCACGTGTTAATAGACTATCCAGACATCAAGTTCGCTTTGGGTTTAATATTTGGTGTGGGATTTTTGGTAGCAAGATTATAGGCCCTATTTTCTATAATAATTCCTTAACTTCCGAGCGGTACCTTGACATCTTGAGGCACGATTTAAAAGATGCCTTAGATGATTTACCGCTAGGCGCTGTGCAAGACTGCTGGTTCCAACAAGATGGTGCCCCAGCCCATAACTCCAGAGAAGTTCGCCAATATTTAACTGAACGGTTTGATGGAAAATACATTGGGACTTACAGTGAAACACCTTGGCCTCCAAGGTCCCCGGACTTAACTCCCTTGGACTTTTTCTTATGGGGCTACATAAAAAATGAGGTATTCAAAGAATGTTTTGACAACGAGGAACAATTACGTCAATCAGTACGAGCAGCGTTTAATAAAATTACTCCTGAAATGTTAAGTCGTGTTTTGGAGTATACCGTGAGACGGGCGTACTTATGCCTAGAAAATGGAGGTCATTTATTCGAACATTTGTTATAGAATTTGTTTTTCATTAACTTGTTGGATTTAGTTGTTATGTTAAATGAACAGTTAGAGTTAGTAAATAAATAAACACATTAACTCGAACTTGTCAACCATTTTCTTTTGCCTTTCATCGTTCGGATCTCATGGCCTACTACAATAAAATACTAGAAATGTATTAAAAAGCCATTTTTCTGGATAAAAACATAAGTAACCGTATTGTATCGTACATCGTTGAATTCGCAATGAAAAGCACAACCTAATACTGTGTGTACTTTTTTTCCGTCCCATAAGAAAAATCAAAATTGATGGTGGTTCCATGGAATCGAAACGCTGTAATGAAAATTTGTTAACGTCAATTTGGAGAGATTAAAAAGTGCCAATGGAAAAGTGTTTTCCGTTTTTTCATATCTTTTCAAATAGCTTTAAAAAATAATAAAAACGAAATCGCAATATTTCGGTTTTTCTCGGATATTTCCGGAACGGCTTGGAATTTTCAAATTTGTAAAACGGGATCTTGTTCGGTATCAAAATGCGCAACTTTTGTCTAATTTAACCGACACTGTATCTCTTATAGTTTCCGAGATCCCCATGCTGTGCATCCTTATCTTGGACACACTGTATATATATATATAGAAATATATATTATGGTTTTGAAATCGCAATTTTCACGGAATTAACAAGTAAAAAAGTAGTGGAATAATTTTAAATTCTTATAGATACTAAAAGCGTATTAAGAAAATTTTCTCCGAATCTGAGGATTTTTTATCGGCTGAGAAATGATTTTGAACATCTGTTGGTGGAAACATAGACAAAGCTGCTTTGGAAAATGCCTTTTTATTTATTTCGGGGGTATTTCGAAAGCCCGTAATAAGAGGGTTAGGTGAAAGCAGCTACCTCTTATAGATATCTTCATTTGTTTTGGTTCGGGAAACTTCTCGAGAAAACCTTTCCCAATAGTTTTTTACGTTTGTTTCTGCTCCCTCCTATAACTGGACTGGACTGGACTGGACTGGAAGAAGAGCCGCACTAATAACATCTGCTTCATGAATTGTAACGACATGGACAGTTGGAGTCATCTGGTGCCATGGATTTGTTGCGACTAATATCCTTGTCTGACTGAATAGTGTGTAAAGTTTTCAACAATTCTATTATAACTTGTAATGACTTCAACAACCACAGCGTGTCTTTTCAAAATATTTGTATCAAGACGAGTAATTTTGCCTGTTACGTCTGGGTTCTCAAAACAACGCCTGACAGTATTTTTATCGTGAATAGTACCGAAACCTGGCTGTGCCATTAAGGCCAGTTGTTATATAAACAAGGTGTAATAAATATTCGAAAAATCAGATTCTGGTATGCAGAACCGGAATAGAAAACTGGTAACATAAAATATTGCATGGTCTTTCTAACATTTAATCAATATTACTAAAATCTTTTTGATTTGAAAGAGCGATATAACACTCTTGAGTACTTTTGAGTCTGTTAATGCATTTTGAATTTTGCCATCGATCGAATTACTCTATATGCTGTTTTGCCTTTAAAGAAACTTTTGCCATTTCTCGAATAATATAATATAAATAATAAATTTTTTTTTTGGATCACTGCTCCATGGATATTTAATAACCAGTTAAGTGGTACTAACCATGTAACAGAGGCACTTTCGTCTAATATCCAGTAATTTATATTCCTTATATTCCTTATGACCACAGCTTCCATCTAAGACCAATTTGAGAAACTAAAAACAAAAGACTCAGCTCATAGTCATCAAATTGAATCAAAATATCTTTTGCCAAAGTAATATTCTTTCAGAGGTATGGTTTAGTTGGTCCTGAAGGCGTACTTCCAGGCATATTTGGTGGGTAACAAGCTTTCTTCACTTCCTATACAATTTTGTATGAAGGAAAACGATCTTTATCATTTTCCCTTTTCTGGGGATAGCGTTGATCTCTTACAATTATTTGTATTGGTCAAAGCACTTATGTATTTTCATGCTATATTAGCTATATTAGAACTAGATGTGATTATCTTATGTACTAATTGAGAAGCCTGAATATTTTCCCAGTTACATCTGCGCTGTATTACAAATTGCATCCACTGGTACGTTCTGTCTTAAATCAGCAGTTTTTTGTCGCCTAGTACGTTCGCTACTTGGCGAAAAATCCTTAAGGAACGACCAACTTTTTGATGGTCCTTCACTGTATTTCTTAAGCCTAATACCACCTTAAAGCCATTTTCTGTTGTTCTTTTTCTAAGAACACATGATAATATCTGAATGCGTTTTGCCACTGAAAATTAGATACAAGAACAGAGATTTCCGAAATATTCTCATGTGGACAATTTATTATTCCTTTGACATATTCTTTTATTCCTGTTACTTTCTGCATTCACGAATTTTATTCCAAAGATTGCTGGGACTTATTTCCATGTAAACGACTTCATTTTCTGGAACAAAATCGTTAATATTCGAGAGACTGTCATTTTGTACAAACATCGAAACGATCAAAAACATAATGATTTTAATTGGGAAGTTTAAAATCAAAGACAGTCAACAATACTATATATAAACTTCACTGGAATAGGGCGGAATGTGTAACAACAAAGCAAATTCACAAATAATAAATGTAAATCATCAAATAGGCATCATCTTGAAAATAATGCCCTTGTGCAGACAGCAAATTAGTAGATTTACTTGAGTTATACGAAAAAGTAAACTACTTAGAATTCGTAACAACAATGTAAACCTCAATATAGCATCTTTTTTCCAACGCGTCTGCCAACAGTAAGCGTATGTTTTTATTTCAGGGCTAATGTGATTTATTAAAGGGATAAGTTTACATGGCCTGCAATTAGTTTGTTTTGCAAATTAACATATTTCGAATTTAGAATTTTTTTCATGTTTGGACGATCCCTACCTCTATTGTGCGCCGCCTAAAAAACCGAACTGCACCGTTTGTTGTTTTATTTTGGTTTATTCCGAAAAATTACAATTATGAGTTTTTTGCCCATAGCTGGGACGCCCTATATATTTTTGACTAAAATAAAACATGATTTTGGATTAATTCACCGAATCTCGTGCGTCTTCCGATTCAAGATTTTTTTCGATCAGACATACCGTTTTTACAAAAAGTGAAACAGAAACGAAGAAATTCGAAACTTGCTTTGCTTTTCGAAATATTCGCCCTGCCAATGCCCAAACCAATTCTGGAAACATTTTTTACACCCTGATATCATAGAAACAAGGTTTGTACGAAATTCTGCAAACCAATTGTAGATAATCTTCTCTCTTGGTGCGATTCTATACATTGTTATCGAATAAGGCCTTTTTTAAAACTATTTCCAAATTTTCTGGATTCCTCCTGCGTTGGTTGTTGATGAATCGAACTTGCTGAGGTTTGTTGGCTTCTTCGGGGATTAACTGAAACTGGAAAAATTAACAAGCCTTTTTTAAAATCAAAAAAATACTTCACTTGCTTCCTTTAATAACTTACTCGGTCAATTTTTAGATTGTTCACACATGCAGTGATGCCACAATTCATTTAACTTTTGGAACGGTCACAAGATTGTCTCAATTTGATGTGCTTCCTGCATTTGAACTGTTCTCGCCGTTACCGCTTTTACGGCTGTTGACGCCTTAAAACTACTTGTTACATAAAGTCGTGTGTAGAGCTTAATAAAAGTTGCCAACTGCGAAATTAAATTAAATAATAATTTGTTAGAACCATTTTCGGATGGAAAAAACAGTTAGTTGTAGGAAAATGTTTGTGGTTGTACTGTTCAAGAATTAAATCGATCTAACAATTTTTAAAAAGTTTGCCATGGCGACTTCTACAAATTTCAACTGTTTTACGCAAAAATGATATCGAAAATCCATTATTTTAGTAATGAATTTACTTATAAAAATACTTATACAAGTACGCACAAAAAATTGAACGATTGAAACGAACCTTAACGATATAACAAGTGATCGCATTTCATTTAATGATTAAAGACATTTAAAACATGTATCGGTCGATGAAATTCTTTCTGCTATTGCTTGACGTTATTGATCTACCATATATTTATTTTTTTTAAATGGCCATAAAAAACCCAATGGGAATAAATTTTAAGCAATTTAAGAGCAAAAACATCTTAAATTGTGCAAGAAATGTATAAACAGCAATAAATGTGAAAATGTTTGTGGTTATACCTACTGTTTAAGAATTAAATGGAACTAATTATTTCAAAAATGTTCGAAATAAACAAACACTATTTGTTCAAATTGGGAGAATTATAAAAAGGGAAAGTAAAAATAATTTTCAAATTTTGCCATAGCGACTTCTGAAAACTTCAATTGTTTTACATACTAATGATAGTGAAATCTATTTTCTTTTTACTTATAAAAATACTTATAGAAGTACGTACAAAAAGTTATGACACTTCAGAATAAGACAAACACAAGAAACTTTAATGATAAAACAAATAATCCCATTTAATTTAATCATTTAAAGCATTTAAAACATGTGTCGATTGATGAAATCCCTCTGCTATTGCTTGTCAATCTACCATGTAATTATTTTGAAATATATACATTTTTTTTAAATTGGCTATACCAAACCCATCTAACGGCAAAAAATTAGCCGAAGGTGCATAAGTAGATGAGTTTCCCACCTAAGAAAAGCATTTTATATATTCACAGCATTGACAAAAATACCTTTATCTTGAGATCACCCTGCAAATTTGCGAAAATTGCGGGGTTGTTGTTATTAAATTTTTCATAACAATAGTCCAATAATACACAAGTGAGAATGTGGTTCTAAAGATATGATACAGTTTGAAATATACTGTACAGGAAAGGGAAGCTAACCTAACCAAAGGCTACATGAGATACATGAAAGCTGATGTCGGTATCTGGGTTCAATTTCTCTCAAAATATCTGTAACTTTTACACTATTTAGAACTTAATACATGATTTTTTGGAATAATAATTAATTACTTTCATGCGTGACATCTATTTGTTTTGTTTTGTTGTTTGTTTAAAACGTGACTCCGTATTTAATAGGAGTCGAGAAAATGATCAAGTATGACATATACAGAGTGCCCGATATAAAAAACATATTTTTTTTATAACTATTAAAATAATAGCTTTACAAAATGTTATAATTTCACAAATAAATCTTACAATCAAAAAGGTGCTATGGACATGTTTTCATAGAAAAACGCAGTCACAGATTATCATGTACGGCTGTTTATGAAAATCTCCAAACACGACTAAAGGCCGCTAGACACGATGCAATTTCTACACCAATTTCTGCAAAATTGCTGTTAAATAAAAAATACAATTATTTTTAACTGGCAATTGGTAGACGAGATGCAATTTTTTTCTAGCAAAAAATTATTATGGAGAAATTTTGTTTTTTTAATTTTGAAACCATACACGATACTTCCTAGATTTTGTTGGTGCAAAAATGTTTTTACCGCGATTATAATAACTTGTGGGTATATAGGGAAAATCCCACTATACTAGAAACGAGAGAAATGAAGCTGTCCATTTGAAGTGCTGAATAAAATCCATAGTATATAGGCTGCTTTCTAATTGAATGTCAATAATTTTTATAAATTTTATAAAGAAAATTTCATATAAACACATGTCCTAAACGTCTTAATTTTTGAGATACAGACAGGGTGGTAAAGTTTCCAAGAATAAAATATATTTTTTTAATATCGGTAATATCTACAGGTACGCCCGCCACTGGCATATTTAAGAACACTAAATAACGCCTATGGATACATAGTACATGTGTGCCAAATTTCAAATATATTTCAAAATATTATTAATATTATTATTATTACAAAGAATAAAGTGCAGAGGAAAACCTATTATGCACATTGATAGTTAGTAACATAATACATATAATAAATATTTAGTTATTGCTGTGAAACAATACACTGTCCAAGCGACGTTTAAATACAGACAAGTTCTGCGCACACACAACATCTGAGGGTAAACTGTTCCAATAATTGAAAGTCCTGTTAAAATGCAGGCGATGTGAAGTCCTGAATTGTTCCTTCCTTATTTTAAATGGATGACCACGGGGACGTCAGATGGAAATTGGTCATGCGCAAACCTATACATTTGAATGAGATCCCCTCGCAACCGACGCTGACTTAATGTTGGCAGACTAAGTATTTTGAGACGGTCATCGTATGGTGTATGTCTAAGCTGAAGTGGCTAGCGAGTAGCGGGTCATTGCACTCTCTCCAGAACATCACAGTCACGCAATAGCCATGGGTTCCAGACTGGGGAAGCAAATTCCAGGATGGGGCGAATGTAAGCGGTGAAAAGCATGCAAGCGATGCGAGGACTAGGATTTTTGAAAGTCCTTTTTAACCAAAATAATGCGCAGTTTGCTTTCTTTGCAATATTTAATACATGTACAGACCACGCAAGATCATTAGTTACTGTCACACCTAGGTCCATCTGAGAATCGACACTCGACACAAAGTTTCCATTGATATAATAATTCAAACCGGGATTGTTCTTGCCAACATGCAGCACAGAGCACTTTTGAGCATTCAGCGGCAGTAGCCAAGTTGAACACCACTTGGAAATAGTATTCAAGTCTCTCTGCAATCAGCATAAGCTCTCACATGAGAATCAATGCTGGAGAGCAAATCCACGGTGTACACTAAGAATAGCACTGGTCCCAGCACCGATCCCTGGGGAACACCACTAGGCACGTTTTGTGGCAGTGAAAAAGCGTTACCAATTCGAACTCTGAACGACCGGTGGCTTAAGAACGCTGCTATCCACTCTAGCAGTTTACCCTCCACTCCAACCTTTTCAAGTTTGAATAACAAGCGTCGATGTGGCACTTTGTCGAAAGCTTTGCTGAAGTCTAGGTAAATAATATCCACCGGATCACCTGAGTCAAGAGATGATGTCCAGTGATTCAAGCATGTCAATGTATTTGATATGACAGGATCTGCCGAGAACAAAGCCATGCTGGGATGTAGCTATAATATGGCAGTCGATCAAAAACGGTAACAGCTAATTTACTAAAGGCGTTCAAGAACCTTACATATAATACACACTAGGCTGATAGAGCGGTAATTTGAATCATCGAGCTTATCACCCTTTTTATAAATCGGTGTTACATTTGCGGATAAAAGATAAAGTAAACGCAAAGAGAGTATTTACATATTTATGTCAATTTTATTAATTAACAAACTATTACGTTTTTAGAATTTTTGAACTTTGAACAAATAAACGGCAATTAAGAATTTTACAATAACTCCATCGTATTATCTCGTCCGGCGAATTACTAATTCATTTATTTTTTCCACTTCAAATGCATTGATTGCATTATAGTTTTTTCTTTAGTTTGAAGTAGTTGGTAAACAAACACTCGAAAATTTTGCTACAAAAAGGGCCGCGAAATAAACGTTAGAAACCAGAAAAGCAACGATGGCGTTCAAGCTACTAGCGCTGACGATACTTTTTGTAGCCTTGGGAGCTCAAAGCTCGCCAACACCAGACGCGTCGTGTACAATCAACTCGGTTAACGATGTGAACACGGTTGTGTCTAGTTGCACAACCATTACGGTGGGTAGTTTTACTGTTCCCGCCGGGACCACCATGATCATGAATTTGAAGCAAGGATCCAAAGTATCCTTTACCGGAACAATCGATTGGGCTCATAAAGAATGGAACGGTTATCTTCTCGAAATCATAGGAAACTCCGTCACTGTCGAGGGTACAGGAAGTAAGTGCATTTTATAGTTCTTGATTTTACATTTTAACCGTTAAACCATTACGTTCTAAACTGTGCAACTCTATACATTAATTCCTGTAGACCACTTGTTCCACGGACATGGGGAGCAGTACTGGGACGGTTTGGGCGGAGCGGGTACCAAGAAACCCACATTTATGTATCTGAAGGGTACCGATTCAACGTTTAAGAACTTCAAAATCAAAAACTGTCCCATGAGATGCGTCGCTATCGACGGATCGAACAACTTAGTTGCGAGTGGTTTCACCATTGACAATGCTGAAGGTGCACCGGTAAGAATGTTTTTGTGTATGGATGGTTGGTGTAATTTAAACATCGGCCTTAGGTCTAAACCTTATGCCCTACACAGCAGCGATCATATTACTCGTCCTCCGTTAGTACTGCCCAAGTTTGAGAAAAATGCATTCGATACATTGGACACTCAGCTGCTCCGTAGAAAACTTTGATATTTTAGTCTTGTAGTTGAATTGAATTGAAAGAGCTAATATGATTTAGCCTTACTTCTATTAAAGATCTCAGCAAGTGATTTAATTTCGCAAGGTGTAGCCCGAAGGTGAAGTTTAGGATCTCTTCTTCTATCAAGCTCTATTTCATATTTCTTTCTTCTGGTCAAAGCATTCACAATATATGTTTCAGATTTGCCTTTAACTATTTATTTTCGTTAGTTAAATGATATGGGATCAAAAACACTAAAGTTAAAGTTGCTTAGAAATCTGCAGTTTTTAAAGCCTTCCTATTTTAATAAATCGTTTGCATTATTTCACCAAACTTATAATACTAATATCACAAGGAAACAGATTTTTTACCACACCAAGTATCCTTTTCTTACAAAGCGGCTAAATTACTTTACCTAACGAAAGTTACCCAGGGAATTTATTAATGGGGGTACAAAAATGAGCTGAACTTGTAAAATATACGCCGTTTGTACAGGTGAAATCAGCATCGAAAAAGAAACGTTTTTATCTGTTCTCTGTTCTCTGTTGTCTGTCCTCGCTCCATAAAAACGCGAATAACTTCCGAACGATTTGAGCAAACTAGCTGAAATTTAGCTCCTTTTAAACAGTCCATCGGACCTTGGCGTCCATCATTTGTGTTCTAAATTTTTCACTGTTTTTCTTACATCGCTATGAAACATCATAAGTGTCCGAAATGTAAGGCTATCGAATTCAAACGTGGCACAGGTATGAAACGGAACCTATTGAAGGTATGAACGCGGGGGGATCCGGAAGTATCTTCAAAATATTAAAAATCTCGTTTGCAACGGTCCGCGAAAAAAAGATAATTTCTCAAAAACGATAACAAATATTTTGAAAAAAAATTGACCGAAAGGACGCTTAAGATCCCGGTCGAAAATGATCAAAAATATTTTTTTTCAGAATGTATAGGGTGCGTCGGTAATTTGCAAAAATCTAAAAATTGGGTTCTTCTTCTAAAGACTAGAAGGTTGTGTTTCAATTGTCAGTGACTTTGACATTGCCATACCGGCCGTATAGACACACCTAAAACTTTTTGATTCAATGTTTCCCCATATTGTACCCTGATTTAGCAGGGATGTAGAAGCTTATACCCACATTTAAACTTTAATTTTGAAAAGGTTTTTCTGGTTATCTAAATTGTTCTTTCCCAGAGTAAATTATTAGCCGTAAATCAAAATTCTCAAAAAAATATGGCTAATTGGTTCAGATAGTGTTGAAGATCGCATAAATAGCTACAATTTTTATATTTACGGTTTTCGCATAGCCGTAAATGAAGAACTATAAAACATGGGAAAATTTGGTTTAAACGGTGTCATAAACTGTGTCATTGGAAATCGCTATTAGTTGTACAAATTTTTATATTCAACAAATGTTTGCTGTGACTTTGACGTTCCGTTAGACGTGAAAAACACTTTATACAGTACATGCACAATAAAATTACATCGATGTTGTGAAAGTTCCATAGTCGTCCGCAGAAGCACCATAGAAAAGCATTGCGTCCCGCGAAGACGCTTCCATGAAATACAAAGCCGCGTAGAGTTTAGACGAGATTGCGAAAGCAATCTAGTTCTAATAATCGTCTAATCCTCTGTAGGTCATACTTCTTCGCCTTTTTAATCAAATTGATTAATACTGTTGTGTAAGTAAAGACCCTTTATTATTATTAATTGTTAAAGGGTACCGCAAAGAGTGGAAAGGAAGGTCACAATACCGACGGTTTTGACATCGACAAATCGACGTACGTTACTGTCAAAGACGCCACTGTAACGAACCAGGATGACTGCGTGGCTATCAACGGCGCACAACATATCACCATTGACAATTTCCACTGCATAGGAAGTCATGGTTTCGACATAGCCACTGGAATGTCGTCCGACTATGACCAAAACGTCGTTCAGAACGTCACTTTCTCCAATTCCGTCCTAGATGGAGGAATGTACGGAATACATATTTTGACGTGCAACGACGGAGGCCAAGGAAAAGTTGATACGGTTTACTACAAAAACATCAAAATTAACGGTAAGATTGACTACTTGTAATTGTAATCTCTAAATTAAATACCTCCAGTCAATAGGCGCCTTGCATAATTTTTAAATTTGAGGCAAAACATCATAAACCCTTCTTTAATGACGTGATAATTTTTTTTTGAATAAAATTATTTCTCTTAAAATTGGGCCGCTGAAAATTTCAAATAACCTAAACTCTTTTATTTATGAATTCTACGTTGCTTTATATAACTTATTTGTGCTAGGTGTTTTAACTTCACTTTGCAATAGTGCATCGCGACCTCACAATCGATATCGCCGACTTTTGCGGGCTCCACGTGGATGTGTAAAGTCATTCTGAGTTAACAATATTCGACAGATATGTTCTAGATCTACTAATAAACATTTCTAACAAATAAAAAAATTAGGTGCAAGGAGAACATAAAACAAATTTTATTGCAATTGCAGGGCATTGAATGTAATGACTTTTTGTTGTTTTGTATTCAACAAGTATCGGATATTGTCAATATTTAAAAAAACAGGCATTAAACGCATTCATACACCTACATAAACTCAGTCTCAGTCTAAAAAGTCAAAATTAGGATTTAATTGTTTACATAGGTTGAAATTTTCAATGACTTCATATGTACTAGGAGTAGTTTTATAATTCAATATACAAGGTGTTTTCTAATTAATTGTCAATAATTCTGAGGGCGATTTTTAGGTAAATTTTAAAAAGATAACTTCATATTAACATATGTAGTAAACGTGTTTACTTTTGAAATACAGGGTAGTAAAGTTTTCAAAAATAAAATATATTTTTTTAGTATCTATAAAACCACTTTAGATATTTTTCAAAAATATACCAGTAGCGGGCGTACGGAATTTCACCTGTCTATTTCGGCAGGCATTTTATTTCTTGATTTTTTTCAATCCGGTTTTCGCTTAAAAAAATAAAAACCTCTTCTCTGCATGGTTATAAGATCATTAATGTGACAACATCGCAGAGAATTATTATCATTATTATTTCTTACTTAAGTAATTGTTTTAATAAAATATTTCAAAAAATTGAAGTACGAATACGAAGTACGTAATCTCTGAGGTTTGTTTTTTAAGTTTTATAATTATTTTTTATCATTGTAGTAGGCTGTCTGTAAGAATTATTAATTCTGTTGTTAAGGCAGTTGTTTAACATCAGTTTTTAAATTCAGTTCTTCGCGTGATATTGATATTGATCAGAGAATTGTTATTTTAAAAAAGAATGATTGATTTTACTAATGAGGAGTTGCCAGATATGCATTTCATGTATGGCGGGAAGCTAGGTGATTGTATCAAGAGCGCTTTCCTGATAGAATCATACCACATAGGCGAACATTTTCAAATGTACATAGAAGGTTGACTGAAACACGTATTTTGAAGGCAAATGATCACTTAAAAGGGGCCCAGCGCAATGTAAGAACTTAGTACTAGAAAAATTAGGAATAGTCTGCATATCTCGCACGTCTTGGATTGGAAAATTTTGCAGGATTTTCTATTCTACCTATAACATTTTCAACAAGTCCAAGCGTTGTTTCCCAGAGATTTTCCCTTTTTGGACAAAAAAATAATTTTCCAGAAATGCAATCAGAAATTTCTAAAATAATCATATTTGTGTCGATGAAAACCACAATTCAGTGATAGAATTTAAATATCAAGAACAGATTTTGGTAAATGTTTGGGCTAGAATTGTTGGGAATTACATAATTAGACCCTTTTTCCTGTCAGAAAGGCTAAATGGCGATAATTATCCGCGGGTTTGTTGAAGAGAATTTGCCAATGTTGCTAGAAGTACCATATTTAATTAGGAACAGGATGTGATTCATTTAGTGTTGCAGTAAGAGAATATTTAAATCAGACATATAATTACCGATGGGTAGATCGCGGCGGCCTTCAGTCATGACCCTTTGGGTTAAATAGTTTGGACTTTTTCTTACGGGGGCATCTTAAAAGTCTGGTTTATCCTCAGTTAACACGGTCAAAGAGCTAAAGCAT
Organism: Cylas formicarius; assembly: GCF_029955315.1. Classification (NCBI taxonomy): domain Eukaryota; kingdom Metazoa; phylum Arthropoda; class Insecta; order Coleoptera; family Brentidae; genus Cylas; species Cylas formicarius. The sequence continues at coordinate 13,287,709 of NW_026844352.1, read as the reverse complement.
CGTACAAGAGCTTCCTGCGATTTCATAAGAAACAGAAGTATTTCTCTGCATGCTGTCATATTAATAATATTGTTATGATCATGCAGAGAAGAGGTTTTTATTTTTTGAAGCGAAAACCGGATTAAAAGGGATTTAAAAAAATCACGAATTAAAATTTCTTTAGAAATTATTGAGTATTATAAAAATAAGTTTTATTTTAAGAGAAATCCGTGGAGTACCAAAATAGACAATTGAAATTCCGTATGACCACTAACTGATGCATTCAAAAATAAAAAAATGTGCTAAACAAAATAATGCCCCTTGATACATGGTACATGTGTTCCAAATTTCATTAAAATACTAAACTGATATCATGGATATTAAAAAAAAATATGTTATTTTTGAAAACTTTACCGCCCTCAAAAGTTAAGACGTTTAAGATATATGTTCATATGAATTTTCTTTTTAAAATGCACCCAAACCACTTTTCTGTTAATGAGATTTAAAATAAACACCTACACTGCTCTTTGTCATGCACTTATTGTCCAGTCTGACTAAAAGGCTTTTATTTAATTCCTTACAAGACAACACCAGTAACTCTGTTTAATCAGCATTCAATGTTAAGTTGTTATACCAGCAGTAAACTTGCATCCTTGTTGACGTTGGAACTACTGCTTAATATTTCAAAATTGTTGCTATTAGAAGCAGATAAGATATTGAAAAATGTGAACAAACAATGGGAAAATATCATTAATAAAAGCAACAAACAACGGTGGACCTGATAAGCTGAGAAACCGAATATAAAAACATATAACATTTAAATATTTATAATTATTAGGTTTTTTTGCAATATTTTTGATTTGACGCCTATTACTGTGTAGCGGACTTTTCCCACACAGTCAGTTATTGTTTATTATTTATTTTCATTAATGTAGTCTGTGATTCCCCAAGGTATTGCCAGTAACAAACCGTTTTCTTATTAATCCAGGACCATCGGATTATGGTGTAATGTTCCAACAAGATTTCTCCAACGCAAAGCAAGGATCCACCGGCAATCCAACGGGAAATGTTCCGATAAGCAACGTTTACGTAAATGGCGTCAGCGGAACCATGAACGGGCAGTACTCATCGGCAGTAACAATCAGATGTGCGGCTTGTTCAAACATCTCCTTTGATTCGAGTTTTTCGATCACGGGTGCCAAAGCCAAGGACGAATGCAAAAACTTCCAACCTACTGGCTACACATGTAAAACATAATTTTGTGCAATAATAAATTTTAATTGTTTAATAAGTTAACCCATAATTTTAATTCGCCACATCACTAACGACACTAATTAGTGGATTTATTGTTGATGAACCCAATACCAAATCTATATTATGTTTCGAACACGTGAACAAAACCAATTTTCCCTACTTATCGGTACATTGTACAAACTGTACCGATTTAAATTAATTAGTAACAAGGAGTAAAGATCTTAGATGGTTATTAGATTGAACGATAAACACGGTATGCTGGTTCCATAGCTTGCCAACCGGGGAAATCAACAGATCTAGCTCTGGATGACCTAAACAGGCTGCTATAAATAAAAGACAACAATAAATAGAAGACAAGGAGATAGCAGAGGCCCCCATTCTCCCAAATGATACCCAAAAAAATAGCAATGCCCATATACATAGCTATTAGGTGATATCTACTAGCTTTACTGCTATAAAAATTTCAACTACTAACATGCACTTTGCGCCATTTTCTTTGTAAACAATGATTTTCACACACTTAACTAGTTTTCCCAGAACATTTAACGAGATCTAGGCATATTTGTATATGAAAATATTGCAAGATGTTTTAGCAGATTTATTGGCAAACATAAATTCCATATTTTTTCAACAAGACGAGGCACCCACCCATAATTCTAAACAAGTAAGGGCCTTTTTAGAGGTCAATTTTGGAGATAACTAGATAGGTACTAATAGGCCTATCAGGTGGACTGCGAAGTCTCCTGATTTAAGCGTTTCAGATTTTTTTTGTGGATATATTTAAAACAATTTTCAATCACCACAATAAAATCAGGGAGGTCCAAGCAGCCACTGAAGCAACTTTTGAAACCTCTTGTTGTTCTGAAAGCTTTGTAGGGGATTAAAACTGTGTGGTCGACATTTTGAACAGTTTTTTTAGCTTCATAAATTAATATAAATATGTTCATGTTTACAAAGAATGGTAATATTTAATAATTTTTATATTCCTTATCATTTTAAATAATTGTTTTAATATATAGGTTCTAGTTTTAGTTTATGTTCTTTAATATAGGTCATAAAGATATGTGAAATGTTACAAATAAAATGTTATTTTTAAACTAAGTTGGCCTCATACAAATTATAAATGTTATGGTGTAAGTATTGTCAGGAATAAATAAGGTAATATTTAATAAATTCTTTTTCCAAGGTGTACCCCAAATACCTTCATAAAAATTTTAAAAAAAACATTTTTGTGGGGTCATTTATACAAATAACTCCATAAAATAAGATATAAAAAATATATTTTCTTTTCAAAAAGGCGAAATCATGAAAAAAAATGACTACGCCACTGAATTCTACATATATATATATATATATATATATATATATATATATATATATATATATATATATATATATATATATATATATATATATATATATATATGATGACACTATATTCCGGGATATCATCCGTTCGCTCGTTGAACTCCGACTGGAATCCTGCATCCGACTGGAATCCTGCAAATCTTGCATCCGACTGGAATCCTGCAGACGTTTCGCCAAAATCTCACTTGGCATCTTCAATGCTCGCGCTCCGAAAACACTTCGAACACGAGCGCGAGCATTGAAGATGCCAAGTGAGATTTTGGCGAAACGTCTGCAGGATTCCAGTCGGATGCAAGATTTGCAGGATTCCAGTCGGATGCAGGATTCCAGTCGGAGTTCAACGAGCGAACGGATGATATCCCGGAATATAGTGTCATCACATTTTTCCATCCGTGAATCAATACGTGAGAATATATATATATATATATATATATATATATATATATATATATATATATATATATATATATATATATATATATATATACAGTGTGTCCAAGATAAGGATGCACAGCATGGGGATCTCGGAAACTATAAGAGATACAGTGTCGGTTAAGTTAGACAAAAGTTGCGCATTTTGATACCGAACAAGATCCCGTTTTACAAATTTGAAAATTCCAAGCCGTTCCGGAAATATCCGAGAAAAACCGGAATATTGCGATTTCGTTTTTATTATTTTTTAAAGCTATTTGAAAAGATATGAAAAAACGGAAAACACTTTTCCATTGGCACTTTTTAATCTCTCCAAATTGACGTTAACAAATTTTCATTACAGCGTTTCGATTCTATGGAACCACCATCAACTTTGATTTTTCTTATGGGACGGAAAAAAAGTACACACAGTATTAGGTTGTGCTTTTCATTGCGAATTCAACGATGTACGATACAATATGGTTACTTATGTTTTTATCCAGAAAAATGGATTTTTAATACATTTCAGCATTTAAATGGATTAGGCCATGACAAAATGACATCCAGTCAATTTCAATGACACATTAATGTTATTTGTCTTTGTTATCAGTCGATCATAAGTTTATTCCTTTAGTTATTGTTTTTGTATTTTTATTGTTGTTGTCTTTTTCTAATTTATTTTGTTCTACAATGGAGGGAGGTAATTTTACAAACGAAGAAAAATGTGATATGCTGTCTTGCTACATCTGATGCCAAAGAAATTGTGTGGAAGCCGAGCGTATGTATTCTAACAAATACCCAGAGCGGAGACAACCTGACAAGAGTATTTTTCGGCGTTTGTTATTTAATCTGAAAGAATATGGATCATTTAAGAAGCCTGCATTATCCCGACAAAAACCTTCCAATGAAGAAAACCAATACATTGTTCTACAATCTGTTATCGAAAATCCACAAACTTCTACCAGAGAAATTGAAGACCAGAATGGGGTAGCTAAATCTACAGCTCAGTTTATTTTAAGGAAAAATGAATTTAAGCCTTACAAATTCAGAATATGTCAAGGATTAAAACCGGGTGACGACGAACGACGTAGACATTTTTGTGAGTGGTATACCAGGATGTGTGATGAGAGTTTTAATTTTCCATATAAAGTGATTTGGTCTGATGAAAGTATGGTGACCAATAACGGTATTTATAACAGGCGCAATACACACTATTGGTCGCAACAAAATCCACGTGTTAATAGACTATCCAGACATCAAGTTCGCTTTGGGTTTAATATTTGGTGTGGGATTTTTGGTAGCAAGATTATAGGCCCTATTTTCTATAATAATTCCTTAACTTCCGAGCGGTACCTTGACATCTTGAGGCACGATTTAGAAGATGCCTTAGATGATTTACCGCTAGGCGCTGTGCAAGGCTGCTGGTTCCAACAAGATGGTGCCCCAGCCCATAACTCCAGAGAAGTTCGCCAATATTTAACTGAACGGTTTGATGGAAAATACATTGGGACTTACAGTGAAACACCTTGGCCTCCAAGGTCCCCGGACTTAACTCCCTTGGACTTTTTCTTATGGGGCTACATAAAAAATGAGGTATTCAAAGAATGTTTTGACAACGAGGAACAATTACGTCAATCAGTACGAGCAGCGTTTAATAAAATTACTCCTGAAATGTTAAGTCGTGTTTTGGAGTCTACCGTGAGACGGGCGTACTTATGCCTAGAAAATGGAGGTCATTTATTCGAACATTTGTTATAGAATTTGTTTTTCATTAACTTGTTGGATTTAGTTGTTATGTTAAATGAACAGTTAGAGTTAGTAAATAAATAAACACATTAACTCGAACTTGTCAACCATTTTCTTTTGTCTTTCATCGTTCGGATCTCATGGCCTACTACAATAAAATACTAGAAATGTATTAAAAAACCATTTTTCTGGATAAAAACATAAGTAACCGTATTGTATCGTACATCATTGAATTCGCAATGAAAAGCACAACCTAATACTGTGTGTACTTTTTTTCCGTCCCATAAGAAAAATCAAAGTTGATGGTGGTTCCATGGAATCGAAACGCTGTAATGAAAATTTGTTAACGTCAATTTGGAGAGATTAAAAAGTGCCAATGGAAAAGTGTTTTCCGTTTTTTCATATCTTTTCAAATAGCTTTAAAAAATAATAAAAACGAAATCGCAATATTTCGGTTTTTCTCGGATATTTCCGGAACGGCTTGGAATTTTCAAATTTGTAAAACGGGATCTTGTTCGGTATCAAAATGCGCAACTTTTGTCTAATTTAACCGACACTGTATCTCTTATAGTTTCCGAGATCCCCATGCTGTGCATCCTTATCTTGGACACACTGTATATATATATATATATATATATATATATATATATATATATATATATATATATATATATATATATTCTCACGTATTGATTCACGGATGGAAAAATGTGATGACACTATATTCCGGGATATCATCCGTTCGCTCGTTGAACTCCGACTGGAATCCTGCATCCGACTGGAATCCTGCAAATCTTGCATCCGACTGGAATCCTGCAGACGTTTCGCCAAAATCTCACTTGGCATCTTCAATGCTCGCGCTCCGAGTGTTCGAAGTGTATATATATATATATATATATATATATATATATATATATATATATATATATATATATATATATATATATATATATATATATATGATGACACTATATTCCGGGATATCATCCGTTCGCTCGTTGAACTCCGACTGGAATCCTGCATCCGACTGGAATCCTGCAAATCCTGCATCCGACTGGAATCATGCAGACGTTTCGCCAAAATCTCACTTGGCATCTTCAATGCTCGCGCTCCGAAAACACTTCGAACACTGGGAGGTTATCGGCGGTGCGTGCGGTATTTATACTCTGCGCCGGAGATGGTAACGGTGCTGCTTGTGCGTGGGGGGAGGTGGCTGCGCCCCCTGAATTGTCGCGTTGTTAATTTCGCCCGATCGTAGTTGCGATGTCCCCGTTGGCTGCTGCGCATCGCTCTGCTGTTTGATTATCGTTCTCCACGTGTTGGATAAATGCAGAGCGTCGTCTCTCGTATTGCGGTGTCCGGACTTTTCTATTTCGATGGCCTCTCGTATAATCCTAGTCCTAAAATCAGGAATATTAGCTATTTGTTTGCAAGTGCCGAAATCAATTTTATGGCCTGTCTGATGTTGGTGCTGAAACAAAGCAGATGTTGTTTGTTTGTTTCTTATGGCTAAACGATGTTCCTCGAGCCTGGCTGAAATCCTTCTGTTGGTCTGTCCCACATACGTCAGGCTGCACGATCCGCATGCTACACTGTATACTCCTTGGTTTTCCAGAGTAATTTTTTGTTTTGGGTTTCTTAGTATTGCTCCGATGGTATGGTCAGGTTTGTATGCCGTTGATATGTCGTGTCTCCGTAATATTCGGCCGATTTTGTCAGTAACCCCCTTGATGTATGGCAGGACAGCGATCGATCTTCGTTGGGTCTCGTCCTGCACTCTCTGCTGCGGCTGTTGTTGTTTACTGATTGCCTTGCTGATGGTGCGCCTTTGGTATCCGTTTTGTCGAAGACAGGTACTAATTTTCTTCAGTTCTTTATCTCTGTTCCTCTCGTTTGTGAGCCTGAAGGACCGAGCAATTAATGTATTTGCCACTGCCTGTATCTGTGATGGGTGGTGATGAGATTTAGCGTTCAGATATCTATCAGTGTGGGTTGGTTTTCTATAGACAGTGTGTTCCAAGTGTCCATCTTCGGTCCTTGTGATGTGCACATCTAAAAAGGGCAGACTGTTATCCTCTTCAAGTTCTATTGTAAATTGAATCCTTGGGTGAATGGAATTCAGATGGTCTAGGAATTTCAAAAGCTCCTCCTTGCCAAAAGGCCATACAACAAATACGTCATCAACGTATCTTGTCCATAGTTTTGGCTTCAGATTTGCCTTCTCTATTGCTTTCTTTTCGAAGTAAATCATGAAGAGGTTGGCAATCACAGGTGAGAGAGATGATCCCATTGCTGCTCCATCTATTTGTCGGTAAATTTTCCCGTTGTGCATAAAGTAAGCGTTTTTCAGGCAATGTCTTGACAGATCCATTATGTATGGCGGAAGATCTTCGTTTTCTTCTATAAGCAAGAGTGCCTCTTCTACTGGAATACTCGGGTAGAGGGATTTGACATCGAAACTTGCCATAATGTCGTCCTTGTCCATCCTGAGAGAACCTAAAATCTGAGTGAAATGTTCTGAGTTTTTAACATAGGAATCTGCCTTTTCCACTATAGGCTGAAGTGCACTGGCCAGATGTTTTTCCAGCTTGCATAATGGTGAGTTAAAGGCGCTTACGATTGGACGCAGGGGAACCCCGTCCTTATGGATCTTTGGGAGCCCGTAGAATTTTGGGCAACGACTCGATTTTTCCCTCGGAATAAGTCTCTTCTTTGTATCCTCGTTTATTGATGAATCGAGAATTTTGGACTTAGTTGTTTTTTCCAAATATGTCGTGGGATCTCTGGTGACTAGTTTGTATATTGGGTCGTTCAAAATATCCTCCAATTTTGCATTATAATCCGACGCAAGCTGGAAAAACATCTGGCCAGTGCACTTCAGCCTATAGTGGAAAAGGCAGATTCCTATGTTAAAAACTCAGAACATTTCACTCAGATTTTAGGTTCTCTCAGGATGGACAAGGACGACATTATGGCAAGTTTCGATGTCAAATCCCTCTACCCGAGTATTCCAGTAGAAGAGGCACTCTTGCTTATAGAAGAAAACGAAGATCTTCCGCCATACATAATGGATCTGTCAAGACATTGCCTGAAAAACGCTTACTTTATGCACAACGGGAAAATTTACCGACAAATAGATGGAGCAGCAATGGGATCATCTCTCTCACCTGTGATTGCCAACCTCTTCATGATTTACTTCGAAAAGAAAGCAATAGAGAAGGCAAATCTGAAGCCAAAACTATGGACAAGATACGTTGATGACGTATTTGTTGTATGGCCTTTTGGCAAGGAGGAGCTTTTGAAATTCCTAGACCATCTGAATTCCATTCACCCAAGGATTCAATTTACAATAGAACTTGAAGAGGATAACAGTCTGCCCTTTTTAGATGTGCACATCACAAGGACCGAAGATGGACACTTGGAACACACTGTCTATAGAAAACCAACCCACACTGATAGATATCTGAACGCTAAATCTCATCACCACCCATCACAGATACAGGCAGTGGCAAACACATTAATTGCTCGGTCCTTCAGGCTCACAAACGAGAGGAACAGAGATAAAGAACTGAAGAAAATTAGTACCTGTCTTCGACAAAACGGATACCAAAGGCGCACCATCAGCAAGGCAATCAGTAAACAACAACAGCCGCAGCAGAGAGTGCAGGACGAGACCCAACGAAGATCGATCGCTGTCCTGCCATACATCAAGGGGGTTACTGACAAAATCGGCCGAATATTACGGAAACACGACATATCAACGGCATACAAACCTGACCATACCATCGGAGCAATACTAAGAAACCCAAAACAAAAAATTACTATGGAAAACCAAGGAGTATACAGTGTAGCATGCGGATCGTGCAGCCTGACGTATGTGGGACAGACCAACAGAAGGATTTCAGCCAGGCTCGAGGAACATCGTTTAGCCATAAGAAACAAACAAACAACATCTGCTTTGTTTCAGCACCAACATCAGACAGGCCATAAAATTGATTTCGGCACTTGCAAACAAATAGCTAATATTACTGATTTTAGGACTAGGATTATAAGAGAGGCCATCGAAATAGAAAAGTCCGGACACCTCAATACGAGAGACGACGCTCTGCATTTATCCAACACGTGGAGAACGATAATCAAACAGCAGAGCGATGCGCAGCAGCCAACGGGGACATCGCAACTACGATCGGGCGAAATTAACAACGCGACAATTCAGGGGGCGGAGCCACCTCCCCCCACGCACAAGCAGCACCGTTACCATCTCCGGCGCAGAGTATAAATACCGCACGCACCGCCGATAACCTCCCAGTGTTCGAAGTGTTTTCGGAGCGCGAGCATTGAAGATGCCAAGTGAGATTTTGGCGAAACGTCTGCAGGATTCCAGTCGGATGCAAGATTTGCAGGATTCCAGTCGGATGCAGGATTCCAGTCGGAGTTCAACGAGCGAACGGATGATATCCCGGAATATAGTGTCATCACATTTTTCCATCCGTGAATCAATACGTGAGAATATCATACACCTTTACGGGAAGGAGATCTTTACAGCCACCAAGTTTTATGAAAAACTAAGACAAAGGAGGGTTATTTCGCTGTGCAACTTGAATTTTCTTAAAAGCTGCCGCAACCAGAACTTGCTGCCAACATTTACAAGGTTGTCTTATCACACACGCACCAGAAAGACACAAGCTATCCTGGACAAAGCTAGCAAGGCCCTACTCCAAGACCAGATCAGGCGGACCCGGTACGAAATTAGTGAGACTGAGCTACAACTTTTCAGACTCCACCTGAAACTGAGCAACAAGATCCATCAGTTGCTGTGGGACCGCATAGAATTATTAACATCATGGCGCACTGAGAAAGACAAGGACATCACGTCAAAAAAACTGTGGAAGAAATTAGAAATCCTTCAGTCAAATTCCAAAAAATCAGGACAAGTGCCAAATACAAACCGAAGCAGTACAGTTCATAATATTTCAGCATACCATCTTTCCGATACAGAAGTCAGCGTACTGAATAAAGGATTTAACTACGCAATAGCTCCAAAAAGAGTACCCGTCGAAGAGATCGTTTCCAACGTCGAAGCAAGTCTTTCCACCATAGACGAACAAGATGCGGAGTTAATTAGGCAAGATGTCGCCAGAGTCTTAAGACAGTCAAAACCACCGCAACCAAACTTAAGCAGAGAAGAAATGCAAGCCTTAAGGAATCTAAACAAAAACGAAAACATTCTAATAATGCCAGCAGACAAAGGAAATGCCACTGTCGTCATGAATACGTCGGATTATAATGCAAAATTGGAGGATATTTTGAACGACCCAATATACAAACTAGTCACCAGAGATCCCACGACATATTTGGAAAAAACAACTAAGTCCAAAATTCTCGATTCATCAATAAACGAGGATACAAAGAAGAAACTTATTCCGAGGGAAAAATCGAGTCGTTGCCCAAAATTCTACGGGCTCCCAAAGATCCATAAGGACGGGGTTCCCCTGCGTCCAATCGTAAGCGCCTTTAACTCACCATTATGCAAGCTGGAAAAACATCTGGCCAGTGCACTTCAGCCTATAGTGGAAAAGGCAGATTCCTATGTTAAAAACTCAGAACATTTCACTCAGATTTTAGGTTCTCTCAGGATGGACAAGGACGACATTATGGCAAGTTTCGATGTCAAATCCCTCTACCCGAGTATTCCAGTAGAAGAGGCACTCTTGCTTATAGAAGAAAACGAAGATCTTCCGCCATACATAATGGATCTGTCAAGACATTGCCTGAAAAACGCTTACTTTATGCACAACGGGAAAATTTACCGACAAATAGATGGAGCAGCAATGGGATCATCTCTCTCACCTGTGATTGCCAACCTCTTCATGATTTACTTCGAAAAGAAAGCAATAGAGAAGGCAAATCTGAAGCCAAAACTATGGACAAGATACGTTGATGACGTATTTGTTGTATGGCCTTTTGGCAAGGAGGAGCTTTTGAAATTCCTAGATCATCTGAATTCCATTCACCCAAGGATTCAATTTACAATAGAACTTGAAGAGGATAACAGTCTGCCCTTTTTAGATGTGCACATCACAAGGACCGAAGATGGACACTTGGAACACACTGTCTATAGAAAACCAACACACACTAATAGATACCTGAACGCTAAATCTCATCACCACCCATCACAGATACAGGCAGTGGCAAACACATTAATTGCTCGGTCCTTCAGGCTCACAAACGAGAGGAACAGAGATAAAGAACTGAAGAAAATTAGTACCTGTCTTCAACAAAACGGATACCAAAGGCGCACCATCAACAAGGCAATCAGTAAACAACAACAGCCGCAGCAGAGAGTGCAGGACGAGACCCAACGAAGATCGATCGCTGTCCTGCCATACATCAAGGGGGTTACTGACAAAATCGGCCGAATATTACGGAAACACGACATATCAACGGCATACAAACCTGACCATACCATCGGAGCAATACTAAGAAACCCAAAACAAAAAATTACTCTGGAAAACCAAGGAGTATACAGTGTAGCATGCGGATCGTGCAGCCTGACGTATGTGGGACAGACCAACAGAAGGATTTCAGCCAGGCTCGAGGAACATCGTTTAGCCATAAGAAACAAACAAACAACATCTGCTTTGTTTCAGCACCAACATCAGACAGGCCATAAAATTGATTTCGGCACTTGCAAACAAATAGCTAACATTCCTGATTTTAGGACTAGGATTATACGAGAGGCCATCGAAATAGAAAAGTCCGGACACCTCAATACGAGAGACGACGCTCTGCATTTATCCAACACGTGGAGAACGATAATCAAACAGCAGAGCGATGCGCAGCAGCCAACGGGGACATCGCAACTACGATCGGGCGAAATTAACAACGCGACAATTCAGGGGGCGGAGCCACCTCCCCCCACGCACAAGCAGCACCGTTACCATCTCCGGCGCAGAGTATAAATACCGCACGCACCGCCGATAACCTCCCAGTGTTCGAAGTGTTTTCGGAGCGCGAGCATTGAAGATGCCAAGTGAGATTTTGGCGAAACGTCTGCAGGATTCCAGTCGGATGCAAGATTTGCAGGATTCCAGTCGGATGCAGGATTCCAGTCGGAGTTCAACGAGCGAACGGATGATATCCCGGAATATAGTGTCATCACATTTTTCCATCCGTGAATCAATACGTGAGATATATATATATATATATATATATATATATATATATATATATATATATATATATATATATATATATATATATGATGACACTATATTCCGGGATATCATCCGTTCGCTCGTTGAACTCCGACTGGAATCTTGCAAATCCTGCATCCGACTGACGTTTCGCCAAAATCTCACTTGGCATCTTCAATGTTCGCGCTCCGAAAACATATACACAGTGTTCGAAGTGTTTTCGGAGCGCGAGCATTGAAGATGCCAAGTGAGACCTTTTCGAAACGTCTGCAGGATTCCAGTCGGATGCAGGATTTGCAGGATCCCAGTCGGATGCAGGATTCCAGTCGGAGTTCAACGAGCGAACGGATGATATCCCGGAATATAGTGTCATCACATTTTTCCATCCGTGAATCAATACGTGAGAATATATATATATATATATATATATATATATATATATATATATATATATATATATATATATATATATATATATATATATATATATATATATATATATATATATATATATATATATATATATATATATATATATATATATATATATATATATATATATATATATATAAATATTGTATTTAGAGATGCGTAGATTAAGTGGGGAAGATGATGGTGATGTCGAAGAACCATCTCGTGTTGTTGATGGTGATGATTCTTTGCCGAATCAGCATGTGCATGGTGGGAAACGTAGTATGCGTAAGAGGGCTTTGGTGTGTAGAGGTGGATAGTGACGAAGAGTCTGTAGATGGTAGTAGCAGGGTGGGAATTGACCATGGGGTGCATCTATTCGGACCGTTACTAATTTAAGCGATGTTGTTAGTAATTTAGTTATAGTTATGTAAGTAGATTGATAAGTAATGTGTCTGTTTCGCGACTGGCTGGTAGTTCGTGTGTTGCTATTGGAAAAAAAAAACGAAAATAAAATTGTATAAGGTTGTAATAGGATTAAAAAACAATTGTAAATATTTTAAGCCATGTTTGACTTTGTTGTTTTTTATATTTATATTATTTTATATATTGTATTATGTAAATATTTGTATATTTCATTTATTTCATATTAGTAAGTTATAAATACATATTGGATTGAAATTATTTGTTAATTGTGTTAAAAAATGTTGTAAATGTGACTATTTTCTAATTTGGTTTACAAATTAGTTTCGGTAGAATTTGTATTTATGGAACAAATTATATAGTTAGTGGCTTTTTAAATTTACGTTTTAACGTGTTTAAGTTTTTGTACTTTTGGTGTAATAAATGTAAAAGGAATTTTTATGTATTTTAATTAATATAAATATCCGGATATTTTATTGACCTAAAACGTTTTGTGTTAATGGGATTGTTTTGTAACGTTGTGGTGGAGGTTAATATTTTTTAGAGTTGTAAATTTTTTTTTCCATAAATTTCATCCATCGAGTGTTATGTCGATAGTTAGAACGGGTGAAACACTTTATTTTATATACCAATGTCATCTCTCTATATGTAGAGGTTGAAAGAGGCGTGTTGTGTAAGTTTTTCACTATTTTTTGGTTAGATTGTTAACTCTGATGAAGTGTTTTTTTTGTTCTCTATATGACTTAGTGTCCTGATGAAGCCTGTATCCATGGGCGAAAGCTAGATATTACAATAAATTGCCACTTTGCTTTGAGCTTCAACATCTTTTATTGCTTCCTTTACGGCGATCCATCGAAGTTGGGGTGATCCCAATAATTAACAGTTTGTTTGTATATATATATATATATATATATATATATATATATATATATATATATATATATATATATATATATATATATATATATATATATATATATATCGTCTTCAATCGTTTTGCGTTCGATGGAATCTACACTATAATAAATAGAAAATTCGCCCGGTAATCGTTCTATAATGTTGTCATTAATTTCACAAACAGCCTTATTAGTCTGACATAATATGACTCTATCACCGAATAAAATGTTCGGCCCAAAATCATCAAAAATAAAATGCAATATCTAACGAATAACGAACCCAAATCCGATACATGCACAATTCAATCAAATCGGTTGGCGAAACCCTAACAACCGAAACGTTCACCACCGGTACACTACCCTCGCCAACCTTTAACAACCAATCCGACCAGGACCCCGGAATATCGGAATATAAAACATCCACCCACGAAGCGATAGTTCTCATATTGACTGTTAAACGCAAACATTCCACCCGTCGCCATAAATCCATACATTTCAAAGACATCTGCCGCACCGTTACCTGATTCCCTTTCTTCACAACGGGCAATATTGGCCGAAAATCTCCTCCAAACACAACACATTTTCCAACACACATTACTTCCCGTAAATACCGATCCACACATTCAACAGCATACCGACGAGTCATCGACGCCTCGTCCCAAACAATCACATTCGCATCCTTCGGAATTCTACACGCCTCATTCTCCAAAGGAAATCCACAAGAGGACACATTCCTTCATTCCACCACATCCGTCAATCTAAAAAACATTCATATCTCGATTCAAATTCCTAATTTTTACCAACACGTCGCCCGCAAAATGGCATTCATTTTCAAATTTCTCCGCCATATCTATACGACCTAAACTAAGAGATTTCATAACATAAAAATAAATAAATTTTTGATCGTCATTCAACTTGCTCACGGAATACAATAATATCCATTCTCTCCCAATCAAATAACATTTCCTCCGAAAACCTTATCTCCACGTGTTCATCAATTTCATCATCAACCACAACACACCCCAAACCCTCCAAAATCATCCCGTCCGTCCGTGACCTAGAAAAAATATAATCAATATAATCGGCCGCCAACCGCAAAACATAACGATATCTAATCCCCCGCCTCAAATAATCGTCAACCATGTACCGTTTAACATCGACCCACAACCCTCTCAATTCAACCCATTCCTCTTGAGCTATCAGACAAAAAGTCGCGAAAAATCTACGAAACCGGGACGGATCATCACGCAATGCAGCTTCCTTCAAAGCTTTTCGAAACCCCCCAAGCCCCTTACACAAATTCGCAATCTGACAAGCTTCCTCATATGTTAAAAAAATTACGTCACCGACTGTAATTAAGTTAATAAAACTAACTGGCCCCTTAAGGTGATTTAATAAAATTCTCAAAAAAAAAGTTTCTTTGTTACTATAATCCGGAGTAATATCCAATAAACAACCCAAAATTTTAAGGTGGAGCGAATTGCCTCTCAAGCCATGGCTTTGAAGTTTATCAAGCAATATTTGATTCGACACACAAACGCCTTCGAGGGGTCACAGAATACGGCCGAAACAGACTTCCCCGGCCGCCCTTGAGGCACCTGACGTGTCCCACCAATTCATTTACTGCATATGTTGTATTTCCTAAATCCAAACTGGGATTTTGAGAGAAGATTACAATTTTCCAAGAACGATACTATTCCAATATTACAACATATTTCAATAGGGTTTAGATAGAGAAGGCACTGCGGAGATTGGCCCATAATTGTTTGAATCACTATCCTCTCTCTTCTTGAACACTGGTATTACTCTGAACTGATTTATTATTGTTTAAAAGTTTTTTTTTTTAAGTTTTCAAATATGTCTACCTCAGCACCTGGAGAGCTGTATACACAAAGTGACCTTTGGATTCTGGATTTACTTTAAAACTTTTTTCACATAATAGATCATCTGTGGCAGATATCTGCTTGGCTTGTAGATTATTTTTAATGTAAATCAGAACACCTCCCCCCTCTGCTGTTGTTCCGCAGAATTTATTTGCAATGCTGTAATCGTGCATACCGTAATTTCCGATCGCTGGTTCCGACAACCAATGTTCACATAAACATATTATATCAAAATTCTTGCTTTCAATTTGGAGCTCCAGTTCATCCAGTTTTCTTGTAAGGCTTTGAGTGTTAATTTTAGTGTTTAGTGTTATATTTAGTACCATCATTCTGTAGTTCTGTCTGTCCTCTTTGTAAGATGATTTTTTAAAACTGATTCACTTCTTTGGGCTTCATCTGCTGGATTTGATAGTTTTTTGTATTCATATGTTTTCACCTCAACATTTTTGTTGTAAAAACTAGTGCTGTACATATCATTGTTCACTTTCAAAGGTGATGCTCTCTTTCGACGTTGGACAACAAATTTGTTTGGGAAAAAGGTTTGAGAACTTTTTAACAAACTTGCTTAACGAATAGCGAGGTGTTTGATGTCGCCTTTGCCCTATTCACCATCGTCATACTAACCGCCTGGGCAACAGGAGTTTGTTGCTACAGCCAAAATGGCGGCCCCTTTCTTTCCTTTGCCACATCGTTGCCTGTATTCATGGTCACTTGGAGCCCCGCCGAACGCGTAATTCTCAACGGCATCATCGACCTTTTCAAACTGTCCTGTTTCTTCAAGATGTTCATCATTTTCTTGTGGGCGATCTCCAGGTCTATCGACTGTTTCAGCAGTTGTTGCATGTCCCTCTTCAGATTATCTATACACTTCTCTTGCTTTTAAATCATCTGATGCAGCTCACCTCGATAATTTTCATCATATTTTCTGAATGCAGAACTGCTCGAGGTCCGACCTCGATAAATTCACTTTGTCATTTATCTCAATATCCGCGATTTCATTGTCGACCTGCTTGATCATCTTCGACGCGAGATTATCTTTCCAACTTACCCAACAACAACGGTTTCTCCAACGATATTTTTGCAAAACACACGGAATATGAACTTAACCCAAAAAACAACATACATCACTAACAATAGATAATTTATCATTAGATATTAATAAAATACAATTACAATAAAAAGTAAAAACGCTAAACGCCACTATTAACGGGCAGAAAAAACAATAAACATTATGAAATTGACCGGATTAAAGAATCCGGCAACAATTCCAAATAATGACATCCGGCCAAGGTAAACATTTGACAGGATCAAGGTATCAATACACAAAATGAAAAACCAAAGAACCAAAAACCACCACAGCATCATCCAAAAAGCCAAAAGATTAATGCCATTTTGGGAATGTAGGATAAAATCAGCAGAATTTGCCATTCATCTTTACTAGAGAAAAATCTAAATTACTAAAAAATATCATTATTAATACCCTAGATCTCTTACTAACCCTGAACTACTATCACCCATTTATACTTACATAACTACTATCGTGGGGTCACAAAGGACCCCCCAATTTTTAATCTGCTGTGGTAATTATTTAGATGTAATTTGTGATTTTTTTATTTTTGATGAATGTATGAGTATATAGAAGAGACATATTTAGAAAAAGACAACTTATATTTCAAAAAAATAAAAATATTAGAACATAAATAAGCAACACCTTCATTTTTATATAAACAAAAACAAACAAACAAAAAATTAAAAAACATTGGTACAAAAAGTATATTCTCTGGAAATAAGATTCTCAGAATACTACGTACAGGTGACTTATTGTAGTGAACGAATTTTGCAGATTGTCCTAAGACATTCTGAGCAAATGGTGGAATGTTTGACATCTTTACCCCTGGGACACAAATAGCATCTATCCCTTACAACAGGACCTTCTCGTCTAGGCTGATCATCACGAGTACTTTCAGATGCTAATGCTTTCGAGATTATTGAGCGAAGTTCTCTGGACAAATTGGGCATAGCAAATCTTATTTTCAAATGCTCATTGATAAGACTCATTCTTAGCTCTTTGATAAACTCAGAGCCCTTTTTTTTATTCCAGGATTAGCTGTGTGCAAAATGATATGACTGTTTACCATAGCAATATCCATTATAGTGGACCAATCAATGATTGCTGGGGCCAGATTTGACCCCGCGATAGTAGTTCAGGGTTAATAAAATCTTACACAATACTAACGAGACCGTTAATCTTGACGATTAAATTAGAACTCCAAAATAACTTATTGGGGATGTCGGCAGTTATGTGAGGGGCTAGAGTTGAGAGAAAAAACTCTTTTCTACTACGCGGAGCTTTCGGAAATGTTTACTTCCTTTATCAAGGCTAAAATATGAAGAAAACATTTTACCTGCAGTTGTTAACAAAATTAACTACTTCCAGTGCAAAGTGAGTTAAATAAATGACAAATCAACAACCAAAGATAACATTTTCATCCCTCTTGTGAGGAATAAAAAACAACGACAAAATATTACATCGTGTACAGCAAAAACATTCGAAAAGAGGTTAAATTTAGCAACGAAGTTTTTTGTCGTCTGGAGGAAAAAAACGCGTACAGGTAAAGGTAAAAAGAAATGGGCATCTACGAGGTTTCACCAAAAAGTTTTTTTTTACAACGAAAAACGTAGCGGCCATTTTATTTAAATTTGTTGTTAAAATGTCGGTATTTAAATTTCATTTTTTTCATTATATTGCACCTCACCTTTCACAAGAGATAAAAAATAAGAGTCAGTATGTAAAAGATGTTGTATATCACGTGTAGAGTGAGTGGATTGAAAGTTGTGTCAATGGCTTCGAGAAATATTCGTTTAGAATACTTTGCTTCTGAAAAGAGAACTCCAGAGTTATTAAAGTTAAAAAATGGCCCTCATCCATGCCCATACACACGATCGTTTACCCAAGCCTATGCCACTTTTGTGTGATGTGACTCGACCGTTTAGGACCCGAGAAGTCTGTCCTACGTAAATTTCTTCCCACTCATGACAAGGGATCTACTGTGCATGTTTCCAATATTTTTTGGGAATTTTTGCTTCAATCTTAAATGTCTCTCATCTTTAAAGAGTCACATAACTAAGGGACTGACATTTCTTATGTATGGAACCGCGCGGTATGAGAAAAAATTTTCAGCTACCTCATTGTCGCGTCAAGTTTACGAAAAACCAACCCGGTCTTATCCGCGTAACTAGGTTCGAATAATAATACAAATTAACTTTTGGTAATGACTACATTAGTGAAACACAAATTATACGCAAGACAAAATGCAAATTATCGCGCCTCGTCAAAATTTAATGCACGACTACTTGTTAAAACATAACGAAAACGCCGCCAAAGTTCCCTCCGAACAAATCGGCAGCAAAAAACAAAACCCTTGTGAAAATCTAAAAATAGCACCGACTTTCGCACAAATGATCGGGCCGGCTAAGACCGCAGGCGGATTTCTTTTCGTGCGTCACCAATATCCTCCCACGTTGAGGAACGATAATCATTAAATTAGCGTGACTCAAAAACAAAATTAGGGAGAGACGAACGTAAAGACTCGCCCCAAAATTAAACACGACCACTACGCCTAACCATAATAGGGTCTTCTTTAGCTTCGACTGCATCTTCTGAGCCATCCTCTGGCACCCCTGAATCAATACATTCATGTGACGGACTAGAGGGCAGTGTTGCCAACCAGAAATATACGAATGACGCTACGCCACTACAAAAATTAGGCTACTGTCGTGTAGTCATAGAAAAAAAAATCGGTTAGGTCAGGCGGGCTGAGCGATCATAGTATGTGTTGTTTGGGCTTATGATTTAGGTACGGATCGGCAATTCATTTTTTAAAAATAAAAAACCAATAAAATATCAAAGTTGTATTTTCTTTTCAACAAAAAATCAAATCATAAACGTATATACATACTTAAACTAACTAATTCTAATCTGAATCAGACGTGTCATCTAGTTCAAAGACATTTTCTTTTGGGGCGAGGGACCCAGTTGATTCATTTTTGTTTTTAAATTCATACATGAATTGATTTAATTTTTGAAAATGTGTTTAGCTAATCACATAACTTGTGCAGCATTTTTCTTTGTTTGCAAAATCAATTTTTACTCTAAAAATATCAGTCAGGGTATCTGGTGAAAGACGATTTTTTTTTTGACGTAACATCCGCCATTATGGAAAATACTCTTTCCACGTCCGCGTTGCCATGTGTTAAGCTTAGGATGATCAGAGCAATTATATTGATGTTTTTGAATAAATGCTCATCATTAAAATTTTTCATTTCCAACAAAGTAGTCCAGAACTTAATAACATTATCGCCTAAGAGACTGCTTTTTTCTTCTTCAGAAAAATATACCTTAAGTTTATT
Organism: Cylas formicarius; assembly: GCF_029955315.1. Lineage (NCBI taxonomy): Eukaryota > Metazoa > Arthropoda > Insecta > Coleoptera > Brentidae > Cylas > Cylas formicarius. The sequence continues at coordinate 13,267,732 of NW_026844352.1, read as the reverse complement.
GTATTCAGCAATGGCTTTTACTGGGTCCATTTTCTTTTTAAATTTGTTACAAATTTCAACAAGATCATGTTTTAGATTTACATGAACAACATTTTTTGGTTGTAAAAATATAATATTTTTATAAAAGCTGTCCATGGTAGGCAATCGCTTAAATGCTTGGGCAACGGCTTTTTGATAAAATTTCAAACACTTAAAATTGTTTGTTATCAGCTTTGACACAGTGCTTAAGAAGATTCATGGTATTGGAACCCAAATTAATTTCATCCAACGGAAGGAACACATTTGTATCAAATACATTCAATTGATTAAGTTTAACCTCACTCGTATAATAGGAGAGTTTGACAAAATTTAGACATCTTTACAAATCTTCTACGTTTCTACATACATTTTATCTACAAGAACTTTAGAAGATTGAAACATAGCATTGAATGAATTAAAACTCGGAAGAACGTGTTTTAAAAAAAAAGATAAGCTTTGGCATAGGGATTTTGCATTTCATTGAATATCATATTGCCTACTTGATTTTTACCTTCGAAGGCAGCTACTCGGAAAACTTTTAAAAGAACATCCCACTGATCAATTATCCTTTCAACACAATTTGATAGTGCCAACCATCTGCTTTTGCTAGGGCTTATAATTTTAAATTGAGCTGCCCGCATAAATTGTTGAAATTCTTCAAAGACTGACTGTCTCTTTGGACTTTTAGAAAAGTAATTTGGAGATATTTTACAATAATGCTTTTATATTACTTGGCAATTCTTGGCTAGCAGCAACAGCAATTAAATGGGCTGAGTGACATACACATCCTTTTACGACAATATCGGGATTTTCGTTTAAGAGCTAAGTCTTAAATAATTCCTTGTTCCCAATCAGAGCAATAACCCACAATATTGTTCACGCTCAAATTAAAATCACTCAGACATTTTTTAAACAGGGAATAGAGACCTTTTGCAGACCCCTCATCAGCTTTTATGGGAATTAAGTCTAATAACTCGATTTTAATTCTGTCTTCATAAATATATCTAACTAAAATGCACAGGTACCGATAATTGCCGATGTCTGTACTTTCATCTACAAGAATATAAAAAATGTCTTTCAGTTCACGACATAATGTTTCTTTAACTGTAGATGCAAATACGTTTTTTAAAATGCTTGTGCATTTTGTACGACTTAATTGCATATTTTTGGCGATTTTCAAATCGCTAAAACTTAATTTACAAGTTTCAGTTACATGGTCAATAGAACTAAAGCTAAAATTATGAGATACAGTTAACAAAGTAAATCTGATATCTGCTATTACTTGATTTTTATCTTGTTTAGGAAATTGAAATATTTCAGTAATTGGTCTAGTTATTTGCAGTAAGTTCATATTTTTTAAAAGTCTTTGACTTTTTCCGTGGTTTAACAAATCACTTCTTTTGGTTCCTAAGTTCAACTGACATGCTTTACACCTAGCTTTATCTGGATATTCAGTTGTTTTCTTATTTTCTTTTCATCTCTGACCAATTCGTGCCTCATTGCCTTTTTCTTTTTCGGAGTGGATGATCCGCTTTTCTCTAAATCAGAATCAGATAACTCAGACATTTTGCGTCCCAGAAATAAGTACAAATTATGTGCCTTTGTTGTGCAGATCCAGATATTATGTATGCTGCCTGGATGCATGTATGTGTAGAACAGGTTTTTTGTGACAAACTTAGATTTTATTAATGAAAAACCTGGTCCACCCTGTATATAAATCATATTAAGGTACATACGTTTTTATATGCTGACCTCTCTCACAAAAGTACCAGGCACAACACGTACCGTACAGCAACGTTAAATCGTTGATTTTGTTTTGTTTACAATATTTAATATATGGGAGTCCCAGAAAAATCGTAAATACCAATTAGCGCACTAGAGCCCTCTAGTGTCTCTGCCGCTACCTAACCTTAACACGACTCAAGATACCTACACAGTCGATTTGCCTAGCAATGCCGATTGTCCGTTAAGGAAAAAGCTTAAAACTGTTATTCCATAGATGTCGCTGGTATTGATTTGAGTGTAATTTTGGTTAATAATAAATAAGATTATAATGAAACTAATAACTTCTCACGGACTGCTCATAGTACTTAATAATAAATATTCTGTTTTAAAAGTTTGACGACTACACGCGTCTAAGAGAATTGAAATAAAATCCGCTACGTTTTGCTGTCATTTTGCTCCTCCGCCGCTACACTGCTCTTGGCGGTAAATTCCGCTACGGTTGGCAACACTGCTAGACGGATCTGCTTGTCTTTACCCAGAATTAGTTCGACGACGCGCCCGAGCGGCCAGTCAATGCGTTTATCTTGGTTGCGACTAAGACTACGTCACCCAGTTTTAACGAACCACGTGATTCCTCCCTATAAAAGACGCGCAACTGTCCTAAATATTCATTTCGGATTCTTTGTCGTAGATAATTTTTTAATTTCTGTTTGTACCGTCACTTCCGACGAAGTGAAACGCGGTCAACAACGTCATATTCTGGCAAACCATGTTCAAGTTGATCTATCAAAAACATTGCTGGGGTTAGCGGACAATGACCGTTTCGCAATCACAGATGACGGTTAAGTCTTCGTAATCGAGACTGGCACGTCCCAAAACTTTGCGCAATAACTGCTTTAGAACTCCAACTAATCTTTCCCGAAAACCTCCCCACCATGAGGCGCTTGGAGGAATAAAACGCCAAACGATTCTCTGGCTAGATGAAAATTTCATAACTTCCTGCCAGTTTAGTTGTGACAATATATTTTCGGCGCCCACAAAGTTCGTCCCATTGTCGCTGTATATGGTTTTAGGACGTCCTCTTCTAGCTGTAAATCTTCGCAAACCTTGGATGAAAGAATGCGTGGACATGGATGTTACGAGTTCCAGATGGACCGCTCGATACACAGCACATTCTTTAGATATAACGGTCCAGCCATATCGATTCCAATTACTTCGAACACACAGACATTGCATACTCTGTCCAATGGCAATGGAGGGGCACTCACCTGTATGGGTGTCGAATTGAACGTTTTACATACGTAACATCTTGAAAGCGTAGATCTCAAGGCACGTCTCCCTCCTGTCCTCCAGTACCTCTCGCGAAGCTTGCTCGTAATCCCCTGAATACCAACGTGGGAAGAGTCCACATGCTCCTTTACGATCAACTTCTCCGTAATAGGGTGCTTTTGGAAGCCACACAATATTAAATCTAAAGTCTTCACTGTCTTCTCTATTGGATATTCTACTTTCCGGACGTATTATTATTCCATTCTCATCAAGAAAAGGACAAAGGTGCTTTATCTTTATGTCATGTATAAAACTCTGACTCTGAACGATTTGGAAAATAAACTTCTCTCCTATTTGAATTTCTTCTACAGTCAGATCCCCCACTGCCTTTTGATTGGGGTTTCTCAAATTATGGGTGAATCGGAAGATCCAGCTCATCATCCTAACGATTTTCAAGTAACTTAAAACATAGGATAAATGCCAGAAATCGGTACCGGTATTTGCAAGCGCTTCTTTCTACGTTCATATTCAATTTCTGTGGCATCACATTCAACCCTTTGGTCAGGCCACATATTTGGTTCATTTTGGACCCTCCCACCATCTTGACTCAACAAGTTGCTTCGGGAACAACCTCTAGAAGGTAGGTCAGCCCGGTTTAGATCACCTGGCACGTGTCGCCACGAGCCTGAGGAGGTTAATGATCGAATTTCTGACACTCTGTTAAAGACAAATATTCCCCACTCTTCTTGTCGCTGGATCCATGATAGAACTGTAGATGAGTCAGTCCAAAGGTACGATTTTGCAGCGCTTTGCAGGTTTTTCCTCACGTAGATGTACAATCGAGAGCACCATTTGCTGTTCCTAATAATTCGTTATCGAGTATCGGTATCGTCAACTTCCGGACCGGAGCCACTGTTGCTTTGGCTGCTACAATATGGACAGTTGATATACTACTCCTGACAAAACGGAGAAATATAACTGCGGAAAATGCAATTTTACTGGAATCACTGAAAACATCCAAACTAATGTGTTCTATGTCTTCAGTACCTGTCCCATCCAACGCGGACTTTCTATCTTTTTCAAAACCCATAATCCTTTATACCATTCTTGAAAATGTCGCACGGTGTCAGCGCCAACTGGCTCATCCCAGCTCATTTTCTTTTCCCATAGCTTTTGAAGTAGTAACTTCGGCACCAAAGTCGTAGGACTGGTGAAGCCGATCACATCAAATAACCTCTGCGCCTTGGAAAATATCAATCTTTTGCTTATATTCATGCTATCAAAGCCTAAATCACTCATCAAGCATGCGTCGCTAATTTTAATTACATCTTTGGCCAAATGCCAATTAAGTCCTAGCAATGGCTTAACAGCTGTCTGGTTGCAATCTTCATCATTATACTCCCACCCTCTCAAGTCGAAGCTTGCCTCTTTCATTATTTCAGTAGCCTCGTGTATAAAGCGCAATAAAACGTTTTTATCGGGAACACTCACAACGCAGTTGTCAACATAAAATCCTCGTCGCAACCTCTCAATTGTATAGGGAAGAATACTTGGTATATCCGCCCTGCGCTTTTCGTAAACAATCTGTAAGATGATGGTCAATGGTTGCCCTCAACAAAAAGTGACTACTGTTTACTCCGAAGACCTTGTCTGTGACGATACACAATAAGATTCTGATCAATGTTGATCCATATAAACCTTAGTAAACCACGGTCTTTTTCATGAATGTCTATCTGGAGAAACGCTTTCCTAATATCCGACACAACTTTGTGGTGCGCCCAATACCTTGTCCCAGTTGTGTTCATGATAAAGTGTATTTATTGTCAGAAGTTAAGAAGAAGAAGACGAGGGAGAACGGCGAAATGGTGAGACGGTAGTGGGATACGCTACGCGCCAATTTTGCAGATATTATTTGGTTCATTTTTCTTGTAAAATTACCAAATGTGTAAGCGTGTAATTCAGTTTTAAAAGGAAAATAGAAAGTACGATCTTAGTTGTTGTTTATTTCCGATTGGCTAGCCGAGCCAACACAACTCCGATGGGATATTCTCCAAATCTTAAACGAATGGATGGTATTAATTCGATTAAATTCTCTTCCTTTTGGAGACAATGATTTAGGGAAGGGGCACAGCTAGGGTTACGCGTTGCTCATTTTCTACTTCCCCCTAAGAAATTTCATTAGGCTTTCAAGGCGAAATCCCATGGATGGATTCCCTGAAACGTCAACACCTGGCCTCTGCCAAATTCGCAATAATTCCGACGGTAAACATGACTCTATTAGGGGGAACAACATGGCCGAACATTTATCCGAAACGACTCCCAGTGTTTCTAACTCATTCAACTGCATTTCTAGCCGATCGGATAGAGACGACAACCCTAGTTTTGTCTTTGAAAGCGCATTATTTATTATCAGGGCGAGCATTTCCCGGACTATTTGCAAATCCTCCCGACCGAAACGCGATTTTAAAGCATGCTACTTTTTCATAGTTCTTGCCGACTGCGCGAAAACTTTCAACCAACTCTCTCGCCCTACTACCCGGCACTGTTGATTGAATTAAATATTGAATCTAATCTTTAACGTTGATATCCGGATCTGAATCAATCTTACTAAACTGACCCCAGAATGGCAGCCATTCACGTATATTTCCATCAAACATTGTCACTCTATTGTAGGCAATTTAAATTTTTGGCTACCTGACTGATTTTCCGCGGGACTTACGATGCTACTTCCTGCCATATACGCTTGGTGATCAGAATCATCATCACCTCGAATGGTACTCGATGGCTGCTGTATACTATGGTAGCGCTGTTTCAAAACCACGAACCTCTTCTTGTAGACATCCGTCGAATCCATTTCAGAAGGTATATCCTCTTCACTTGCCTCAACACTTTCCATATATGCAAATATCATTATCTGCCGCTTCCAAAACTTCTTGTTTGCTATGCAAGATTTCCCACAACACATTAACCACTGGAAGGTCGACACTTTCGGCACCCAGCAGAAGCTCTAGCTCGTTCGCACATTTGGTAAAGATAGTACGCAACGAGCTGCGATATTTTTTCTTCTCTTCCATAATGAAACTCGAGACAGTTTCGATACACCCTGTATTATAGTCACTGCGTATTTTTCCACTAATGTTACTGACGGTTCCTGTCACGGTCGCGACTAATGTCGTGTCACGCTTACGAAAAAATTTCCTCGTCTTATCCGCTTAACTAGGTTCGAATAATAATACAAATTCACTTTCAGTAGTGACAATATTAGTCAAACACAAATAATACGCCCGACAAAATGCAACATATGGCGCCTCTTCAAAATCTTAGGGGGGCTATACACAATCAGGCAAGTCTACGCGCAAGTGTGTCCAGGTAAGTCAGCGAGCAAGTGTTAGTTATCTCACTAGTGAAGATCCAAGAATGCTGACCCAGCAGAGTCCTATTTCTACATATAAAAACGTAGTTTAACGATGTTGGCGGAGAGTTCTATCTAGATATGTTATTGTAACACACCATTTTAAACGGTTGAAATTTAAAAAAAGTTTCTAAAACAGGCAACGGTCGTCCCGAGTAGTTAATTTACGAAACGAATTGCGACCAGGTAAACCTCGAAGTTTACCAGTTGGTGGGGTCTGCTGCTGTGCGAAAAATGAAGTTGGCCTCTAGTGTTAAGTTTGAAGCACCTGTAGGAATTGGGCAAATAATATCGTCAACATATTTCTTCAAGAAAGGCATCCGAAAATTCAACATAGGAATGCATGTGTCTAAAAGATCATCCATCACAAACTGGGCAACTATAGGGCTGATATAACTGCCCATAGGAATACCGGAAATCTGTTTGTTAAATTGTCCCTCATATGAAAAAAAATTTGAGTCAAAAATGAAATCTATAATTTTTAGGAACTCTGTAAGGTTTAACGGTATATTGCTAAGAAGAGTGTCAACAGCAAGACTGCTGATTACATAATTTTGTGGAAGTTGTTTATTTTGAATAAACTCAGCAGCAATAATCATTGATAAAATTATATGCTTTGGTTAAGATAATAGAGTTAATTTACTATTTGATGAATTGATAGACGAAATTATAGGTCTTAAGGACAGAGAAGGTTTATGTACCTTTGGAAATCCATAGCATTTTGGAGAAGTATGGTTGTAAATTCTTAAGTGACTAGCCTCTTCTTTAGTAATGTATTTTTTTGAGAGTAAAGAAGTGACTAGCTTATTGGCCTTTGTTGTAAAGAAGAGTTTGAATCTCTCGGTAGTCTAAGAAAACAAGTTTCTAGTATTGATCCGCACTCTGTTTGCAGGTAGGTCTCTTTGTGGTAGGAGTAAGACAAAACTTTTTTCCCAAGGCCAGAAAAGTCTCAATGTCACTAGGTATTTCTATATTCGAAATGTTTTTTAACCAATTATTTGGAGTAATGTTTTTTAACCATTCATTTTTAATGGTTTAACCAACATCTTTTAATGGGTAAACTGCTGCTAAATACATACAGGCAATCTCACAAGAATTTGGTTGTTTAAAAAGTTTTGTGCTTTTTCTATGTGTGCAATGGAAACCAGTTTTATTGAAATTTCCAAGTTTAAAATTTTGGTGTCTAACCTATTTTTGAAGTTATGCACCCTGCTCAGCGTCCTTCCCTGACGTCGAAGAGTGCTTCAATATTCCCAGTATTGTTGGTGATGTAGTTAGGGGAAAGTCCATGCGTTCTGCATTTCAAGAGGAAAATGCATCTGTTTCTCATAAATGCCAACTTGTCGGTGTTACGTCCCCATGTTTTGAAATGTTTAACCATAATTCCTCAGGATGTCTTCGTAGAAGTCGTTAATTTTGACGATTAAGTTAGAACACCAAAATAACTTATTGGGGATGTCGTCAGTTATGTGAGGGGCTAGAGTGAAAGAAAACACTCTTTTTTACTACGCCGAGATTTCAGAAATGTTTATTTCCTTTATCAAGGCTAAAATATGAATAAAACATTTTACCAGCATTAAATTTTTTTTATTTTGAAAAAAAAATTCAATTGGTAAAAAAGTAAGTGGTGCCCATTTTTTAATCAAAAATATTCTATTGGGTGCCTCCTGGGAACCCACTGCACTACATTATTTTAATTTAATTAAATCCTGTCACAACACGCAAGGGTATTTAAGATATTCATCCAAACAAAATTTCTTATTTTTTCATATATATTTAACATATCTATGCTAAAATGCGATTCTATATTAAAAAATAAGAAATTTTGTTTGGATGAATATCCTAACTACGTGTTGTAACAGCAGACTTATTTAGGATTTAATTAAATAAAAAATGGGCGCCATTTACATGTTTACCAATTGTTTTTTTTTCAAAATAACAAAAAAAACAACTTTTTTATATGTTAATTTGTTTTCGTATCTTGCTTCGTTTTCGTGAAAAAAAATTAATTGGTTGTACGGCAATGAAGTTTGATAATTATTTTTAATAATTCCAATTTGTTTTTAGTATGAGTCCAAAGTTTAAAGCATATTTAAGCATATTCTAATAGGGCTTCACTCGTTCATAATTAAATAAATAATTAAATTTGTCTCTCAAGTCTCGTTATTATGATCAACTATTGAATCGCGTCGGGTGCAGCATCGGAAATGCTTAAGAATATTGCCAGAAATTAGAGAAAATGGTGGTAGATATTTAAAATTTTATTATATATTATTTTATGATAATTACATGCATCTACAATCATGTAAAGAAAACAATATACATCTGTATTTCGTTCATCGTGCGATTCCGTTCTTGGTTGGACAATCAATCATGTTGATACTATTGCTGTACTTGGACTTGCGTAGTCTCTACTAGCACAACTTCAGGGCCTACTTCGGAATACCTAGATCTTACATTTTTGTCACTTCGTTCCATCGAGCAGAGATCATTTCCCGATCACTATGTTCCCGCTGAGAAGACCTTCTCTGTACTCTCGGATCCCATTTAGACCGAAATATTTCTGAGGTTGCTCCAGGACTCTCACAAAAATTTTGTAATTATCATCGTAATCGCAACAGACATTTTTCCGCTCCGGTGTAGACGTTCTTGGGAAATGGGACTCAAGAGATCGATTGAAATTGAATGATTCATTTAGACGTTTTGGGCTTTATATATAATCCGAATATTATTAACTGCCTCATAGTAATCCCAATGTAATTAGTTGCTAAGTGGAATTGCATTACAGGTAAGCTGCATTTAAGTCGAATGGGCTTAACGGTCGAACATGAAATTATTTTAATTACACGAATTACACAATAACAAGATTTTGTTCGTACACAATTCCCAAACTTGATAAGGTAAACAAACTGCTAAAAGCAATAGAAATTTTGCAATATTTTTTGCTCATTGCATGGAATTTTAACACATCAAATTTGATTAATTAATGGTAAAACTACACCCGGTGTCTATTGAAATTTGCAATAAAGTTAGGCAATAGCTGGCAAAGATCCGAAATATAACGTGAAAATTCAAATTAATATGATTTGACAATAAATGAAATGACGTTTTACCGATCGGACAACATAATCGCTCCATTTTTCTATTGTCCTTAATTATTTTGATGAAAATAAACGGCTGTGTGTAGCAAACCTTTTCTATAAGTGTGGGGATGTAATTAGATTCAACCTTTGTTGTAAAGATTGAATGTGCTAAATAGAGAGCGCTACCCAATCTGCACTTTGACGTAGCATTGACGTCGGCAGCTAAGGTCATATGACATATCTATATAATTAAACATCGGCTGCTAAGTTTAACTTGAATTTTACTACGATCCATGTCAAAAATACTTTTTTGGGTATCTTGACTTACCAAACAACATTTATCAGACCACCTTAATCTGCAATAATGTCTTTTTAATGTTTATAAGACACCATGTAAAATTTTATTGTCGGTTTTTCCTTTGTCTGTTTCTCGACTAGACCCAAAGCTTGAATTGCACTGACTTTATTTTTCTTTCTTTATCTTTCCGTGAATTACATACATAAATGTAGCAATTCCTGTTGTACTATATATTTATATTTCAGAACAGTAGGACATTTTCCTCAATGTGCAAGACTTGGATGAATCCATAATGGCACCGTATTGTGAAGGAATCCAAGTATTTTTTTCAGAAAATTATACCATGGCCGACATAATAGGAGATCAAGGTCTGGGTGACGATAACTTATTTGCAGTAAAAAATTGGTTTGCCTCTGAAGTAAACGACCTGTCCAAGTCAATTTGAGTAGATATATATATTTAAAGAAGCAAAAACCGCACATAACCTCAATCACCTAACCCCCTCGCAGCGGGGGCCCCCCGTGCGTGGCGGTCCGGCCCGTCCTTGTGTCCCCCCTGGCTACCAGGGTGCGCTCCGCCCCCCGGCGTCCTGTTTGCCCCCGTCTCTGCTAGATGTCGCGCGCTTCGAAAGTCGGCCGCGCAGGGCGGCAGAGGGCGGTGACGGTACGGCGCGGTGACGCGGGGGATCGGGAGGATAATTAAATAAACTTTTAATATATTTTATTTTATTTTATTTATAAAATTGGTCTGGCGAGGAGCTTCTTTTTCTTTTTGTGTCGATTCAGTCGACCATCCCATTGTTCCTGTTGCTTGAGTTATTCTTGTTCCCGTTCCCGGAGGAAATCTAAATACGAAGTGCACTCCTCGCCGTCCCACTCTGTCGACCACCCACCCGGGTAGTCCTGCTGCTGCTGATGTTCCTGCTCCTTTATTTCTGTCGATCCACCGGATTGGTCCTGCTGCTGCTGATGTTCCTTTGTCGTTGTATGTCGTATCGGGAATTCTAACCCCCGGTATTCTTTGTGTGATTTAAATATGTGACGCCCTAAGCGATGCGCCAACATAATATGCGACTTGTCAAAAGGACAAACCGCGATTTTTTCTAGAACAAAACAAAGTACGATATGCAGCGTTTCCTATAAAACACACATTTTTTAAACAAACCTTCCAATAAGTGGGGTTATCAAATAATTTTATTTTTTTTTTTAAGTTATACACGCATACCAAACTTCACGTTTCAATTCACTGTCATTTAAACTATATTAAAAACACTCAATTTAATTCGATTATTATGCAGCGTCAAAAGGTGTATTATTGTCAAAAGGACAAACCGCGATTTTTTTAGTACAAAAAAGAAACAAAAATATGTATATATTTCGCGTTTCCTATAAAACGAACATTTTTCAAACAAAACTTTCAGTAAGTGGGGTCATCAAATAATTTTGATAATGGTTTATTTTGAAAAGTTATACACGCATGCCAAAATTACCTTTTCCATTCACTGTCATTTAAACGATATTAAAAACATTCAATTTAATTCGATTATTATGCAACGTAAAAAAGTGGAGTATCATATTTTAAAAACAGGTAGAAACTAACCAAAAAAGTGATAACCCAAACTGAAACCCACAAAAAAAAAGACACGCACTGTATAAAGGTAATTAAAATCATAAAACTGAGTCTAAATACACATGAAACGTATTTACAACATGACTTTTCTAACAGGAAACCGAAAGTCGCTTTTTTAAAAAAAATTATTTATAAAAATATTTTTCAAAACTACAAAATTAATAGTTTACCGCAAGAGTGTATTCAACTGACTAACTGACAAATAAGCGCAACAACAGTTTTATGTGATTAAAAGCTGACGTGGCAAAATCTAGCTGAGCATCTTCTTCCTATGGGTGTACGGATGGGTCCTGACATAATTCCTCCCTCCTCAGATTCAACTTGAAGGGTTAGCGTGGAAGTTGAACATTGGCTAGCTCGATAACTGGTTCTGGTCTTCTTTCGGCTTTTTTGATATTCCTAATGTTGAGGAACTTCTTATAGCAAGCGTAGCAGCCGGCGATAATCATTATCCCGTAAATGGATAAGGTCCATAGGGTTGGAGACTCGACGAAAGGACTTATAGCGGAGATTTCCGGTTGTTTGTGCAGGATTTGGGCCCTTGTATGCAGCTCGTCCAACTTCACGTCGTGGAGCTCGATGTTAACATCTAGTTGAACTGGTAATTGGTTAATGACATCACCAAATTTGGGTAAAAGTATCGACTGGTACTGGTACTAGTACTGGTTGATTTGTCGCTTACGCATACTCCTTGGCTAGACGATTCCTTACAGTCGGTTGGTACGTCAAAGAAATATGTACCAGTCAGGATGAGAGTCTCTTCTTTATAATTGCAGACTAACTTGATTTCTTCTTTGCGAGGGAAGAGACCAATAAACTGATTGGAACCTTCCGTACGTTGGAATTTTGGCTTAGTGACTGTAATTTGAATTTGTTGACATGTAGAGGTGTTAGCGGCTTCAAGTAGCTGAAGTTCGCAGGGATTATTTTTAGCGATTTCTTGTAGGTTGGCTTCTCCGCAGATATAATATTGTAGTAAAATCTTTTTACAGGGATAGTGTAGTGCAATTTATTTTTTAACAAGAATTTGTTTCGCGGAACTATCGCTTTAAACTGACTCTAATTAAAAATAGGTATTGAATACAGATGAAAATAATCAAAATTGTCGATTTGAGTAGCGGGACCTTTAAAATATATGTTATTTTCTTATTGTTAATGTAACATTCGATATCAATTAAATTTTGAAATTTAAAGATATTTTCCGGAGTTACTGTTAATGGAAACTGTCTTTAATTTAAGTACTTTTCTACTCTAAGGAGTTCTTCAAATAGATCACTTGCTTTTATTATACTTGGATGTACTGTATTTAGCCTTGCAAAGGAGATTGAATTTTCAACACTGAGAATATTATTTCATAAAGGCTTATTAATTGATTCGAGTAATGTACGATAAAGAGTGAATGATCTTCTGTACCCTTAATAAAAATTATTATTTCATTAATTTAATTTTCTAAGATTTTTTCGTTAGTAGTTATTTTGCGAATTGTTGTGTTAAACTGTGTTATTAAATTAATAGAGTTTTGCTGAGCTACGCTGTTTGCCAATTTTTCTTGATTCCGCTCAAGGATTTTAATAAAGGCGTCATAACGTTCGCCGTCAGAAGCATCTAAATTTCCACTAATTGATTTAAATATTGAACCTAGACCGTTAATAAAACCTCTTTTGGACCTTTGAATATCGGGAACTAGTTCTTTTAATTTTATTTCTACTTTTTATTTTATTAGAAAAAGTAGTTTAAAATGATTAATACTTGCATTTTTATATTCAAGATTGGATTCTATAGTTTTCGCTAGAATGGTCGACTTAATTTTTAACTTATCTACTTCTAAAACTATTTGATTAAGATCGTAATAATATATTAAATTAAAAGCCGAATCTTGAATTTTTGCAGACACTAGTTTCAAAAGAATCATATTGGGGTTCGTATTCAAGTTTCTTACTGCAATGTGGCTGCTTGCTTGGAAGCACGTGACAATCGCTGGGAATCTAAAATAATAAAATATTTATTTACTAAAGGTGTATATATGAATAATTTCGAATGGTCTACTCGCGGTAGGGGTAACATTCATTTTTACCTTGACTGGGTGCCGCTCATACTTACTTTGTTGGCAGATTTCGCAAGTGTTGATATATTTTTGTATTGAGTTTTTTAAATATGGCCAATAATATTTACTTTTAATTTTTTGTTCCATTTCCTCGATACCTCTGTGGTTCGATTTTATTTCGTGGTAGTTTTTAATTATGTCTTGTATGTCGTCTTTATTGGTAATGTCGACAAGTTTTGATGTACAGCGTTTTAATTTTAAAGATGGCCATTTAAAATATTTACGAACTACTTCTGTAAAAGTTTCGTATATTTCCGGATTTTCAAAGTAGAGGTGGTATTGAACGTCGGGTATGATGTAGTCTTTGACGAATTCTAAGATATCCTTTTCGAAATGATCTTGAGATATTTGAATTGTAATGCGTTTTTTCTTCCCGAATAATATTATCGTTTTAGGTTTCGTTGGGGAATGTAATACCGACTTAATTATGATTTGATGTGCGCCGTAATTAATTGGGCTTTCTGTTATCGTGATACCTACAGCGGGATGTTGATCTGCGTTCGTATGTATAGTAATATTGTCATCGTCTGGGACATTGGTAGCGTTGTCGGTATCAGGCAGCGCAACCATAGAAATGTTGTCTTGGTCGGGGTCATTTTTATTCGTTTCTGTATAAGACGTTTCAGCATTATTATTTGGAACGTCGTTAATGTCCGGCGGAACTTGATTATTTTCGAGGCTTTTATTAAAATCGTCCATGTACTGATTTAGATTAAAACTATCGTTTGTTTCGTTAGTATGTATTTCTATACGCGATAACGCGTCCGCATTTGTGTTGAGCTTACCCTTCTTGTAAAATATTTTATAATTGAATTCTTCTAGTTTTATACGCAAGCGCAATAATTTTGAATTAGGATCTTTTAGTGAAAATAGCCATTGGAGGGGCTTGTGATCAGTAATGATATTAAACTGTCTGCCAAAAAAGTAGGGCCGAAAATATTTGGTTGCCCAAACTATACACAGAAGCTCCTTTTCGATAGTTGAATAATTGGTTTCGCTATCGTTTAATGTGCTTGAGGCGTAAGCTACAGGTAAATCAGCTCCGATTGGACCCTGTGACAGTTCAGCACCTAAAACGACATTACTCGCATCGGTTGTTAACGTAAACGGCTTCGAGAAATCAGGATACTGTAGAATTGGTTGGTTTATTATAAGATTTTTACAAGTTTCGAAACACTTAATGAATTCATTATTATGATAAATATTTGCACCCTTTTTTAAGCATTTTGTTAACGGTTTAGTTAACTTAGCGAAATTATTAATAAATCTGCGGTAGTAACCTAGGAGACCTAGAAAATCTTTAATTTCTTTTGTTGTTTTAGGAATAGGATAGTTCTTAATAGCTTTTATTTTATTTTATTTTACGCAAAAACTCGGACTTGTAAAACTGTATTTTAAAATTCGCTTCTCGAAGTCTTTGGAAAACATCGCGTAATTTTTCTACATGTTCTTGTAATGATGTCGAATAAATAATGATTTCGTCTAAATAAACCGCACACCGTTCGTTTTGGAGCCCGCGCAGCACGTTTGTCCATAACGCGCTGGAAGGTTGCAGGTGTGTTTTTGAGCCCGAAAGGCATTCTCAGATATTCATAATGCCCTTGATCGCAATTAAAAGCTGTTTTTGGCACATCTTTTTCACTCATTTGGATTTGGTGGAACCCGCTGGCGAGATCTAATGTAGAAAAATATTGACATTTACCCAATTTGTCCAACAAATCGGTAATAGTCAATAGTTTTCTAATTAAGTTTGCGATAGTCTACACATATACGCCATTTTCTGGTTCCACTCGCGTCCAACTTTTTAGGCACTATCCAAATAGGGGATGGCCAAGGAGAATTACTTTGCCTTATTATTTTTTGATCGAGCATTTTTTTAATTGGACGCGCAACTTCTGCTTTATGTATGTACAGATATCTATAGGTTTTTGTGTATATTTGTGTATTAAATTTTGGTTCGTGATTATAGGAAAATTCGTAAATATTATTTAGGTCGATTTGTTATAAGAATTCCCTGTTAAATTTTTCTACAACTAACGGTTCAGAAAAATCGATGGTAGCTTCTTCTGTCGAGTTATTTAAAATAGTGGTTAAGGCTATACCATTTTTCGAAATAGATAAACTTTCGGGGATTTCACAATTTCCAATTTTTTGATAGGGAATAATAATTTCACCGTTTTTTATAGATGTTTTAATTTTGATAATTTGTTCGCATCGAGGGCTGATATTGATTTGATTAAGATTTTTGTTTTTGTTTCGATAGAGTAGTTTAATTTTAGTATATGGGGTGTATAAGTGACCATTAGCAAAGTCTAGATATATTTTTAAAAATTGGAGATTATCTACACCAATTAGGCCATCAAATATGTCATGAAATTTAAACAAAAAGAATTTTAAAATATTTTGCGTAGGCATCTTAAATATTTTGGAAGAGGGTAACAATGTGCTATATTTATGTGCTGAAACTTGATTGCCTCTTGCCACTATAAATGGATCTTCTTTTACATTTTTCGAGTAATACTTAAATGCTAATGAAGGTGAGATGAAAGATCTTGACGAGCCACAGTCAATGAGAAACTTAAAGTTATGTTCAGGTAGTACGATATAAGGTAATTTACTAATGTTTATATTGTTACGGCAAAATACACGATCGTCTATGGATTGTCGTCTTGTAGAGGCGGTTTCGAAAAATGTTGTTCAGTTTCTTGTTCAATTTGAAAATTGTGGTCTTGGTCAAATGTGTAAGGTGGGTCATTGTTTTCGGGTTCTTGTTCTAGATATTCGCAAAATTCTTCAGTGTTTTCGCCATATTGTTCGGTATTATGCAATTCTTCAAAAGTGAAGTTCCTAGGTTGTTGTGGAAAAGATTTAAAATAGTATGTTCTTGAATTAGAGGGTTGGTTAAAGTTATTTGATGGGTTTCTAAAATTATTGCTGGTATTTTTTGTGGTGATACTCATTGGAGTAGGTTTTGGCGACGGTTTATTTTGATTAGGGCAGAAAACATTTTGATTTTGGGATTTCCCGAAAACTTGTGAGTTTGTAAAGTACTTCGATTGTCGTGGGTGAGGTCTTGGTTGTATATTTATCGGTTGCGAGGGAAAATAATGTTGGCTTCTAAAGAGATTATTTGGCGTTTGACTATTAAAATTATATAGAACGTTTGGCTTAAAATTTGGTCTTACAGAAGAGTCTTGTAGTATTTGGTTTGAAGGTCTTAAATTTTGCATAGGCAGTTTAGGTACTTTAGAGTAATTTTGGAAGTATTGATTGTTGTATTCGTCATTGACGAACTGCAAAGCTTCAGCAAGGCTTGATGGATGCATACAACGGATGTTCGTACCTAGAGGCTCTTTAGGTTGGCCATGTGGTCCTACCAAATTTCTGCCTCCTTGCGAAACCGGAACGATTTGAGAACCAAGTTCCGATGAGCTGCTGATGAAATGTCTCCGACAGGTTTCCGATAAATCTTCTTAACACCTACACCAGTCACTCAACAAGTTCCAATATTCCGATAAATCGTAGATACGAAAAGTCTACAGATCGATTCGACAAACTTCGGAATATCCTACCGTCTGCGCCACTTTTCTAACAGGAAACCGAAAGTCGCTTTTTAAAAAAATATATTTTTCAAAACTACAAAAATTAATAGTTTACCGCAAGAGCGTATTCAACTGACTAACTGACAAATAAGCGCAACAACAGTTTTATGTGATTAAAAGCTGACGCGGCAAAATCTAGCTGAGCACCTTCTTCCTATGGGTGTAGGGATGGATGGTGACATAATTCATGTACTCCCTTCCAGGGTTGAATTAAAAATAGAAAAGTAACTTAAAAGTCGAAAGGTCTTCTACCCACAAGCACCAACGCTGATTTGAATAAACGCGATGTTGTCGCCAGACAACCGTGCAGGTAGGAGTCTCAGGGTCAACATGCTTTCAGACGGGAACGACTTGAGACGCAACCGCTTCGGACATTGGATGCACGTATATTGCCGCCACAGATCAAGGTCAACTTGCTTTCATTTTTTTACAATCTCCGTATGGGATGTGGAATTTCAAAACGCCTCGAGTCTAAATGTCAAGTTGTTTTGCTTGTTGAGAATAAGAATTAATTGCCCGTTTATATTTGCTCCGTGGAATTAACGTAATGGGAAAAATTTGTTGCATCGCATGTGGAGGTGTCTTTGTTTGTTAACTTTTACAAAGTATTCTTGGTTCCAACGCACCGTATAAATGCATCTAATTTTTCTCTGCTTTGTCAGTAGTACTCAAAACTAACTTAGTGATTTGGTGTTCGTACCAAAAAGCAGTAAGTACCTTTTTTATTGTTTTATTTTAATTCTTTAACATTTGTTATTATTTTATAAAGGTCTTAAAGATCATCTTAGTACTCTCAACCCGTAACCGCAACTAGAATAGCAGCAAGCTTAAATGTAATTTTTTTATTTTTTTATATTTGAGATAAAATGATAATTAATAATAATTTATAGATGAACTTAAGTCAACTGAATCAAACCTGTCTTGCAGAAGGTGATTTTGAACAACCGATTGTCAAACTGCATGAATTGCCGATAGGCGTTCCGTTCAAAATTACTAGAGCCAAAATTGTTAACACAAAATTTGGCAATTCCGTGTTGTTGCAATTCGAAAATTCCGTTGTATTTCTTCCTACTCACGTGACAGAAAGAAGCTTTCCGTGCGAGACTAGAATACTTAGCATCGGGGGAGTACAAACTGGTCTACAAGATGTCCAACTCTTTAAAAAAATTCAAAAAAATTCGAAATTAATCAACATATTATACAGGGTAAGTCTTATTTACTGTTGTATTTATATAATAAACCAAGATGTGGGTAAAGCAGATCATTCATAGAGCGCAACTTTTAATTTTAACTTTAAAAAAATTAAAAACGCATATTTCCGACAAGTTCACTCTTAGAGATAGTGATGTGTGGCTTAGGAGACTAAATAAAAATATTGAATCTTGCAACCAAATCGTTTCTAACGAAAAGGATTTATCTATTGGGTTAAAAAGAAAATTACAAACTACAATTCAACATCTGAAAGCTATTAGCAAAATTATTCTTAATTATTAACATAAGCATTTTGGATTGGGGTTACAAAGTAGCAGCCGCGAGACAAACACACATCAAATGGTTGTATGGGAATCGGTAGCGTCGTGTTTTCAGGGAAGAGTTCAGACCGGTGTCATAATTAATTTACCTCATAAACATTTAGTTCAATTTTTAAACGATTGTCGTCCAATTTTTCAACAAAAAATTAGTA
Source organism: Cylas formicarius (assembly GCF_029955315.1). NCBI lineage: Eukaryota > Metazoa > Arthropoda > Insecta > Coleoptera > Brentidae > Cylas > Cylas formicarius. Next base: position 13,248,908 of record NW_026844352.1, on the reverse strand, counting down.
AAATTTTAACGAAATTTTTATTGCTGAAAGTAAATACAGCATTTTGCGGTGAATTTGTTAAGGCAAAAAATGATGTCCAAGGCGAAGTTGATGTTAAATATCGGAGTACCGGAAATGCTGTGATTGATTTAGGAACAGAATTGAACGATTGGTTTGTTGAAAATATGCAAGATAAAATTTTAAATCAAATGTCAGTTTGAACCTGATTCCGTGTGGGCTTTAAATAATATTATTTATTTAGAGATTAACATTAATAAATTTGAAATGGGTAACGGGTCACCCTTCGTTGAGTTGGCCAAAGAAATTGCGAATAAAAGGGCTTGTATTAATATTAGAAATGACGATCAAGCATGTTTTTATTGGTCGGTTGTGTGCGGACTCTTTCTAGCACGTTTTCGTCAGTAATTACCCTCCGCATATCCATACTACAAAAGTGTTTTGAAAACTGAAAATTTACAAACACCTATGCAAATGAATAAAATAGGTAAATTTGAAAAAGACAATGATATTTTCATTAATGTTTATATCTTAGAGTTAAATAAAAATGAAAAACAAGTTTTTATTCCGTGCAACCTGCACGATTAACAAAAGAAAAACGCGGAAAACATTCAAATTTGTTGTTAATACAAAATAAATATTATCCAAAAGTTAATGATTTTGATCCTGATTCGCAAGATAATGATCATGAAGAAATAAAATATCACTATTGTGACATTAAAAATTTGTCTCGATTAGTTTCCTCACAGCTCAGTAAATATAATCACAAGAAATACATTTGCGATAGGTGTTTGAATTATTTCAGTAACGAAACTCTTCTACATGATCACGAAACACTGTGTTCCAGTTTCAATGAGTATAAAGTGTCTTTTCCCAAATATGATCATGTTGAATTTCGAAACCACATATACAAACAAACGACTCCGTTTGTAATTTACGCCGATTTTGAAAGTCAATTGAGAAAAGTAAATTTAATAATTTCAAATAAAACCTCGAAATGCCAAAAGCACGAAGCTTACAGTGCTGCATATTACTTTAAATGTTGTTATGATGATTTAATATCATTTTTCAAAAGTTATCGTGATCTAGATTGTATTGATCGGTTCGTGGAGGAAATATCTAATTTATCAAAATTTGTTCGTTCAAAATTTAAGGATATTGTACCGATGGATAGTGAAATTAGTCTAGATCAAAGTTCGAGCCATTGTCATATTTGTGAAAAACCTTTTTTAAAAGATGTTATTGTTCGTGACCATGATCATTTTACTGGAAAATTTAGAGATTTTGCCCATCAGGCTTGTCATTTAAATTTTAAAAAAATATTTGTAGTGCCCGTAGTATTCCAGAATCTTTCTGGATACGATAGCCACTTCCTACTTCCGGTTTTAGCAAAAAAAAGCTATGTATCCATAGTTCCGGTTAATAAGGAAAAATATATCTCTTTTACATATTTCGAACCTGATTATAACATAAAATTTAGATTTTTAGATTGGTTTAGATTTTTGAGAGCTTCTCTTTATAATTTAGTTTCCAGTATGGATAAAAATGAATTATCTATTTTAAGAAAAGAATTTTCCGATCTCGACGAATCAAAATTAAATTTATTGTCCCAAAAAGGTATATTTTGTTACGATTACATATATCGATCATATAGACAAATTAAATGAAACAACTTTACCGCCGATTGAAGGAATTCTATAATAAATTAAGTGAAAGCAATATTAGTGCAGAAAAATATTCCCACGCACAAAGTGTTTGGTTGTTGAAATAAAAAAATTAGGCGAGTATTCAGATTTGTATTTAACAACCGACGTTATTCTTCTGGCAGATATATTCGAAAATTTTCGAAAAACTTGTATGGCACAAAATGTCGTTTAGAACTTTTGCGCGACATTGACCAAATTATGTTTATCGAGCGGGCTATACGAGGTGGAATTTCGGTGTGTGTTGGTAGATACGCGGAGGCCAACAATAAATATATACCCAACTACGATTCATCCAGAGATGATTCCTATAGCATGTACTTTGACGTCAATAACCTCTATGGCAAGGCCATGTGCGAGCCTCTTCCTTACTGAGGATTCGACTGGATGTCTCATCATGAGATTGATTCATTTAATGTCATTAACATTCCAGATGAATCTTTCCAAGGATATATCGACCTGGAATACCCGCAGAAATTACATGACACATAGAGATTTTGCATTTTGTGCCGAACATCGAGTGCCCCCCAATTCAAAGTTACCAAAACTAATGATTACTTTGTATAATAAAGAAAAATACGTCATACACTATCGTAATTTAAAACAGGCTCTCAAAAACGGTCTCGTACTAAAGAAAATTCACAAAATATTAAAATTTAACCAATCTCGTTGGTTGAAATGTTATATCGATCATAATAATAAATTAAGAACCCAAGCAAAGACAAAATTTGGTATAAATTTATACAAATTGTTTAATAATGCCGCTTACAGTAAAACAATGGAAAACATTCGCAAGCATCGTATTGTTAAATTTGTTAAAGCGTGGGATGGCCGCTACGGTGCGAAAAATTTAATTTCTAGTCCTAGATTTCACAGTAGAACCATACTTGATAACAATTTGTTGCTTATAGAATTAAAAAAATCGGAGCTTTGCTTTAATAAACCACTTTATATTGGAATGTCCATATTGGATTTGTCGAAAACGACCATGTACGAGTTTCATTATAATAATAATAATAATAATAATAATAATAATAATATGTAAAATTACGGACAGTTTCATTTATAATATCAAATGTTATGACGCATATGAAAGCGTTATTAAGGCAGATTTAACAAAATTTGACACGTCTGATTATCCTAATGACAATCCATATAATATACCGCAAATAAACAAAAAGGTTCTGGGGTTGATGAAGGATGAGACTAATGGCCATTATGCGGGGTTAAGGTCGAAAATGTACACTTTCAAAATTTTAACGGGTTCGGTAGTTAAAAAGTCAAAGGGTATTCAGTACAATATTGTAAAAAATAAAATTTCATTTGATGACTACGTGGAATGCCTAAAAAATTTAAGGGAAAAGTACGCCTTGCCTTGAGTCCTTTAGACGATAAACGTTATCTTTTGCCGAATACATATGAAACGCTTCCGTGGGAACATTATAAAGTGCCGTAATTATTTTTTTAATATATTTTTGTTACAGATTATGGTCAAAAAACTTACATTAGAAAGCCTTTGTATTATAACAATTTGCGAAAATATTAGGTGTAGTGCTGATTTTTTGCTTGTCACCCTTACCTTGGAAACTAACGTTACTAATATTTAAATATTATTCGAAATATAGATGGAGGTACCTTAAACAACTAGCGCTCCAGTCTGATGAGTATTCTTTATTAAATTTAGAAATCATTCTGTTGAATAAGACATTTGGATCGTCTTACAGAAATAGCATTTTGGCATCTCCAACCATTGATTTTGACGGAGAGTCCGCTTACTCTTATTGGGTCAGTTATTACATGATAAAATATTCGGAAATTTTAGTTTGTAAATCTTGCCACTTTATATTTCAACTAGCTAAAAAATTTAAAAAGAAGAATTTTAGACTTCTATTGGATCACTATCATTTACAGCTGGATACAGATAATTTGAATGATGTATATCACGATAAACAATTTTGCTGTCAAAGCTGCTTTGAAGAAGTTTTGTTCACTGTAGAAACTGAAGATGAATGTAATTTAATGCTTCACGGTGAGGGGAAATATGGAAAAAAGTTACGCTTTTCTGATAGCAGATTGAACTATTAATACTATGGTTTTATTATAAATATATAACTATAAATAAGGCTTTTATGTAGTGATGTATTGTATTCCATTGTATTACAACAAGAATAAGCATGTATATATTTTGATGGTATTTTATTTTTTAACACTACCACCACCACAACACCGCATAATAATTACACAGAAGTTTGTAATTGTATAATTTATTTATTATATACATTATTACTTCTTTACGGTTTCGTTAAAAACTAAATTATTAAATTGTTCTAGTTTTCTTTTGCACTCTTGCGCTTGCAGCCGCGCCACTTGCAAGTCTGTATTACAAAGCGCAATTTGTGTTTCAATTTCGTTGATATTGCACTCTAATCGCACCAACTGAGACGCCAAGTATCTTTAAATTGAAGGCCTCACAAATGACACTTTTTCTTTAGCGTCCGTGAACACTTCGAGCTAATTAGTGGACGACGTTGGAGCTGCAAACGCTTTACTTGTGGTAGTTTTCTTCTTGTGGGATACGACCGACGCACTTTGTTTTCGTTTTGTCCCAGATTTTTTGTTTTGTTGCTCTACACGAAAAAAATATCAAAACCTTTAAATCGTTTATTACAAAAGGAAATGCCATTTAATTTTGATAAAGAATGCTATCAGGCTTTCAACAATTTAAAAAAAGCTTTAACTAACCCTCCAATTTTACAATATCCTAGTTTTTTAGAACCATTTATTCTCACGACAGATGTAAGTTCATTCGCTATAGGATCTGTATTGTCACAAGGTCAAATAGGTAGAGATTTACCAATAGCTTATGCTTCAGGAATATTAGTCTCGGCCGAAACCAATTATTCAACAATTGAAAAAAAATTACTAGCTATAGTGTGATCCATTAAATATTTTAGACATTATTTTTATGGAAGAAAATTTAAACTTGTAACTGATCATCGCCCATTAACATGGTTGTTTTCAATTAAAGATCCTGGTAATAGATTAGCAAGATGGAGATTAAAACTCGAAGAATATGACTATGAAATTGTTTATAAACCTGGGAAAATAAATAAAAACGCGGATGCTTTATCAAGAATTAAAATAAATCAAATACAAAAAAATATTAACTTTAACTCAAAATTATTAAATGAACCTGGTACATCAAAAGATAAAGAACGAACCTTATCAAATAAAACTGAAATCCAAAAAGAGATAACTTGTCCATTGAGTCCTAATGAAATTCATAATGAATTTGACAGATTTATCCAATTATATCAAACGAAGTCATTAATCGATTATTCAAAAATAGAATTTTCAAATGAACAATTGTCAGATGAAGAACTTAAAAATATTATTATTATTTTTCAACAAAGTCAACTTAACAATTTACATTGTAAAATAATCGACGATTTATTTGAAGATTCACCACAATTTTCAACCGACAAAATAAATATTTTATCTTCTAAAACGATAAAGAAACGTGACTATTATATTATTGTTCTCTCTTTTGATAACGAAACTGCAGTACCAGAATTATTTAAAATACTTTGTAACACTGATCTTAGTGAAAACAAAACGTATTATGTCGAAAACAATATCATGTTACCTATTCTCGAAATGATATCTTTTATTTTCGCCGATAATAAAGATTTAAAACTAATCGTTTGTCAAAATGTTGTTACGGTCATTGTAGACAAAGATCAGATATCAATCAAAAATATTGTGGAAAAAGCAATCTTCACCGCGGAATAAATGAAACATTTAGACGAATTAAAGAACAATATACATGACTAAAGATGATGAAGTCTTTATTAAAGGGTGTGAAATCTGCCAAAAAACTAAAATTAATCGCAAAAATTTAACAAATCCATTAGTAACTACTGAAACTCCAAAAACGCCGTTTGAAAAAATTAATATTGATATTTTAGAAATTCCAACAAAAAATTATATTCTAACAATTCGACACGAATTAACAAAATTCACTCAAGCTTATTCAATATCTGATAAAAGTTCAAGATCGGTAGCAAGTACTATTTTACTCCACTTTCAACATTATGGAGTACCACTAAGAATTCATTGTGACAATGGTAGAGAATTTAATAATCAAATAATGTTTTGTCCGCGCGGAAACGAACTTTGGCCGCAGCTGGCACAGCAAGAAGTCAACAAATTACTCAAGACAGGATCAAAAGATTTTAGATTACTTGGTAACGCTCTATTCTTCACCGTTAGCGCTTCCGCCAATTCGTCAAGAACCCTGTTAAAATTTTCGAACGGGAGGGTTTTCTTAGTAACACAGCCAATTTTTCTTATTTAGGATCTTATTGCACTTACAGGTCCCTAGGTACAGTTAGCACAAGCCATTAAAAGGATATTTCTAACATAGTATTGGGAAATTCCGTGTAGTGGTGATTATCTTCTTCCAACCTTGTATATAATGCTCCTGCGTCGTCTGCGTTGGTCTTGTGGCGGCATTACACGCCAGTGCATGTAGACACGTTTGCATACTTCCTTAGATTGAGACCTTAGTACTTCTTGGATCGCTAGAGGCTTCTCGGAGTTGTAACGGTTATTACAGCCATCGGTTTCGTTCGTCCTGCTATATTCCTGCGACATCCCTCTCACTCGAGGCTCCGTAGCATCGTCTGTCTCTATTCTAGTTGTTGCTCCTTAAAAGGAGAGCGAACAAATCGGTAACCAAGGCTCTAAGAGAAAACATGCACTACGTGGTTATTTCAGGTTAGTTGGTTGCTGTTCCCCGTATCTGGTTTGTTATGCATAGAGGGAGCATTTTAGTACTTACCTGGCTGTTATTTGTACACATCTCTCTGGTTCTTGACGTAGTAGTGGAAGACTTTTAGTATTTGGATTGCCAGCATTGTTTACGTCCTTCGCCTCGCTGACAGGTGTATGGCGGTGTTGCCGGAATGCATAGATTTCATGAAGTGCTCCGTGGTTCTTTCCGATGTAAGCTAGTCCAATAGATAAAAATTACTTTCTCTTGGTGGTTGGCCTAGGGTTATGTGTTTACTCGTTTAGCGCAGGTGTCATTGCGCTACATGTCATCCTTTCCGTAGCACACAAGCATCATTTGTCTCGTGTAGTCGTAGCTCATACAATTTGCGAAACTTGGCAGCGTGTATCTTTGGCGCCTTCTTTAGTTTGGAGAAAGGCCGTAATGTTCCGAAAGTAAGAGATACTAAAGTGGATTCTTCGCGTGTGTGAGTGGGATGGATAGTGTTTTCGGTTTTACGACGTACTTCCGGCAGGAAGTCTCGCGGAGCAATCGTTTAGCCATTTTGGGGAGTCGTTTAGTAGCAGTTGTGGTGGATAGTGTTGCTGGCGGTTCGCTTGTATTTCTGTGGTGAAGAGCACTCGGAACCCATTTTGTTGGGGAGTAAAAAGCGAGAACCGCGCTATAGCGGGGTAACTAATAAGTTCACTTTCCGATTAACCGACTTTACCTTTTCCTTTTACATCTGACTTATTTTATTTTCTATATATATACTCATGTACCAACATTTGTATAATTAAACTCTAATACTGTGTCAACAGAGTTTGTTGTTGTTGTGACCTCTCATCGAGGTTGGGGTTCTCAACTCGAATAATCACTTCGTATTTAGTGGGAAGCCGAGTGCACAGTGATAAAATTCCATCTCCTTCGCGGGTTAGGTAGTGTATAAATACGGGGCGCCCTTATAAAAACTCCCCACGCCCTCCTCCACTGTTTAACAGCTGGCGGCCGCTACCAATATCTTGCCAATACTGTGTCTATGAGTGACCCCATCCGACTTCCGCTTGACTGAGGGTCTTGTTTTAAAATATCGCCACATTTTTGGCGCCCAACGTGGGGCCATTATTTTTTTTTGGAAGCCATTTTTTTGAGGCTATTAGTATTGTTGTTTTTTTCGTTTGGCAATTTAAGATTTTAAAACTTGGTTGACATGTGTATTGAGAGTAGCGCGTATACGATACCGATAACTAACTAGTTCTTGATTATTTTTTTATTTTCGTTCGGCTTAACCTGCACGCGTTGTGTTGTTTAGTTCAAGCGTGTAAGTGGACTTCTGGTATATATGGTGATAGATAGCGTGATATATTGGTAAGAAGTAATTGAGAGTTTAGTGGTGAGTGGTAGTCTATAGTGTCATTTAGGGACTGCTCACAACGTATTTGATTCGTATAAGCTCGCAGCAGGATGGGACGCCGTATGAACGTAAACTGCCGTACGAAGGACGAACTGACGTATGAGCTGACTTGGAGAGGTATTGTTCTGGGGACAGTTGAGCAGATGAGAAGCTCCTTAGCTATGGCTAGACAGGTTGAGAGATCTGGCGATTGCCTGCACTATCCTACATATTCCTTCAATTTCCAAAAAGATTCGTGGAAGGTTGCAAAGAAGTTGGACAGCTTGCTACCACATCTGGAAAGGTTCTCAGGCTTTAGCAAGAGTAATGAGTATATGAGGCTCCAGAGCAGAGTAAACCACGTACTGGGCAGAATCGATAATATAACACCGACTAACGCAGAGGAGAACAGTGTAAAGGCAATATTGGTAGCCGAAGCATTAACGACTCTGGGACGTTTGGAGATCAACGCGACTGACTTAAGAGGTAGCGGTGACTCAGACGAGGACCATGCGTTGAAATCCGTAGTACCACAAGGCCGGACGGATCATCAATTGCACCACGTGCAATTCCAAACACATCAGGCGAACCAGCCTCACGGAGTTGAGCAGACAACGTTTAACTCGGTACCCTTGAGTCTAGCCGTTCTCCACTGTACTTCGTCCGCCCGCCAGTACGCAGACTTCTTACAACCCTCAGCCCATGGCCGCCTCTTCTCCAGTGTCTGCAGAGATTTTAATGCAACAAGCTCATTCCTTTGGCCATGGAGGCCACATTAAGCCAATTCTTCCCCATAAGTGGAACTTGAAGTTTTCGGGCGATAAATGCGGGATGTCGGTCACTGCCTTTTTCGAGAAGGTGGAAGAGCTTAGCTGTGCGATAAACGTTAATAAAGCAATTCTCTTGAATTCAGGGATAGACCTTTTCGAAGACCGAGCATATGATTTTTACTTGGACTGCCGTGGCGAGGTATACACTTGGGATCAACTTGTGCAACGATTTAAAGAAGAGTATCAAGCTCCGTTCTATAGCGAGAAATTGCTGGAAGAGATAAAAAGGCGTACCCAAGGTCCGGATGAAACCATTGGTACATATCTGACTGTGACGAATAAGTACTTCCAACGGTTGCAATGCTCAGTTTCAGAGGCAATAAAATTGACTATCGTACTGAGGAACATTTCTCCCATATACAGAAGCCAGCTTGGAGCTATGCAGATTTCGAGCCTCTCGGAACTCAAAACTTTGTGTCGAAGGATCGAGCAGAGGATGCAAACGGATTATATGCCCCCTCCTAGGAAAAATCAATCACTCGAGCCTGATCTAGCATATACAGGTGTGGAACCGGAGATGGAAAGAGATATACGAAGAGTGGACGAAGTTAGGGTTTCTACAGAGCAACAGAGAGCTAGTCCTGCAAGTCCAGTCCGGGTCAAAGATGTCATCTGTTACAATTGTAACCAACCAGGTCACCGTTCTGTAGGTTGTGCTGCCCCAAAAAAGATTGCTTGTTTCGGTTGTAGTAGAGTAGGGGTTACCAAGAGGAATTGTCCTTTGTGTAATAAGCAGGGAAACGCAAATCGGCGCTCGTAGGAAGTCGAACTCCGAGACAGCCGTTAATTACACCGACCGATTCCTTCACTCCTATCTTAGACTTTATATTAAGACATGCCGGAAAAGACGAAAGACCTTATTTGGAAATTGACATTTATGGGCATACGCCGGAAAAGACGAAAGACCTTATTTGGAAATTGACATTTATGGGCATACGTTACTCGGATTGCTTGATTCGGGAGCGTCGCGGACATTTCTGGGAAATGGTCAAGAGTTTGGGTGTTACACTTTATTCGAGTAATAAATCCTTGTGCACCGTAGCAAATGGACAGAGTGCGGAAAGCATCGGAACTGTTCAGCTGCCGTTACGACTGAGGGATAGTCTTCGTTTAGTGGAGGTTGTTGTGGTTCCTGAGTTACCTCATACACTTATTTTAGGCACAGATTTCTGGGTTGCGATGGGTATTGTGCCGGATTTACGTCAGAATGAGTGGCATTTTTCGGATAATCCAGATTCTATTTGTTCACCTCTGAGCAATTGTCCACCCTCACTCCTTTCGAAAAACAACGCTTGGATAAACTTGTCAACAAATATAAGGCCCTCATGGGAGAGAGCCTCGGCTGTACCAACCGTGTAGAGCACAAAATAGAGACCAAAGCGGCTCCAATTCGCCAACGTCCTTACAAAGTATGACCGGTCATTCAGAAACACATAGATGACGAGATTGAAGAAATGTTGAGATTAGGGGTCATCGAACGAAGTAATAATCCTCGGGCTTCACCAGTAGTGTTGGTGCAAAAGAAGAATACTAGGAAATATCGATTTTGCGTGGACTACCGCAAGCTGAACAGCGTAACCGAACGTGACAGTTACCCACTACCACTAGTCTCGGAGATCCTGGACAAACTCAAAGACGCAAAGTACCTGTCTTCACTTGACATTAAAAGCGCATTTTGGCAAGTACCAATTGAAGAGTCGTCCAAGGCCATGACAGCTTTTATTTGTAGAAGGGGCTTGTTCCAGTTCAAGAGAATGCCATTCGGCCTCCATAACGCACCAGCCACCTGGCAGAGACTTATTGACAACATAATTGGCTATGATTTGCAGCCTTACGTTTACGTTTATTTAGACGACCTTGTCATAGTGACGCAGACATTCGAAGAGTACCTTAAGATACTGGGGGAGGTGTTGCGAAGACTGAAAGAGGCGAACGTCACGGTCAGTTGGGACAAGTGTCAGTTGTGTTGACCGGAGATGGTCTATTTGGGTTATGTTGTAGATAGGTGAGGTCTTAGAGTTAACCCAAATAAAGTAAAAGCTATGGTAGAACTTCCCCGACCTAGGACAGTTCGCGAAGTGCGTGGAATTGTAGGCACCTTTTCTTGGTATAGGCGTTTTGTGGACAACTTCTCATCTATTATCGCCCCGATCACCGCGTTGACGAAGAAAAACCATAAATTTGACTGTACCCCGGAATGCGATAAGTTCTTTGCTAAGATTAAAGAGTTATTGGTTGCTGCTCCGATTTTGACGTGTCCCGATTATTCAAATGAATTCGTAATACAGACCGACGCATCGGGTTATGGAATTGGTGCTGTGTTGACCCAACCTTGTCCTGAGGGCGACAGAGTGGTGTGCTATTTGAGCCGCTCGCTTACTAAACAGGAAAGAGTTTACCATACCACCGAGTGCGAATGTTTGGCTGTGGTCTGAGCAATAGAAAAACTGCGCGCATATATTTTGAGAGTATTCCTTTCAAAGTTATTACGGACCATTTTAGTTTGAAATGACTACACAACCTCAAGGAGCCTAGCGGAAGACTCGCCCGCTGGTCTGTTAAATTGCAAATAATTCAACGTAAGGGTAAAGATCTGGTCGTACCGGACATGTTGTCTCGTGTAGTACCGGTTGTTGATGAAATTCGTGAAGACCGAGTTCGGCCCGTTGATATAAGATATCGTTGGTACAATTGTATGGTTAGTAGAGTTACAGGTTCTCCACTGAAATTTATGAATTGGAGGTATTCAGATGGGAAGCTGTACAAGTATTTTAAGCGGCAGTACCCTGATCTTGTTGCCCCAGGTGATTATTGGAAACTCGTCATCCCAAACGAGGACAGGCGGAGACTTATTGCAGCAGCCTATGATCCACCCACTGCGGGCCACGGAGGTGTTTATAAGACCTTCCATAGGTTAATGTAAAAGTACTACTGGCCAAAGATGCGTCAAGATGTAGCTGTTTATGTGAGTAGATGTCAGGTTTGTGCGGCTCACAAGTGTGACCCTGGAACCTCTGTTCGCTCCCGACAGAATCCCATGTATTCGTCCCAAAAAGTTTGATATCGGTTCCACGGTGTGGATTTAGTGTTCTGAGTGTTCAGTGTACGTCTTAAAGTGATAATCGTCGTCGGACCCGTCGTTTTTCCCCGTTCACGCCGGTATGGAGGCCGGATGGGTCCGGATGGTCCGTGGTGGAAGCGGGGGGAAGCCGATTTTTTTGGTATCGGTCAGCATCGTTTTTTGCTAGCTGAACAAATTATTGGTTATTTTTCTTCTTTGTACGTGGTGGTCAATTGACCAGAAGCGAAAATCCTCGACGGAAGTCGGCAATGGCCAAATGATCCTAGCAGTCGCGCCCAACATTTTTTGTGAAACGCATAATTGAATTGAATTGAAGTATGACCCTGGGAAGTAATTTCCACAGATCTAGTAGGACCGCTGCCGAGATTTACAAGGGGTAATTCCTGAATCCTTGTCGTCACTGATTACTTAAGAAAGTTGTCCCTTGTGTTTTCTATGCGTAGCGCGACATCACAAATGGTTATAAATCGTATAGAGGAGCAAGTCTTCATGATTTTCGGAGTTCCCCGTCTTCTCCTTTGCGATAACGGACCCCAGTATAAAAGCCGTGAATTTAAAAAGTTCACAGATAGTTTTCAGGTTAAAATCCAATACAATTCCAATTGTCATCCAAGAGCTAACCCGACGGAAAGAACTAATCGAATCATAGGAAGTGGGATGATCAGATTCACAGGTTAGCCTGTGCGATTAGGATCGCAACTCACAAGACTACTAAACTTTCCCCATTCTTTGTGAATTTTGGCAGGAACATGTGCTTATCTGGCGACGACTATTCTAATAAAGATCTGTTCGATAACGAAAATGGCGCTCAGACGGCTGGTGACAGCAAAAGTGGAGCTTTCCGGAATGTATTCGCTGAAGTTAAGAGAAGATTGGAGGCTGCTGCTGAGAGAATCGTTGCTAAGTATAATTTTCGGAAGCGAGTTCCCGATTTCGTCGTGGGTCAGAGAGTTTGGAAGAAAAATTTTGTCTTGTCTAACTCCGCGAAATATTTCTCTAGCAAGTTAGCTCCCAAATTTGTTGGACCGTATCTGATTCGTCGGAAAATTTCTCCGTGGACGTACGAACTCCAGGAACCGTCTGGGGAAGTCTTGAGTGGTAGTTGGCACGCTAAAGACCTTATGTCTGCGGCGGAGCCTCCGGATTAAGTGTGAAAGACGCGGGTCCGGCCCTGTAGGTTGGGGCCTCCATCTGTAGAGTTGTGGTGTTGTTCCGTGCGTTCTTCTGATCGGTTACTCTGCAGTCGGTAGTTAGAATACTCCTACTCTGGGTACCAGAGGAGGTGAAGTCTCTTACTCGTATTGTGCGTGCATCACGTGTTTCTGTGGGTTCTCTCTGTCTTGTTTAATAAGTGGCACACTTATTGCACTTACAGGTCACTAGGTACAGTTAGCACAAGCCATTAAAAGGATATTTCTAACGTAGTATTGGGAAATTCCGTGTAGTGGTAATTATCTTCTTCCAACCCTGTATATAATGCCCCTGCGTCGTCTTCGTTGGTCTTGTGGCGGCATTACACGCCAGTGCATGTAGACACGTTTGCATACTTCCTTAGATTGAGACCTTAGTACTTCTTGGATCGCTAGAGGCTTCTCGGAGTTGTAACGGTTATTGTAGCCATCGCTTTCGTTCGTCCTGCTATATTCCTGCGACATCCCTCTCACTCGAGGCTCCGTAGCATCGTCTGTCTCTATTCTAGTTGTTGCTCCTTAAAAGGAGAGCGAACAAATCGGTAACCAAGGCTCTAAGAGAAAACATGCACTACGTGGTTAGTTCAGGTTAGTTGGTTGCTGTTCCCCGTATCTGGTTTGTTATGCATAGAGGGAGCATTTTAGTACTTACCTGGCTGTTATTTGTACACATCTCTCTGGTTCTTGACGTAGTAGTGGAAGACTTTTAGTAGTTGGATTGCCAGCATTGTTTACGTCCTTCGCCTCGCTGACAGGTGTTTGGAGGTGTTGCCGGAATGCATAGATTTCATGAAGTGCTCCGTGGTTCCTTCCGATGTAAGCTAGTCCAATAGATAAAAATTACTTTCTCTTGGTGGTTGGCCTAGGGTTATGTGTTTACTCGTTTAGCGCAGGTATCATTGCGCTACATGTCATCCTTTCCGTAGCACACAAGCATCATTTGTCTCGTGTAGTCGTAGCTCATACAATTTCGGTTTTACAACGTACTTCCGGCAGGAAGTCTCGCGGAGCAATCGTTTAGCCATTTTGGGGAGTCGTTTAGTAGCAGTTGTGGTGGATAGTGTTGCTGGCGGTTCGCTTGTATTTCTGTGGTGAAGAGCACTCGGAACCCATTTTGTTGGGGAGTAAAAAGCGAGAACCGCTGCGTGTGAGTTGTTGTGTAGAAGCCGAGAGGGAGGCGAGTGAAGTGAGTGTTTTGGACCTTCTCTTTTTTATGGACTTTGGACTTGCCTGTTCTACCTGCCTCCTACCTAGCACGTTTGGATTTATGACTGGCTCTGTTTGGGTACTACACATTCCCGAGCAGCACGCGCACTACTTAGAAGTACGTGCCCGCAACAAGGTGTAAGCGTACGCAGCAGTGCCGTACTAGGAAGGTTGGAGCTAGGAGAGTAGATGGGTGAAATCTTACGGTTATATGTCGGTTATACAGTTTATCGGAAACCTGAGTCAGCTCAGGTAACGTATGTAAACTTAAATTATTAGTACTGACCCTCAATTGTGTTGTAACAATAGACACCCTCGTTTAGTGTCGAAGCTCGGTAGCTTCCC